>NW_027363028.1:2002500-2594271 GCF_046119375.1 Phyllobates terribilis
ACTCTGGAAGAGGTTTTCATCCAGGATATCTCTGTACTTGACTGCATTCATGTTTCCTTCAATTGCAACCAGTTGTCCTGTCCCTGCAGCTGAAAAACACCCCCATAGCATGATGCTGCCTCCATCATGTTTCACTGTTGGGATTGTATTGGGCAGGTGATGAGCAGTCCCTGGTTTTCTCCACACATACCGCTTAGAATTATCATCAAAAAATTCTATCTTCGTCTCATCAGACCAGAAAATCTTATTTATCATAGTCTGGGAGTCCTTCATGTGTTTTTGAGCAAACTCTATGCGGGCTTTCATATGTCTTGCACTGAGGAGAGACTTCCATTGGGCCACTCTGCCATAAAGGCCCGACTGGTGGAGAGCTGCAGTGATAGTTGACTTTGTGGAACTTTCTCCTATCTCCCTACTGCATCTCTGGAGCTCAGCCACAGTGATTTTGGGGTTCTTCTTTACCTCTCTCACCAAGGCTATTCTCCCACAATTTCTCAGTTTGGCTGGACAGCCAGGTCTAGGAAGACTTCTAGTGGTCCCAAACTTCTTCCATTTAAGGATTATGGAGGCCACTATGCTCTTAGGAACCTTGAGTAATGCATAAACTCTTTTGTAACCTTGGCCAGATCTGTGCCTTGCCACAATTCTGTCTCTGAGCTCCTTGGGCAGTTCCTTTGAGCTCATGATTCTCATTTGGTCTGACATGCACTGTGAGCTTTGAGGTCTTATATAGACAGGTGTGTGCCTTTCCAAATCAAGTCCTATCAGTTTAATTAAACACAGCTGGACTCCAATGAAGGAGTAGAACCATCTCAAGGAGGATCACAAGGAAATGGACAGCATGTGACTTAAATATGAGTGTCTGAGCAAAGGGTCTGAATACTTATGACCATGTGATATTTCAGTTTTTGTTTTTTTAATAAATTTGCAAAAAATTTCTACATTTCTGTTTTAATCACACGCTGGTGACCTATCTTATGAAAAGAGTCAAGTCCCAGACAACCGTCTTTTACTCTTTACTGCCATCTTCCCCATATTTAGGGTGGATAGCGTAGGGCGCCCATTGTTCATACCCAGAATCTATGCCTGTTCCATGTGCAGGAGGTGTGAGTTGTATATATTACACAAAGGCCAACATTGGAGATGAACTCCAATCCTGACCGTTTTAACCCCTGTGATCAATAGTGACTTTATTAGTCAATAAAGACTCATTCAGACGTCCGTGGTAATCAGTCCATGCACGGACTTTCCCGACCCTAACGTGACTGCTTTATATATTTCTATGAAGCTGTAGACACTCCTGACCCGAGGGCATGTCATTCTGTACGGGGAGTTGGGGAGGAGCGTCAAAGTTACTTTGTAACCGCACAGATTTATGTGTCATTTATGTCCATTTTATAGTATTGGGGTAATTCACCTGGGGGATCTAATAAATTCCAAATCATCAAATATTCTGAATTATTACATGTCCGTCATAAAGTATACAAACCTCCCTTGGATTGGTATAGAGAGCCCAAAAACAAGCTGCTAATTCAAAATGTTATCAGGGTAATTTCCTAATTTTCTGCTCAGTTTCTTGCTTCTGATCTTGTAAAATTCCCCATTCCATTGCTGATCTGTGCCAGATTATCTGGTTCATTAACCCTCGACTGGTGAGGTGGGGTTTATGTCACGCAACTGGTGAGGTGGGGTTTCCTATACCCCAGTGTTTAGAAATCTCTTATTTTTACAGAAAATGCGAAGGTCACGTTTGTTTTACTCGTTTTCTTATTGGCGATTGATTGCATATGAGTGGAACAAATTTTTGACACCCACAAATGGATGGAAGGTAGTGAGACACGTATCCTCATACCAGCATTTTTCAATGAATGGCAGCCGAACAAAAATTCCCTGGGGTGTGGCAACCCCCACCTCACCAGTTGAGGGTTAAAGGGATTTTCCTTTAACCCGTTGGTGCAGCTGTTTTTTTTTTGTAACTGTGCACTAGTCACCTTCCTTGGGTCCAGCACAGGGTCTCTGCCACTGCTCCCAGTGTCTGTTACTGTCCTTTGGCCTCACGTCGACAGCGCTGCAACCAATAACTGAGATCAGCAGCTTTGCCCGAGTTAACGGCACTACTTGCTCAGAGTCACTGAACTCACTGACTGGCTGCAGCGCTGTCAATGTGACAAATAGCTGACACTCTGCATTAGACCCAGAGAGGGTGAGTAAAGTTTTGCTTTAAAAAAGAAAAGAAAATTGTATTAAAAAACCTGTAGTGTAATTCTTTATTATCTTCTATAAGTGCAGCATAAATGACTCTAATGCTATGTCCGTAAAGGACAGAGGCCCAATCTAATCTATACACACCAGCACACACACAACACAAGGGAGTTTACAAAAATATTCTAATTGCACATTACGGAATAAACTACTTTACATACGTACTTTGTACTGATATAGTCACAATTAGGGTAATATTGCTTGACAACATATTTTAAAATATCTTAAAACAAAAATCAATTTCTGCATATAAATTACAGCCAAAATATGCAACACAAAATAAAAAAATAGATCATGATTTTATTATATTCGTCACAAAAATAAGCAATGATGGCATCAATAAATAAACCATAAATAATATATAAAAAAAACACAGAAAACCTTTTGCAATCAAGGAGAACTCCCAAAAGACCTGCGGCACCACCGTTGGGGTTTGTTCACACACAGCGCTTGTGCAGAATTTTTTTTTTTTAATCTTTGTACCATAAATAGCCACAAAATCTCATTCACATGTTGCAGATTTGTTTATTGACCCACGGTGCGTTCTCAATTCAGGAAGAAGCATGCACCTTTTCATGAACCGTGAGCGTCTGTCTGACTCCAGCACACCTCCTCATCAAGACCAATGTGAACAGCGCCGCTCTTGATCACTCTGGCCCCATCTCTTTTAGGATCATGTTCAGACTGGACAAAAGTAAGAGCTGCTCTATTTTTTGCCCTCATTCATTTGGAGGATTAGTGTCCCTTTAAGAGGCTTTCCCTTTCATTGTTTCTGGGAGTTCTACTTTTAAAAGGGTTGTCCTGGATTAGAAAATGAAAACTCTATTCCCCACCTTCCCCCGCAGACACGGCCCCATGTCTGTTACTGCGGCTCAGCCCCTACATCGCTGGGCTCCCACCCCAGGCACCGATCATGGGAAGAAGACGCTGCTTCTGACTATCACGGACCTCACTTATAAGCTGCATCTTCAGAAGATTTTGGAATCTGCAGTTGGGAGGGACGGTCATTTTATGATGATCTTCCTATTACATCTAGGAGCTTTGTTCTTGTATTGTAGCACTACAAGCGCTTGTAAACTCGTCTATAAAACCAATATGATATTAGTCACAATGAGCCGACAAGTCAAGAAGTGAGAACGATTATTCTGGTAAGATTATCCATGCAATTTACAAAAAAAACCTAATAGCAGCTTCAATGAGCATTCAAGATGGCAGCCGTTCACTATGCAGCAGGCAGACACGTAAAGGATGGCGGGGTGATACTACACAACATTGACTCTTACCATATTAGTACTAGCCCAGTAATGTGACGCTGAGACCCCACATGTAACTACCGTGCAGCACGAATATAAAAGGATCAGTACGTTTTCTGAAAACCAGTGTCGGAAGCACTTAGAGAGAACCCTATGGCTCTTAGCCCCCAGATAACATGCAAGGATTCAAGTACGCGGGACCCCGCTAATCCGCTGATGGGCAGGATATCTGCAACGTACAGAGCTGGAATTCCTACAGAAATACAAAAGTGACCAGTAAATTCTGGACTATAAATTCTTATTATCTGCTTTTATTTTCGCTTTTCAAAAGTGGTATCTTATTTTTCCACCCCAATGTATTCTCAAAAAAGTGCTGGGAAATGCAATGTGTAGGGCCATCCTATAGGGACCACAGCTGATTTTTCAATTTCTTTGGGGTTACTGCTCTACCTCACTTATATAAGTTAATAAGAAAGTCTCTCCCCACTATATTATGGAGACCTACATAAAAGTGCCAAAGCTTTTTGTTTTTTTTTCTTTATTTCCTCCAATATTGTATTCATACAGGAATGCTTCCATTAAAGTTTGCAGCATACTGTACTTTTTGGCATCTGTTTGAAGGATGGACCTATTTTGAAGTTCTGAAAAGTCTAATAGATCTGTACCGATACCGATTAATAATTAAAGGGGTTGTCCCGGACTTTAACATTGATGGCCTTTCTTTAAAGAGGTGGTCCACTACATTGTATACATTGTATAATGACCCCATCGATTTACACATGTTAACTAAATAAATGTTTTTGTAAATACCTCCTGCTTCCATATGTACCTGTGGGTGGCGCTATTGCTGACTGCTCAGTCTGCATCACATGACCCCGGCTGCAGGTATTTAAAAGGTGTCATTTGATGGGGGCATTATACAATGTAGTGACCACCTCTTTAAGATAAGTCATCAATGTTTGATCAATTGGGGTGCTCATTAGCGGAGCTGCACTGCAGAGCTCTGTGGAGGGAATAGTGGCTGCGGCTGCGTACTACACATCTGCCCCCTAATGATTTGAATGGGTGGCCGATATGTAGTACTCCGTCAACAGAGCTCGGCACCTGAGCATTTCTGGCCACCGTTGACACAGGAACAGCAACAGCACGCACTATCAATCAGACATTGATGATCAAGTATAGGCCTTCAATAAAGTCTTGGACAGCCCCTTTAAAGTCTCCAAATGAGATTCTGAAGTTTTGTTTCATTGGCAGTCTATGTGGAAACAGTATAAAGTTACAGAAGATCGGACCGATGGTATACCATAGCACAAAACATTAGTCTTTAAGGGATTATTCAGCCATAGACATTGGGTCATGGTTTTAATCATGTGACGAAAATCACATTGTTTTACTGTAAATTGCTGTGGTCACAGGCCAAACAGTTTATGCTTGCGTCCTTTTTTTCGAACTTTTCTCGGCCAGGTGGCAAGAACCTTACATGTGATAGTCATGCCTAACATAACTAGGAGGTAGGGGATTAATACCCAATGTCAGATCCTGGATGACCACCATTAGTCTACCAGCAACTTACACAGAAGCAAAGCACATTCAGATCTTTCACACAGTGGACCTAAACCCGAAAACGATGTAAGTGTCCATATTTCCAGTACAGGGCACCTTTGACAAACCTTAAATATACAAATATATTGGGACAGGATTCATGCTCCACGGACATGTGGTTTGAAATCATGAAAGGAAACAAAATGCATTATAAGGTTGGCTCTTAAAAAAAGATAACTGTTTCTGAATATTCCCGGAGGCTGCAGACACGCACTTAAGGCGTAGAGCCAATAAACGATGAACGAGCGCTCATAGGAATCATTCCAACATACGATTATTGGCCCATCTAACCAGGACCACAATCGGCAGACAAACTAGGAAAGCACCGTTTCATTGGGTGCGATACATTTTATGCATTCATTAAAATTCTTAACGGCAGCACATTACTCAGTGTAAACAGGAGACGTGCTGCTGATAACAGGATACCAGATTATTAGCGATCATTGTGTCCCCGTCATTGTTTCATCAACCTGTGTATGCACTTTTCCAATTGTCAGTCGTTCAATTGCCTGGATCAGACCGACTATATAGGACATTAGTATCTGGTCTCCGCTGCACAAACTACCACTGATACATGTGAACAAAGTCGATATGTTTTTTTTTCCCCCAGTATATCCCTCCCAGCTTACATCACTCCCTATAAATAAATAGAAGCACTAATATAATAGCAAGTGGTTAATAAGACCTCTAAGCAGTCAGGAACACTGCTTCATCTGAATCGGGATCCTTCCCACTGTCCTCGCTGGGTAACGAGTCTCCACCACTCGGAGACCGGCAGCTCAAGTCCTCCACCCCAGATTCCTGGTCACTGTTAGCCGACAGGTCGGGGTCCGAGCTCTTCAAATGGTCCTGGGTTAGGATCAGGGCCGAGTCATCCTCACCTTGGGATGGACTACGAGAGGGAAACAGCTTCAGGTTGGTGCTGTAATCTTGGGGCGTATTAGCCGGAGAGTGTTTGGTGATGCATATCTGGAAGTTGTGGATTTTTGGCTGGTCATTGAGATTCTTGTAGGTTTCATTTGACTCTCGAGTTTCCAGTTTTGTTAATCTCTAAAGGAAAAATTGTTAGACAAGAGCAAAAGTTACATTGGGTTAGGGCATGTTAATGTAACCTCTACATGCAAGTCGATCAGCAGTGGTTTAATGGTCTGTTTAGTAAGGCCGGCCGCACTTATGTTATCGTCAGCACATTTCTCGTTTACACAGGACAATGTGCTGCTAATGATAATTTTTAAACTTGCTCAAAAATTATCACACCAATGAATGTTTTGCCCCTCCATTGGATGTTTGATGGCCTGTTTAGGCAGCCAACAGTTGGGAATGAGGGAGCGCTCCCTAACCCAATTATTGGCCTGCCTAAATGAACCTTTACTTGAAAACTTTATACCAATGAACAAACTTCTCTGGTGCCATAAGACAGCCATAACGCCACAGTGCTCAGGCATTACTGACATTGAAAAGACACAAGGTAGAGACCCTGGTTACAGTGATGTGTCACTTAATGGTCTGATTGCTGTAGTTTTTATAAAATCACTATTTTATCAGCAAGCAGATTATCATTAGGGACTAGTAATCCTGCTGCCAGGTAGTCCTACATATTCATAAGCTCTGTACAACCCCGCCCCCATCACTGATTGGCAGCTTTCTGCAAATGTAGTATACACAAAGTGGCCAATCAGTGGTGTGGGCGGGGTTATACAGAGCTCAGCAGTCAGAGAACTGCCAATCAGTGATGTGGGCGGGGTCTGCTGCAGATAACACAGTAATTTTATCAAAATGACAGCAGGTAGCCCAGTAAGTGACAGATTGTTGGAATCAGGGCCTCTGCCCCTATATTGCGCTGCACTCAGATGGGTAGCAAAAACCTGGTAACAGATTCCCTTTAATGGTGCTCTCTTCCAGTTATTGTGTTGGAGAACACCAAAGACGTAGGGCATCGGCTAAAAATGATTGCCTCTTTTTTATCTTGTGCAGGGTTTCTATATATAATCATTTAAAATTGTTTCTCAGTCACCATTAAAAGCTGAATTGGTTTACACTGAAACCTAAGCGGAGGTATAAACATCAAAAACATATAGGCCAGGAAGCTGGATTTTCAGTATTTCTACCACACCTTCTCCATGAACTCCATTTCCTCCTCCAGCTGCTGCGTCTCTTCTTTTACTGCCTGTAGAAAATCAGTGACTGACTGGCGAGGGTGCATTCCTTTCTCAAATCGGTTATAGAGGCCCCTCCAAAACCTTCCATGGTGAAAAATAAGTTTGAAGAGTTAGTATATGCACAAGTACAGAAGATTATCATCGAGCAATTCTCATGATATATGTTCTTAAGACGTGCTAGCTCATGGTACACACATGAAGGGCTAGCTCACAATGCTGTATATTCTCCCATGCCAGAGAATTGGGCCGATTATGCTAATGACACTCTGCTTTAACTCTGAGTGTGATCCAATTTTCTCGCATGGAAGAATTGCAGCACAGGTGTGGAGAAGATGGAGGACTTAATTTTTCCATCTTCTCCATTGTCTCTGTGCACGTACATCAGACTGCACTCGGATAACATAGTATATTATTGGTCCGAGTGCTATCCGATAAAACATCACATAGCACTAGCACTCGACCGTGTTACGTGGCAATGTGAGCGAGTCCTAATGAGTCCCTCAGTGGCTGATCTATGGCTGGTGACTTCAGATCAGTGAAAATATGTGGTGGCAAGTTGGGCCTCATTACTCGGACAGCACACTGGCACATCCTATCCTTACACTATTCACATGTCCGTTCTGTTATTTTGCTGACTGATGGTCTGTATATAAACAGAGACATCCCCTACATTGACCTTATTTGCGGACATCCAAGTTGCATCCTACTGCTATTCTTCATTTTCACTGACTGGGTACTTGAAGAAGCTTGGGAAACCTCTGTCACGTTGTTTTTGCATATGGCAAAACCATTGATAAAAACGGACATGTGGACTAAATATGCCCGAAAATTGGATCTAACACACTTGCAAAATTGGTCTGTTTTGTACAGGCAAACAAAAAAAAAACAGCTTTTGCCTGGATTCACACGTGTGTTTTGCAGTCTGAGTATGCTTCAATGCAAAGACTGGCTTCAGGTCTCCTGACCCAAACTCGACTTTATATTAAAGGGGTTGTACCAAGTATATAAGTAATCCCCTATCAACAGGATTTAGGAATTGATCGCTAGGGGTCAGTTCCACAGAGAATGAATGGAGTAGAGATGTACATGCTCCACCTCTGCTCTGTTCAAAGCTTGCTCTACAGAACCTCCTGGGGATTGTTGGGGGTCCCAGCGGTCTGACCCCCAAAGATCAATACTTTATCGCAGTCTAAATATGTGCAAAATGAATCACCGTGTCACAAGCTGTCATAGATGTCAGTAAATCTGTCTAAAGTGAATTGATTTGTGCCAGGCAGAAGATAGAACTGACGAGTGAGCTCTGACGCAACCCCTAAATGTAGACCATGGTTACAAGTGGGAAGAGTGTTGGGCCTTGGATTTCACCACTGAAGGACACATTGGGCTCATGATACGTCACCCCGCTTCTTTCACCTGTAAAGTTAGGATTGATGTTTCTATATATGAATGAGAAGTATATGGTGTGTTAGAGTTCTGCTGCTTTATTCAGTGCAGAGGAGGAATCAGAATAACCTCTTACCTGAAGTGGCATGGAGTGGTGTGTGGTCTCAGAGTTCCTTGGGTCTGACTGTGATCTGCTCTGTACAGAGGGTTCATGTAATCCAACCGCTGCTTCCACAGGTAAGACCAGAGGGAGTAGGTCCTCTCCTGAATTCTGGAAGATGATGATTGCATCACTGATATATTGAGATTATGAGAGCTGCAAGTATACCCGTCACCACTGCAACCTGCACTAACACTAAGGGCTCATTCAGACGTACATTTTTTGTGTACGAGTCCTATTTGTGTTATTTCCAGATAGCACTTGTACCTAGAAGAGTGAATGGGGCCATTCACATATCTGTGATTGTTTGAGAGACGGAAAATCGTGGCAAAATGTACGATAGTTATCTGAGTGTCAGGTCAAAATTAACAATGCACATCCATGGGTCAGTGAAAAAAAAAAATCGGCCAACAATTAATTGCCATCTGAGCGCTGTCCAGTTTTCCAGGTCTGTTTGATGGAAAAAGATGAAGAAACTGAAGCTCAGGCCAAACTCTAATGATAAAAACTGACACTGACCAAACTGGTGAAACTGTGCCTGATTCTCTTATATGAATGAGCCACAAGTTCTATAGCTTTCAGTGTTTCTTTGTATAGTAGCTGTGTAGCTTCATAGTCAAAATTGGAAAATCCGGTTCCAAAAAGTAGATGGAAAGATGCACTGAACTGCTTGGCCCCACCACGGTGCACCGAGCGCCTGTACTTGATTTGAACAGTCCTTCTGTACTGACAGTCCCTTTACAGCAGTGTTCCCCAACTCCAGTCCTCAGGACCCACCAACAGATCATGTTTTCAGGATTTCCTTAGTATTGCACAGGTGATGGAATTATTGCCTGTGCAGGTGATGCAATTATCAGCTGTGCAATACTAAGGAAATCCTGAAAACATGGCCTGTTGGTGGGTCCTGAGGACTGGAGTTGAGAACCACTGCTGTAAAGGGTTAGGAGATAACTTTCTGAATGCTGGAGGTCCGACCGATGGGACTTTTAGCGATGCTGAGAATGGGGCTCTTCAGTGATCAGCAGAAGGCCTCATTCACATGTACAGGTTTAAACAGGTATGTGAAAAAATGGTATCAGTGTGTCCATTTTTACCATCATTGTGTTATCAGTGTTCTTCTCGTATGGATAAATATGTTATAAAGTTTCTCCTATGCTTTGTAATGTTAAAGAAGTTGTCCAGTACTTTATATTACCCCCCCCCCAATGTATCCCCCCGGGGCCCCTAAGACTTTTTGTAATTAGCTTGCGTTGCTGATAATGCCTGTGAGCTTCGCTATCGGTGGCCGCTCACAGGCATCACGTGACCCCACGCTGATGTCACGACAAGTGAGGCGTGACTCAGCGCTGGGGTCCCTACGGTGGCTGCTGGGTTGTGGGCAGGGTTACACCTCCTCCCCACGCGTCACACCCAGCATCCACCGCGCTTTCCCAATGAATGGGGAGAGGCAGAGCGTGCGGTGGATGCCGGGTGTGATGTGGGGGGGGTAACCCCGCCCACAGTCTGGCATCCACCTGGAACGCGGAAGACAGAGACCCCCGGCTGCTGCCAGCGACATCGGCGGATGTCAAAGCCGGCTGCAGCCGGGGGTCATGTGATGCCTGTGAGCGGCCAGTGATAGCGCCACTCACAGGCATTATCTGCAGCGGAAGGTAATTACAAAAATCCTTAGGGGCCCCGGGGAGACACATTGGTGGGGGGTAATATAAAGTACTGGACAACCCCTTTAATCTCGGACAGCACCATGATGCCATCCGTGGGCTGTCTATGTTCTTCATGGACCCATAGACTTGTATAGGTCTTTTTCATCTGTGATATTGGAAGAAAAAACAGACATGTCTCCGTGAGTTTTGCACAGACACATAGTCCATGAAAATACACAGGCATGTGAATAGCATTAGCATTAACACGTACATGTGGATACGGATGTCTGAATGAGGCCTCAATGAGAGCTTGATATTTTAAGAATATCTCTTTAAAGCCATGATCCTCTAGTTACAAGGATGTATCTCATGTCCTTGGCTACTGACGTGCAGGTTAGGAAATTTGTGACTGGGAAAGAAGATCTACAAGATTTCAACATTACTCAGGACAGAGAATATCTTCAAGAAGTATCTTCTAGTGGACCATTGGTTACATCAGGAACTGTGCAATTCTTAAATCCATGTACCCATCTTATTTTATTATTGGCATTTTGATTTCACCATTCTTATGTTTCTCTGTACAGTGGCACTGCCAGCGATGCCAGCGACCCAGATGGGCAGGAAAAAACTGAAATGGTTTAGGTTCACATACCCATTCAGTCTCCGGATATGTGGGAGTCCCTAAGGTCTGACACCCCCACCAATCCTGAAGTGATGGCATATCTTACCAATATGCCATCACTTTATACATTTTTCTCCTGCACAGTTATTGAAATTTTTTTGCCAAGGTTCAACCTTCACAGTTTATAAGTGATTGCTGTTATCCAGACTGTGGGCACTGTGTGATCAGATCAGCATCAGGGACACGTCAACCATCCATATTCTATTTCTGTTACAAGCCTATAGTGACCATACACAGAGCACATATTCTCTCACATCAGTTCCTTCCTCTCCTTCTCGCAGTTGCACAGAAAGTTTCCATACTGACAGGAGTATATATGGTGTTGTATGTGGACCAAGAATCTCTCATTAAATTCAAACGCACAGGGAAACTGCTCCATGAGCTGCCAGACACATTCCAGGAACTGGTCTATCACTGGGGACACCTCCTTGGGATCCCCATCTAAATTTCCATACCTTAAAAAAAAAAATATGCTGAAGCAATGCAATTGGGGTATATGCATGCAACATCTTTTTCAGGTGGACTGCGCTCCCAAAACCGCCTGAGACTGGGAATGGCACAGAAAAACTACAGTAAGTATATTATATTAGAATGTATGGTGTTTTTTTTTTTGTCTCTTTTGCTGAGAGGAGGAGAGCTGATGGAAGATTTGGAAAGTGACACAGCTAAACTCAGCTGTGCTGACCCTAGCCCCACACTGACTGCTGGGCCCATATCTGAAATGTGTTGATTGATGGGATTTGAATACAGTTGATATTCTAATCATGCAGGAGGTTAGACCAGGAGATCCGGGCTTTCATTATAACCCACGCACTGAGAAACCTGCTGTAAGATATGGTGTGGACGTGTTCTTTTTCTAGCATCTTGCTGCCTGTTTATAATTGGACAGCATCGTACAAGGAGAAGTACATGCCCCACAGTGAAAGCTCTCTGATAACACCCACTTGGATGTAACGAAAATTAACTCATTAGGTGACAAATACTTTGATTGTTAATATCCCTGCAACAGAGATGCAAAATAAAAAAAGAACTAACAAATTTTTTTTTTTCTGCTCTGAAGCTACAACGTGTTTTCAGTTCAACATGAAAAATTTGGTGAAAGGCCCTCTGTAAATAAGTGACTCTGTTTGACTTTTCCAACATATGTGTAGTGACCAGGGTTAACTGTGATTAAATTTGTGTCCAAATGAAATCCAGTCTTTTTCAATTAACACCTAATAGTAATTGGGAAAAATAAAAGTTACACTATGCAAAAAATATCAACTCCGTAAATCTCCACCAGTACATAGAGTATATGAAATAAAACCTCTTACCATAAATCCTCTGATGGTTCGGTAATAGGGGTCAAGTAACAGACTGGATACAGAGCAGACCTGAGCGGTGCGGTCCCATCCATCAGAACAATGAACGAGCACGCTGGCGCCCTCTTCTGACACGGCCTAAATGTGCAAATTAAATGTAAAATATTACACATTTATATAATTACAAATTTCGTTTATTCTCAGCACTAAAAGGATCATTTTTGTACAGTCCGTGCCTAGAATAGTACAAATCAGACAAGCAGCAGTAGAATATGAACAGATACAACACATCTTACCTTTGCAATGAAGATACCAGCATCTAGGATTGTTTTCACGTGTTTTAACCAGCCAGAGGATTCAAGACCCCAAAGAAATTCACCCATAGAAGGAGATCGGAGCTCACAAACTGCAATCATGAACAGAACAATAAGCTCACTATAGCAACAGATTCTGTATGTGAAGTATTTCTGCTCCAAGACTTGAGACATAGAATATATATATATATATATATATATATATATATTTATATATATATATATATATATATATATATATATATATATATATATATATATATATATATATATATAGGGTTGTGTAGGATACTCCAAGTGAGGATATGACTTAAAAATTGTACAATGAAAATGTAAAATTCTGTATTATTTATTATATTGGGGTTGGTCACTTTATATAAAAAAATTCCAAAAGGGTGATAAAATGTAATGTTTGGCACATACAATTATAGATTACTTCCCCGGAGTTTGCCTTCTTCCTAAGGTGCGCCTGGAGGCCATGTTTCTCCCCAGGTAAGTTATACACCTCTACCCATCTACGTGATGTACAAGAAAACATGATTCATCAGACCAGAACCCTTTCTTCTATTACTCTATGGTTCAGTTCTGATGCCCATATACCCTTGTAGGTGCTTTTGGCTGTAACCGGGTCAGCATGACAATGACCAGTGTGCATCTCCATATGTAATAAGCTGCAATACTTTATCCTGACATCTTTTCTTCATAGCCAAAAGTTAATTTTTCAGCAATATGTTCCACAGTATTTCTTCTGCAGCACCGGACCAGCTGGGGCTACTGTACCTTTCGTTCCACACAAGTATCAATGAGCCTTGGGCGCCCATGACTCCGCCACCTGCTCACCGGATGTTCTACCCTGGTAGGCACTAACTATTGTATGCCAGGCACACCCCACAACACCTGCTGTTTTTGAGATCTTCTGACAACCCTCATGGGGGCACCTCTGACAAGGAGAATATTGAGATCTCTAGACATCATGATTTGTCCATTGAAAATGGAGCTGTTTAGGGAATAGAGCGCACAGAACATAGGGAAAAAAAACACTGGAGGGGGAAAGAAATAATTTGAGGTGCTCACCTGGAGGGATTGTGAGAGTCACAGCTCCTAAACCAGGAGTAATAGAACGCTAGCTGCCATCTATAAGAAATATCTTTTATGTATTCTTTTACCCTATGCACAAAATAAACATTCATGGAAAACTATAAATTGGCAGCAGCGTGTGCAATGTCCTCAAGGGCCAACATACATACGCTGAAAGTAGATTTGCAAATAACATTTTTCGCTGTTGCCCGTTCCTGTGGCACCATTAATGTACTAGGCCTTAATGAGTTTGGTGACATAACGTCTTGTGATCGCTATTTTAACTCTCTAAGAACCAGGGAGTTTTTTATTTAAGCGCTTTTTGTGTTTATGGAGCTGACGTTTTTATTGATACCAATTTGGAGTACATAGAACGTTTTGCTAGCTTTGTATTGGATTTTTTTTGTTAAGTGAGGTGACAAAGAACCCACAATTTTGGCATTTTGATTTTTTTTTTCTGCAATGTTTACCGTAAAGGTTAATTACCATAATTCCATACTTTGATACATCTGACTTTTACGGATGTGGCGATACCAAATGTTTTTTTTTCCGTTTCTTTGTTTTTAATAGGGAAAACGTGGAATAGTTAAAAATTATCTATTTTTTATATTTTGACTTTTTATTTTTTTTACATTTTTTTTGTACCCATTAGTGGACTTAAACATGTGATCCTTGGATTGCTTATATATACTGTAATACCACAGTAGTGCGGTATTTACTGGAAATCATGGTTTCCTATGGCACTCAGTCTGCTATAAAAAGTACTAAGGTGGGCCTTAAAGGTAAAGGCATTTTGCCCATAGCGGTAGACCACGTGGCCACTATGGCGCTCATTAGCTGGGAAAGCCTGATGCTACAGGGTTTTCTTCTTCCGCATATCATTCTTTGAAAGATGGCCTTTGTTCCCCATCATTCAGCCTGTACGTCTGTGCTCGAAGTCTCAGCACTGCAGGTGCAATGACGTCACTAGATCGGGCCCTCTGTGTGGAGTTTTTTTTTATTTTGGCAACAAGAAAAGCGTATACTGTGGGATCCATCATACACGATGTGGGGCGTCCATCATACTGTGTGAGCGAACTGTTGGGGGCCATCATACTGTATGAGCAAACTGTTGGGGGCCATCATACTGTGTGAGCGAACTGTGGAAGACATCATACTGTGTGTGTATATGTGTGGGGGGCTGTAAGAGCATCATACTGTGTGTGTGTATGGGGGGAGTACTGTAGGTGCATTATACTGGTGGGGTTTGCCATGGGGTCATCATGTTGTCCATGTAAGGACTACTGTGGGAGAAAATGATGACAGGAGATTCACTCCGAGGTATCGCACCGTGTGTGGAGGGCAGCATACTCTATGGGGTTTATTAAAATGGTATCAGTGTGTGCAAACAAGAGGAATCAGTAGCAGGGGCATTATTTCTGTGTCCAAGCCACAAAACATGTCCTCTCCCTGTATTTAAAAGTTGGAAAGTAGGCCCTTGTGTGACTGCATCAATATGTTTTAACCCTGCCTAGTCCATCAATATAGACTCTTGGTATGGGGCCCCATGATTTCTATGAACGCCTCTGCTTAAGCTGGCCCCCGGCTGCTGTGGTAACCCATCGATTAACAGCGCACATTCAAAATAGTTAACAGACACCATCAGCTTCTTGTGGAGTTCCTGAGCCACCTCCACACACGCAGGCTCCTTCTCAGGATGTTCATTCACATCTTAATGCGGTGAGAGGTTACATATAAAAATAAAATCCTAAAATCTTGGAATTTTTGCTTTGCCCACTAATACTCCATTTACACAGACAGATTAGTGGCAGTAAACTACCACTAACTGGTAAATATTTACTGATTGTCGGAGGTTTAGAAGCCTGTTTACACAGGAAAACCATGCTAAATGATGTGCGTTGAACATTCAGAAGGCGTAAGCTTACCATTGTTCTTGGCAGTGCAAGTCCTGTTTATACAGGATGATGCGCCGCCAAGAAGAATGATTTTTAATGATTTAAAAATAATTTCACCCTACGAACAAGCATTTCAGCAGCAGAAGGGAAGGAAGGGAGACACAGATCCATTACTAGTGGGTTGGCGGAGCCCCACAGGATAGTTCACCTCAGATTTAGAAAAAGTGACAACCGGCCCCTCCAGCTTAGGCTCCTCCTACCCCCATGTTCTCCAGTCTAAAATTTGAGGTCGCAGAGGATAGTCACTGCCTTTGCAGCTCCTCAGAAGAATTTTTTATTTTACCAGGAGACCTGGACCCCCCGTGGTCTAGAGGTCTCAGGGGGTCTCAGCGCTGCTGGGACCCCTGGCCCTCCCCTGGCGGATCTGCGTACCCCCTAAGGAGGTCCCCGCAGAAGCCTGCCGGCCCCGGGGGATACAGGGCGCTCCCTGGCGGAGAAGCACACTGTGTCTAGGGGTCCCTGCGAGCTCCGCCGTGGGGGGGAGCGAAGGGCCATGGTGCCACACATCCCTGGGGGTCCCTGTGGCGCTCAGCTGGGTAAGTGCCCTGTGTGTGTGTGTGTGTTACTGTCTTATGGTGACTGCACCTTTTGTCTTTTCAGGCCTGTGGTGGCGCTGTCTCCTCCGCGCAGCGCATCAGAGCCTTCGGATTCACCGACAAGCTCTGCTGGTGAGATCTCCGATTCTGATGAAGAGGATCGGCAGGGTCGCCCGGCTTCGCTTTCAGGCCGCGTGGATGCTCTTATTGGAGCCATGCGGGAAGTGTTACAGCTGTCTGAAGAGGTGACGAGGCCGGGCAAGTCGGCCTGGCTGTATCAGGAGTCGCGTCGGGCTCGTTCGACTGCCGGCGCACGATGAACTTAACGAGGCGGTGGAGAAAGAACGCCTGTGTCCGGATAAACGCTTCCAAGGGATGCGGTTTTTGGATGCCCTGTATCCCTGCTCCACAGAGACGATCGCTAATTGGGTCCCCTCTCCTGAAGTGGACGTGCCATTGTCTCAGCTGAGCAAATCTTCTTTGCTTCCGGTTAAAGGGAAGGCGAGTCTACAGGATCCGCTGGACAGAAGGACGGAGTTAGCGGCGAAGTCCATCTACGAGGCCGCGGGTCATGGATTCCAAGCGGCCTTGGGGGCCATGTGGGGACAGCCTGTCCATCTAGTGCACTAGTTAGGCGTTGGGCCAGATGGTGATGCTGAGCAGTGTCTGCCCTGGCTGGACCAGAATGGGAGACCATAGAATCCACAGATGATTCTGACCCAATTTCATGCCCAGCACATGCCTGACACCTAACATTATACTGGTGAGGCTTCCCTGAGATGGTTGGATCAGCTGCAGTCGGCATGGCAAGATGGGACTCCGCTGTCTGACGTGGAAAGGCTCTTCCAGCTGTTGGAAGAGGCGGCCCGATATAGCAGAGACGCAGTGCTGGATACTACTTCGGTTGTGTCCAGGGCTCAAGCCTTGGCCGCCACAGTCAGGAGAGCACTGTGGCTCAAACAGTGGACTGGAGACGCAGTATCCAAACAAGGTTTGCTTACTCTGGTGTACAAGGGCAGTCAGCTTTTTGGTTCGGACCTCACGGAGCTGATTGCTAAGGCCAAGGATGTGGCTTTGCCACAGTGGAAAGCTGCGGCTTCTACGTCTGACAGGTCAAGTGCCGGTAGTGGTCGTCGGTCCTTTCGACCCAGGGGACGATTCGATCAGCCCTCTTGGAGATCGGGTCATCCCTCGTCTTCCGGTAAGAAGTCCACCCAGAAATCCCGTACTCCCTGGAAACAGCATTTCCGTCGGGACAAAAGGGAGGTTGACAAAATGCCCGCTAAGGCAGACTGACGCCAGGATCCCTCTCGAGGGCTCTCGGGTGGGAGGTCGGCTGCTACAGTTCGGGTCGGTTTGGGCGTCCCACGTATCGGACGCCTGGGTGACGCAGGTTGTGTCAGCGGGCTATTTCATAGAGTTTCACTCTCTACCCCCGGACAGGTTTCGTCAGTCTCGCATCCCGTCCGTGCCCAAGCTGGCTGCCGCTCTGCTGCGGGAGGTCGACTCTCTTCTGCAGCAGGGTGTAGTGGTTCCGGTCCCGCCGGAGGACCGGGGAAGGGGGTTTTTACTCCAACCTTTTTGTGGTCCCAAAAAGAGGAGGACAAGTTTCGTCCCATTCTGGACCTCAAGGATTTGAATATTCATGTCCGAATCCGGAAATTCCGTATGGAGTCTCTTCGCTCCGTCGTGGCGGCCTTGTCGCAGTACGATTTTTTGGTGTCGATCGACATCCGCAACGCCTATTTGCATGTCCCTGTCGGCAGGGCTCACCAGCGCTTCCTGCGTTTCGCCGTAGGGCAGGCCCATTACCAATTTGTGGCCCTACCATTCGGGTTGGCCTCGGCGCCCAGGGTTTTTACAAAGGTTCTGGCGCCGCTCATGGCGCTCCTTCGAAAGCAAGGAGTTACGATTCTCCCCTACCTGGACGACCTGTTAATTGTGGCGCCCACAGCGGAGGAGGCAGTGACAGCTCGCGATCTCTCCCTTCAGCACTTGGAGGACTTCGGGTCGCTGGTCAATTGGAAGAAGTCGTCATTGGAGCCGTCGCAGTCAATCCTGTTCTTGGGGATGCATTTCGACACCGTACGGGCAGTGGTGTCCCTCCCTCTGGACAAACAAGCGAATCTTCGTCACCACGTCCAGGCTATGAGGTCGGTGAGGGCGATGTCCCTTCGGAAGTGCATGCGCCTTCTGGGTCTGATGGTGGCGGCAATGGAAGCGGTGCCGTTTGCACAATTTCATTCCCGGGATCTCCAAAATCTTATTCTGTCCCGTTGAGATCGATTGCCGACTTCGCTGTCGTCATCTCCCGCAGGGTGCGAGAGTCTCTTGGATGGTGGTTACGTCTGGAGGCTCTATCCCTGGGGAAATCCCTTCTTCTCCCACGGTGATCGGTGATTACCACCGATGCCAGCCTGACTGGCTGGGGGGGGGGGTTTGGAACGACCTCTGGGTTCAAGGGGTCTGGTCGTCAGAGGAGTCGTCTCTGCCAATCAACATTCTGGATTTGAGAGCAATATTTCTCTGCCTCCGACATTGGACGGTCCCTTTGAGCGGTCTGCCGGTCCGGATTCAGACGGACAATGCGACAGCTGTCGCGTATATCAACCATCAGGGCGGGACGAGGAGTTCCAGACTCATGATGGAGGTCTCTCGGATCCTGATTTGGGCCGAGTCCAGGGTTCCAGTCATCTCCGCGTTTCACATCCCGGGTGTGCTGAATATCTCGGCGGACTTCCTCAGTCGCGAGCGGGTAGATCCCGGAGAATGGAGTCTTCATCCGGAGGTTTTTGCTCTCCTGTGCTCCCGTTGGGGGACTCCCCAAGTGGACTTGATGGCATCCAGGCTGAACGCCAGGATTCCGACATTCATGTCCAGGTCAGGTACAGGGACCCGGAGGCTGTGGCGGTAGATGCTCTAGTGGCCCCGTGGGACCAGTTCAAGCTGATCTATGTGTTTCCGCCGGTATCCTTACTTCCTCTGGTGATCAGGCGGATCAATCTCGAACGAGTATCGGTGATTTTGGTGGCGCCGGATTGGCCGCGGAGGGTGTGGTATTCAACGCTGGTGTCTCTTCTGGCGGCGCCTTCGTTTCCACTGCCTCTTCGCCTGGACCTGTTAACCCAAGGGCCCATTCGTCATCCGGACCTGAAGTCACTTCGTTTGACGACGTGGCTCTTGAGACCGAAATCTTGACCCGTCGTGGGTTTTCGGCCAAGGTCATTGCCACCTTGCGGGCGGCCAGAGGTCCAGCTACGACTAGGATTTATCACAGAACTTGGGAGGCCTTCTATTTATGGTGTTCTGGATCGTCAAGGAACCCGAGGGTTTTTTCCATTCCCAACTTCTTGGCCTTTCTGCAATGTGGTCTGGTCAAGGGTCTAGCAGTTAGTACCTTGCGGGGTCAGGTCTCTGCACTATCCGGGCTTTTTCGGAAGGCTATTGCCTCACGCAGGGATGTGTGTTCATTTTCTCGCGGGGTTGCTCGTCAGTTTCCGCCTCGGAGGGCAGTTGTGGCTCCTTGGCAGCTCAATTTAATTTTGGAGGCTCTTCAGCATGGGCCGTTTGAGCCTATGGATTCAGCTACGCTTTACTTGCTTTCTTGGAAGGTGGCCTTCCTGGTGGCGGTCACCTCTTTAAGAAGGGTTTCAGAGTTGGCGGCACTGTCTTGCTCGCCCCCTTTTCTGGAATTCCACCCGGATCGTGTGGCGCTTCGTACCCGTGGAGATTTTTTACCTAAAGTGGTGTCGCGTTTTCCACCTCAATCAGGACATCCTGTTGCCTTCCCTCTGTCCGAAACCAAAGAGTCCGAAGGAGCGGGCCTTGCACTCGTTGGATTTGGTGCGGGCATTGAAGTTCTATCTTTCAATCACGCAAGGGTTTCGAAAATCGGATTCTCTGTTTGTGATTCCTGCTGGTCGTCGCCGTGGTCAGCGGGCTTCCAAGGACACTATAGCTCGGTGGATATGTTCGGCTATCCTGGAGGCGTACCGGCTCAAGGACGAGCCTTGTCCGGTTAAGGTTCAAGCTCATTCCACGAGAGCTGTTGGTTCGTCGTGGGCTTTTCGTCAGGGGGCTTCGGCAGCGCAGCTCTGCCGGGCGGCTCCCTGGTGCTCCGTTCACACTTTTACTAAATTTTATAAAGTGGACGTGAGTGCTTCCGCCAATGCGGCCTTGGGACGCAGGGTCCTGCAGGCGGCGGTGGTTTAGGTTATCTCTTTATTTTTTGTTCGGCGCTTGTTGCGCACTTGCCTAAGTTGTTGGGGTGTTGGCGATTCTGCCACTGTTTCCCACCCTTGAATTTTGGACTGCTTTGGGACGTCCCACTAGTAATGGATCTGTGTCTCCCTTCCTTCCCTTCTGCTGCTGAAAGACGGATTTTGGTAAGACCTTACCTGTAAAATCCTTTTCAGCGAAGGAAGGAAGGGAGACACAGCACCCTCCCATGGCAGAAGTGTATTATGGTTTTTCTAGATGCGGCACGACTCCCTCCTGATGGCGGTCATCTGGTCTGGGGTTGGCGCACTAGGGCTCTGTTCCAGCATTGCCAGCTCATCGCAGTTGTCAGGTCCAGTAAGTAGTGCCTGGGACTGTGTGTTTTCATGCTGTTATATACATAACCTGTTCTCTCACATTTCTGAATTTTCAGAAGGGGTTGTGTTGTTCCCCTGGTGTTGTCTGCTCTTCCTTAGCTTGTGTACGGACTGGAGAACATGGGAGTAGGAGGAGCCTAAGCTGGAGGGGCCGGTTGTCACTTTTTCTAAATCTGAGGTGAACTATCCTGTGGGGCTCCGCCAACCCCCACTAGTAATGGATCTGTGTCTCCCTTCCTTCCTTCGATGAAAAGGATTTTACAGGTAAGGTCTTACCAAAATCCGTCTTTTTCTCGTTTTACCCTATAGCCTATTTACACTCCACTTCTCAGCAGCTCTCGTTTATAATCTTTCAGTGTAAATGCATATTAAGTCTCAGCATTGGCTTACCCTGCCTGTTCTGTAGAGATTCTCAGCAGCCATCTTATTATCATCACAGACAGGATTAAAAGAAAAGGTAACATCTTGTCATATAGATAATACAGGATCCACCATTCACAAAAGGTGATGGTCTCAGCTGACCTTCTCCCCCCTCTCTGCACAATGACCTCTGCACAGGTCAGAGAGCATGCCTATAACCCAGTGAACATCCACAGTCTAAAGTGGTCCATGTATCCACTGTAAGGCTTATCAGCTCAGGTAATATTGCCGCCTGATCATTTACAGAGAATACAATTAGAAAAATCTTGACAATCAGAAATTAAAAACCTATTGATAAAAAAGAATATAAATGTCTGGTTTTAATAATTACAGAAATTTCTAGCTGATATATTCCTTAACATGATCAACACTCGTATAAGACGTAGATAGTACTCGGACCTCACAAGTGACCGCGGTCAGATAGTATTTAATCTAAATCACAATTAGTCAGGAAGCAGGAAACCACTAGAATATAATTCCGCAAGTACAACAAACGTGATTGTATATTATCATTAGGCTATATTCAGTAGCTTTACCGAGAATTCTATAATAAAGGCTCAGTGGTCAATGTTCTCATGTATAAAACATTCACATAACATAAAAATAAGTAACAATGCAGAACACTGACGTGGTAAATCTAAAGCTTCCTCCTAAAAGGAAAACCCCACGCGGGGAGAGGACCACATCTGAAGACTCGACAATGACACATAATGATGGAATGATCATCTCGGAGCTTCTCCTGCTGAGCCTTCACCTCTTTCCAGGACATCGAGGGAAAAAAGAAAATACCTGACTATTCAAGGAACCATTCCTGAATAATTCTTAGTATTCTGGGATATTTGGCTGCATCCGTTCTTTATGGAAATAAGGATCTACAAAAGCCAAACTGTTGTAAAATGCAGCAAATGTTCTATTGTGTGGTATACTGGGATCTACGGGGGCTTCAAACTCTGGGGTGACCATTATAAAGCAGCACAGAGCCCATTGTATAAACTCTACTGGTATATTTACCTGGATTAGAACCAAAATATCTAACTGAAGGCCCACCATACATATTAGACTAATGTTGACCTATCCCACCGATATTGACAGATTCAGCTGAAACTCAAATGTGTATGGGGGCCCAGACAACTGATTGTTGGGGAAGTTAAAGGGGTATTCCTATCTCCAAGATCCTATCCCAATATGTAGTAGGTGTAATAATAATATTAGCAAATACCTCCAATTAGAAATGTAGTATAGTCCTTCTGATTAGCAATGTTGCTTACCCAATGTGCAAGGCATTGCAGTAGCTTAGGCATCTATGGTTACGACCACACATAGTTACGCTTAGTGGTCGTAACAATGAATACCTAAGCTACTGCAATGCCCTGCACATGGGGTAAGTGACATAGCTAATCAGAAGAACTATCCTACATTTATAATTGTAGGTATTTGCTAATATTATTACACCTACTACATATTGGGATAGGATTTTGGAGATGAGAATACCTCTACAGTGTCCGACATGTCCGATTTTGAACTATTGATCCTTCTGTTTCCCTGGAGATAACTTATCACCAAAGATGTAGGACTGCGGTTCTCTTATAGAGAACACAGAGACACTCGGCTGAAGTACTCTTGTGTATGGGACAACGCTTTACTGTTGGAATTGATGTGGCATATGAGAGGAGACTGACTATGAGCATCACTATCACGGTGAAAATATTTAGGATTTTTAAAGTCCTAATTTTAGGAGGTCCAAGTCCTAAAAAAATATTATTAACCAGGAACAATGTATTATTTAGAAAAAGACTCATCCATCGCCTGATTGGATTGTTTATAGTCATCTCATCTGCCCATGTAAACAGGACGTGCTGCCGACAATAAGCAACCATCTTGGTACACTTTGTATCGGCCCTTTTGAAAAGGCTTTATATGAGCACCGGTGGACTTGTTAGTGGGGCTGTGGCCTGACGCTGATGATTGGCCACACTATCTATCAGTATTCGGTCAGTATTTTTTCTCAGGAGTGGGAGCCAAAACCAGGTGAGGAACAATCAGAGAAACGGTCTAATAGAAACAAGTCACCAATTCTGCATTTATCACCCACTCCTGGTTTTGGCTCCCACTCCTGAGAAAAAATACTGACCGAATACTGATAGTGGGGCCGTGGCCTCAGTCCACAAGTCCACAGTGCATGACCATGCTCATTCATGTGTATTTGTACATGTGAGATCTGAAATGAACGTGAACGACTGTGACCTGTTTGGTGAGATAAAGGTTACTGACGCACTTGATCTAAACTTAGTCCCGCAGTCCGGCTTCACCCATTTTTTTCCTACAGATCATATTACCTGAACTTATCATGTGTCTTCCCAGGCTGTAAACAGAGAGGAGGCAGTACATTGTAAAGACGAGGCCTACAGCGTCCAAAGCCCAAACCCGAGAAACCAACAACTAATCTGTCCGGGGTACAAATACATTCCACCCCTCTGTTATCCTGATCAGACAAGGAGCTCTCATGGCTCATTACAGGACGGGACGGAAGTTCTCTTAAAGTGATCTACACCTCCGACATTAAATGTGACGATACGTTTCTAATGTCTAGACGGAGTGAGCCGTCTTTCTTTTTGACGAAGAAGAAGCCTGCTCCCGCCGGGGAGGTAGATTTCCGGATAAATCCCCGGGCCAGATTCTCCTCAATATATTCAGACATGGACCGGGTCTCAGCAGCAGACAAAGGGTAAATACGCCCACGGGGAGGAGTAGCGCCGGGTATCAGGTCGATTGGGCAATCGTATGGTCTATGAGGGGGTAATGTCTCTGCTTCTCTTTTATTAAAGACATCCGCTTAAGACCAATAGGGAACCTGTAGGCCGGGTAGATTGGCTGGGGTAGGAGAAGGACAGGCAGGAAGAACGGGAACTAAGCAAGTCTTATGGCAGTCCTGTTTGCAGCGAAGGACTTCTCCGGTCTGCCAATCAAGCACGGGTGCATGTTTCTGGAGCCAAGGTAGGCCTTGCAAGAGGGCGTGAGAGAGTCCAGGCAGAACATGGAAGAAGATGCTCTCAGAGTGCAGCATTCCCACCTGCAGAGTTATGGATTCGGTGATGAGTTGAATGGGATGCGGTAAGAGACCCCCATCCACGGAGGCGACAGATAAGGGTACAGCCAGGGGTTTGGTGGGAATGTGGTATTTCTCTACCAGGGATAGAGAAATGAGATTTCCGGCAGCTCCAGAGTCAAGTTGAGCTAGTTCACAGAAACTGTTCTCCCCGCAGATGATAGAGACCGACAGCATCAGAGATGGAGAGGGTTTACTCTTGTCTAGGACGACCTCTGTGAGCGATCCTAGACACAGGCGTTTCCCGACCTCTCCGGGCAGGAACGGATCCGGTGCTCCGTACTGCCACAGTAGAAGCAGCTCCCCTCGGCACGGCGTAATTCTTGACGGGTTTTGACCATCTTGGTCTGGTCGACCTGCATAGGCTCGGGTGAGTGCGCCTGAGGAGGAACGGAGGAACGGAGGAAGTGACGGGTTTCTGAAAGGTAGGGGCAAGGCGTGGAAACCTCCTTTCACGGGTGACCTCTTTGGTGCGCTCCTGGAACCGGATGTCAATCCGGGTGGCGAGTGTTATTAAGTCGTCGAGAGTGGTAGGAATGTCCCGACCGGCGAGTTCATCTTTAATACGGCCAGACAGACCCTCCCAGAAGACGGACACCAGGGCGTCGTTATCCCAGGCAAGCTCCGAAGCAAGGGTACGGAACCTTATGGCATATTGGCCCACGGTGAGACTTCCTTGACGGAGGCGTAGCAGAGATGAGGCGGATGAGGTCTTCCGTCCTGGTTCGTCGTAGACTTTCCGGAAAGCCGTGAGAAAGGCTGGCAGGTTGAACACCAGGGAATCTCCTCTCTCCCATAGAGGATTTAGCCATGGTATTGATGGGCAGCGGCGGTGCCGGGGTAGTAAGTGTGCGAGTGGAAGCAGCTCCCGATGAGACAGTCAGTGTGTCCAGGCGAGAGTTAACACTACGCAGGTGACTCAGGATGGACTCCTGTTGGGACCTCTGACGGGAAAGTTCATGACATAGGTCCGAGAGCGAGGGAGCTTGGGTGCCACCGGGTTCCATGGCCCGAGCAAACTGTAACCGGTGTGGGAGGTGAAACCTCTGAGCTACTATACAAAGGGCAGTCCTTGTAAGGAAGCGGGTGGCTCCCAGGGAAGGCGGGTAGGTAGACACTGCAAGTGACAAGGACAGTCTCAGGGTAGAAGGGCAGGGCAGTCACAGCAAGTGACGGGGACAGTCTCTTGACAGGCGGGTGGTCACGGCAAGTGACGGGGACAGTCTCTTGACAGGTGGTTGGTCAGGGCAAGTGACAACAGGGTAAGAGTCTCTAGGCAGGCAGGGGGTCACGGCAAGTGACGGCAGAGCCTCCAGGTAGGCTAGCAGGCAGGTAGCAGGTGAGCGCTCCCAGGTGAGCGAGTAAGAGTCTCTGGACAGGCAGGTGGTCACAGCAAGTGACGGCTAAGCCTCCAGGTAGGCTAGCAGGCAGGTAGCAGGTGAGCGCTCCCAGGTGAGCGAGTAAGAGTCTCTGGACAGGCAGGTGGTCACAGCAAGTGACTGCTAAGCCTCCAGGTAGGCTAGCAGGCAGGTAGCAGGAGAGCGATCCCAGGTGAGCGGGTGAGAGTCTCTGGACAGGCAGGTGGTCACAGCAAGTGACGGCTAAGCCTCCAGGTAGGTTAGCAGGCGGGTAGCAGGTGAGCGCTCCCAGGTGAGCGCTCCCAGGTGAGCGGGTAAGAGTCTCTGGACAGGCAGGCAGGTATTTGGCAGGTAGTTCCTGGTCCGCAGGCGGACTGATCCATAGACAGACTGGCAGGTGCTGGTAGGCAGACTGTCGGACCACAGGATTGCAAGCAGGTAGACAGAAATCAGGCAGATATCAGGCAGGTATCAGGCAGGTATCAGGCAACGGGACCTGTGGGCTGAAGCAGAGTTGAAAGGCTTTGCAACAACAGAGCTCGGGCACCTCCATTTTGTGAGGAGGTGCCTTATATATGGTGAGGTCCTCCGGCCATTGGCCGGGGACTCCTTAGGACGGCGCGCGCGGCCCCTTTAAGAGAGAGGGAGCGCGCACCATTGACGGGGAAGCAGCGTGCGCTGCCAGCAGAGCGGGAGGAAGACGCCAGGCACGGAGAGGAGAGGTGAGGGGAACGGCGTCCCTGCCTAGCAGGAGGCAGGGACGCCGACGCTACAGTCGTCGCATGATTGTAGCAGCCGTCACGTGATTGTGGCAGCCGTCATGTGATTGTGGCAGCCGTCACGTGATTGTGGCAGCCGTCACGTGCTGGTATAACACGCTGCAATTAGAAATGGGAATCGGCACAGGAGTCACAATATAAAGTCAGTGCTGGTAGTAACACAAGAATCCAACAAGCCGAGCGTCGACACGTCGTCCAACAGCCCAACATGGATGATGAGAAGCTGCGGGACGTCACATAATCCGCGATATTCAGGCAGAGAACACAAACCGCAATGTGCTGCCACCGACATCTTCATCAGCTCAGGAGGAGGCGACTGTGTAAGAACATCACCGTTTTGTTTTCCCCCCTGAATATCGTGGATTATTAGATGACTGATGTTCTGCTACTTTTTCTTTTTGAAGTTGTCTACACACATAATGGCTGCAGAGGACTGAGAGAAAGTCCACAGGGAACAAAACAGAAGTCGGGAACAGAAGGGGAGACGAGGGCTGAGCCACTTACACAGACAGAAAGCTGAGGAGGACATGTTATTACTCCAGGATCTGCTCCATTCATTCCCTATGTGGCATCCAAGCGCTGAGCTCGGCTTTTTCCAGAGCCCCATAGAGAATGAATGGAGCTGCAGTTGTTCCCTGACTTTCCGTTCCTTCCCGATCAGACGATAGTTCGCAGTGGTCAGACCCCACGATCAGTAAGTGATCACTGAGCCTGTGGATAAGTGATAACTAAAGTTGACAAATCCCCGGGCCCGGATGGGATACACCCGCGAGTACTGCAGGAATTAAGTAACGTCATAGATAGACCATTATTTTTAATCTTTAAAGATTCCATAATAACAGGGTCTGTACCTCAGGACTGGAGTATAGCAAATGTGGTGCCAATATTCAAAAAGGGGACAAAAACCGAACTTGGAAATTATAGGCCGGTAAGCTTAACCTCTACTGTGGGTAAAATCCTGGAGGGTTTCCTAAGAGATGCTATAATAGAGTATCTGAAGAAGAATAACCTCATGACCCAATATCAACATGGGTTTACAAGGGACCGTTCCTGTCAGACTAATCTGATCAGCTTTTATGAGGAGGCAAGTTCTGGACTGGACCAAGGAAATGCAGTGGATGTTGTGTATATGGACTTTTCAAAAGCTTTTGATACGGTTCCACACAAAAGGTTGATACATAAAATGAGAACAATGGGGATAGGGGAAAACATATGTATGTGGGTTAAGAATTGGCTCAGTGATAGGAAACAAAGGGTGGTTATTAATGGAAAACACTCAGACTGGGTCTCATTTAACAGTGGGGTTTTTAACATATTTATTAATGACCTTGTAGGGGGCATACAGAGTAATATTTCAATATTTGCAGATGACACTAAACTCTGCAGGGTAATCAATACAGAGGAGGACAATTTTATATTACAGGAGGATCTATATAAACTAGAAGCTTGGGCTGATAAATGGCAAATGAGCTTTAATGGGGATAAGTGTAAGGTAATGCACTTGGGCAGAGGAAATAAAATGTATAATTATATGCTTAATTCTAAAACACTGGATAAATCTGTCACTGAAAAAGACCTGGGTGTATTGGTGGACGACAAGCTCATGTTTAGTGGCCAGTGTCAGGCAGCTGCTGCAAAGGCAAATAAAATAATGGGATGCGTTAAAAGAGGCATAGATGCTCATGAGGAGAAGATAATTTTACCTCTATATAAGTCATTAGTGCGACCACACTTAGAATACTGTGTACAGTTCTGGTCTCCGGTGTATAAGAAAGACATAGCTGAACTAGAGCGGGTGCAGAGAAGAGCGACCAAGGTTATTAGAGGACTGGGGGGTCTGCAATACCAAGACAGGTTATTACACTTGGGTTTATTTACTGTGGAAAAACGAAGGCTTAGGGGCAGGGCCGGCATCAGCACCCGGCATACCCGGGCAAGTGCCGGGGCCTTGGAAAATCAGAGGGGCCCACCGCCCACTCACTGTCGGGGCCCACCGTCCACTCACTGTCGGGGCCCACCGCCCACTCACTGTCGGGGCCCTGGCCGCTTCCTCTGCACCTGTTCAGTGACGCAGGCGCTGCTTGATTGCCGGCACTCCCCCAGACATGGCCGCGCGCTATGCGGCTGTGTCTGCTAGTAATGACACGGCAGGGTCGACGGCACTGCACCTTTAATTGTGATTGTGTGTCGCCCCTGCCGCGTCATTACTAGCAGACACAGCCGCATAGCGCGCGGCCATGTCTGGGGGAGTGCCGGCAATCAAACACCGTCGGAGGTCCTGCACAGATGGGGTGGAGCGGCCCGGACCCGACCTGACCGCAGGTGGGCCCTTCTGATGGTCCAGGACCATGATGTCTGTGACACGCCGGGGGCCCTGCACTGCCCCATACCTGAGGAGCTGCTGAACTGGACACTGGACCGGGGACAGGTGAGTGAGGCTTCCCCAATCCCCATATTAAAAATATTTGTAATAGGTCTGTGTGAGTGCATGTATGTGAATGTCAGTGTGTATGAGTGTGTATATATATTTGTCAGTTTTATATATGTTTTTAAGAATTTGTGTAAAAATGTGTATGCCTGTATGTGTACATATCTGTGTACTGTGTGTGTGTGTGTGTGCGTGCGTGCGTGTGTCTGCGTACCGTGTGTGCGTGCGTGTGTCTGCGTACCGTGTGTGCGTGTGTCTGTATGTGTACATATCTGTGTACCATGTGTGCGTGCGTGCGTCTGCGTACCGTGTGTGCGTGCGCGTGTCTGCGTACCGTGTGTGCGTGCGCGTGTCTGCGTACCGGGTGCGCGTGTCTGCGTACCGTGTGTGCGTGCGCGTGTCTGCGTACCGTGTGTGCATGCGCGTGTCTGCGTACCGTGTGTTACCGTGTGTGCGTGCATGTTTCTGCATACCGTGTGTGCGTGCGCGTGTCTGCGTACTGTGTGTGTGCGCATGTCTGCATATGTGAAGGATGAGGTGGCAGGCTGGGCCCTGTGTACTATATATATATTTCTCCGCCGTATCTGTGCATCATGAATCGTGTATGTGTTAAAAGGGCCCACAGAGACTCTCTCGCCTGGGGCCCAGAAAAACCTGGAGCCGGCCCTGCTTAGGGGTGATCTTATTACTATGTACAAGTATATGAGGGGACAGTACAAAGACCTTTCTACTGATCTTTCTACTCTGAGGCCTGAGACGGGGACAAGGGGGCATCTTCTACGTCTGGAGGAAAGAAGGTTTAATCATAATCACAGACGGGGATTCTTTACTGTAAGAGCAGTGAGACTATGGAGCTCTCTGCCGCATGATGTTGTAATGAGTGATTCACTAATAAAATTTAAGAAGGGCATGGATTCCTTTCTTGATAAGTATAATATTACAGGTTATATATACTAGATTCCTTGATAGGGCATTGATCCAGGGAACTAGTCTGATTGTCGTATGGAGTCGGGAAGGAATTTTTTTCCCCAATGTGGAGCTTAGTGTTTGCCACATGTTTTTTTTTTTGCCTTCCTCTGGATCAACATGTTAGGCTATGGGTTGAACTAGATGGACTTAGTCTTCCTTCAACCTTAAAAACTATGTTACTATGTATGTAACTTGTTATCTTCAGACATCCCCTCTAAGCAATGGCGCACGCCAGCAGTGAAGGCGGGAGGAGGCGCTGGGTACAGGGAAGACTTTACCTCTGGGGGCCACATATAGGGCATGTGAGGGGTGGACACTTCCCGTATTCACCATTACTGAGCCCCCGCTCTGTACCGCTCTTATCTGAGTGCAGGAGACACAGCAGTCACTAATCAGCCACTCTCCGGCACTTGCAGCCGTCCGAGCTCTGCTGTGCCTGTTAGGGGTGAAGTTCGGGTCCTAGGAGGCAGCGACTATGCAGCCTGAAAGCAGATCACAGCCCGGGTACCGCGTCTCCGGATAAATCTCCACCTTGTGAGCTGCTTCTTGTGCAGCAGCCCCATGCAAGTCGCTCCACTCTCCTCAGCCAGCTCCTGCTGAAGACTGAGCTCCTCTGCCCAATCTAGGAGCCCAATAGCCCTGATCACACCAGTGGTAGCCCAGTGCTGCTGGGGGGGGCAGGGCTAGATCCGATTTACAGATAGCAAACTAATCAGCCCTAGATATTTCTAATAGCTGCAGAGCAGGCGACATAACTCTGACCGGTGTCCTCATAGACCTCTCCTCAGCCGGGGTCTAATAAGAGCAGTAAGATGGCCGTCATGGGGTCCATTGTTAGATCTCGGCTGCCATAGAAACTCATCGGCACCATGATCGCACCTCCCTCTCTGGTCTTAAGTGCTTAAATGCTGTGAAAGCCACTGACTGTGTCATATAAGGGGTTAAGCTGCCAGGATCAGGGTTGGCTCCACTGCTGGCGCCTGAGGCAGGAGCGGGACTGTGTTATACCGCCACACGACTGCCGCAGATCTTGTAAGAGCCATGACTGCACCTGCCTGATGATAATGTGTCCTATAACGCGGGTCCTGGTACCAGACTGCCCTTTACATATTAATCACTAGCTGGGAACCAGTTACTTACAGGTTCTAGTTTCTGATGTGTTTCCAGGACCTGTAGTTATCAACATTTTACCCTTAAGGCCCAGTTATAATATTACTGCAACACTCTCACTACATATGAGCATCCTGTACCTGTATACCTGCCCTGTGTGCGGCACAAAAGTATATAACAAAATGTGTGTACACAAATACCTATCTCCTGAATGGTATTACTGCTAGATCTCCTGTACATAGAAATATGAGGTTCTTAGCGCACACTTTGAGCAAATTGTGCGAGCCCATCTGCCAACGTCAAGGCGACCTCTTCAGATGGGTCCCTACACTAACACTACACTAACTTACTAACTGGGACCACCATTTTTAATGTTTATTACTACTGTACTAATGCAATCAATTGTACCTGTTATAATTCATTTTTTTAATTAGTTTTATAATTTTTTATTACTCTTGTGTTTATGATAATGGTATTACTAAAATCCCTATACTTAGTGTTGATCCAGAAGAAGGCAAAAACCCCAGGACACCTTCAGCCAATTTGTGTCACAGGGGAAAAATTCCTTCTTGACCCCGAGAAAAGGCGATCAGTCCTAGGACCCTGGATCAAATCTAATAATGTTATTACTAGTTATTAATAATTCTTATTAATATTATACAACTAATTGTACTGCTACTGTAGTTATTAGTATTTTAATTTAGGTTTTTGTACTTTTTATAGATTATATATTATTTATGTCCTGCTATCTTATTACTTTGCTATTCTAACTTTTCTATAACTACTTAAAATAATCAAAACAACACTATAATTAATTTTATATTCTTACTATTATTAACATCCTGCTATCTTATTACAGTATTATTCTACTTTCCTATCACTACTAATACTACCCTATACCTAGAGTGTTGATCCAGAAGAAGGCAAAAACCCCAGGACACCTTCAGCCAATTTGTGTCACTGGGGAAAAATTCCTTCTTGACCCCGAGAAAAGGCGATCAGTCCTAGGACCCTGGATCATACCTAATAATGTTATTATTAGTTGTATAATTAATATATTACTTATTGTACTACTGGAGTTATTTTAATTTATGTTTTTATTTTTATAAATATAGCTATTTAATATTATTATTATTATTATTATTATTATTATTAATAACCTGCTATATTTTTACATTATTATTATTCTCTCCTATCACTACTAATACTACCCTATAACTACAGTGTTGATCCAGAAGAAGGCAAAAACCCCTGGACACCTTCAGCCAATTTGTGTCACAGGGGAAAAATTCCTTCTTGACCCCGAGAAAAGGCGATCAGTCCTAGGACCCTGGATCACACTGCTATTCTACCTACTACTATTACTACTGTTATTTTATTACTATTTTATTTATTTCTTACTATTATCACTAGTATTATTACTCTTATTACACTAATACTGATACACTACCACTATATTACACTATCCTGCTGTTATTTGGTGGTCTGATACTTACCAGCCGGTATTGCCGTATGTGATGTTATCGGCAGAGAGGTTCCAGCAGGATGGTCCACATGATGTTCCTCTTTCCTCTCAAATACCGGTTGATGTACTGCCGGAAGTTGGTCTGGTTCTCCTTCTTCCTTCTTGTTGTTGGGATCGGTTGTCTTCTTTTCTGGCCTTTGGCCGTCACTTCCCCCCTAGGGATCTTGATGTGGAGTTTCATCTTCTTTGCTTTCTCTTCTTTCTCTTCTTTCTCTTCTTCCTCTTCTTCCTCTTCATCCAGGTAGGCGCACAGTTCTTTTAGTGTCTTCTGTCTTAAATCCATGATGTCCAGCTTTATCTTCTTTGCTGCTTTCTCCTCTTCTTTCTTCTCTTCTTCCTCGTCTTCCTCTTCATCCAGGTACTTGCGCTGTTCTTTTAGTTCCTTGCGCCTTTCTTCCCTCTTCCTTTTCTCCCTGGCTTTATACTCTTCGATGCATCTTCTTTGGGCAATGGGGTTGGTCGGCATAAGGCGCTGGAAGAGAAGAGATGAAGTTAGGAGGCTACAAGGAAGATCCGAATACACAGCTACCTTATAGAAGAGGCCGTAGCGTTGCCCTGAGTCGTCTCACTGACCTCCTTCTTGTAGAGGGGAGAAGGGAGAAACTTCACACAATACGCCAGTCTCCTCAGCTGTTCCTCAGGACTGATGTAATCTGCAGAAAACACAACCAGATATTAGGAGCAATCCTCACCGTACAAAGAGGACGTATGTATGTTAAGACTGTCAGAAGGAGCTCACTGATGGATTCTCAGTTAACTAGTTCTGCAGCCAGCAATAGACAGTACAGCACAGAGGGTACAGGAGGCAAACTGTGCACAATTTTCAATAAAACTCAGAAAAATATTTACCACCAAGTATATGCATTAAAGGAAAGAAAATGTCCCCACAGATGAGTCTGTTTAATGAAAGCCCCAGAAAGCCATGTAACAAGAGTATAGAGAACGGTGAGTGAGTGATGGATACTACCGGGTCCAACGCTGGCAGAATACTCCATCCCCATGGTGTCCGCTGATATCTTCTCTTGTAGAAATGTCTCCACAATCTATAAAACCTCAGGAGGCGTCAGCAGAGGGTTTGGGGATTGGCTGATATTTCTTTGGTCTTAGAAACATTGGCTATAAATAATTCGGGGGCTCTGCTGGGGAAAGGGCAAATTGGGAAATGTGTAGGATATTTACTGTTCTGTATCTGAGCTTCATTAAAGGGGAATTATCAGATGGAACAAGTCATTCCCTTATCCCTGGGCTCGGTGACGACTGATAGATCAGTGGGGTCCGACCGCGGGAAACTCCAGCAATCACCAAAAAAGGGCAGTGACCCCCATTAGAAGTGATGGCTGGATCCTTCCAGATGGGAGATGTGATGAGTGTGGCGCCCCCCACTGGTGTCTCAGCGTATCATGTGTTGGGGAATAATGACTTCTCCTCTGGTAAATGGGCTGATTCCTGTCAGTTGTGGTCGCTGAGTGCGTGTGATGGGATGTGGCTCCGTCCATTAGATTATATCACGTCTTATACCTATAATCTCTCGCTGATCGCAGGTCTCTGTCTTCACACTCAGATGAGATGGAACAAACTCACCACATAGGAGGTTTTTTTTTTTTCAAATTCAAACCGAGCAATCCTATTGGCTGAGTATGACTGTCGTTACCATGGTGACAGAATTTTAAAGGGACAGAACATTAATAATGTATAATAGTGTATTTTATTACATATTTCCCATAATAGTGGCTGATATATGGACCTGTACAGATAATATGTGGGCGCACACTTCTATAACTCCTCATATTTTTCATACAGCAATTTGGTGGTGCTGCAGAGATATTTTGGGCGTAATATAACTTGTGCTGGCAATTGATCATCTATAAAGTAGTCTGGTAATGTATGTAATGGTCCTAAGATTGTGGTTTTATGTTCAATACAAATCTAAATATTAATCAGACGTCACTCCCTGCTATTTGAAGGGTTTTTGTCCCTTTCCCTATGTCAGAGTAGTATCACATATAGCTCGGATACGCTGCAGCCTTCAGAACAATGAGGTCCGTTGTGGCTTTTCCCTGCACATTCGGCCATTATATAAGTGACGGCAGCTGCGTTGTGTCCCTGCACGGCTGATAGCGTCGCTGTGCAGGGATTCAGTATGGTGGAGCTGCGGCTCTTTTCTTTTATGGGTCGATACAAGTCTTGTTCAGACATATAAATATGCCTTGATTACATTGTAGAAAAGAAGGGTGACATTACAGGAGTTCCATACATTCTCAGTGTAAGATCAGTGGGGTCGGACCCCCGGCTCCAGGGAGTATACAGAAGGAGCTTGTGAATGTCTTACTTTAGTGGTCTTGTAAGCTCCTCATCCCACACTTTTCCTGTATAGGACATATAGCTTTTCTGTATACATAACTCTTATGTAAAAACAACATCCTCCATGCACATTTCTGTAGGTTGCCTGATGGTTCAGGTGTATTTACATCATTTTTTTCTACTGCCCGACCTAACAGCGTTAGCTTGCTCTTTTAGCAATCCAATTGTATAGTTTCACATTTGGGGCGATTGTGTCAGCAGCAGGTTTCATTGTGGGGTTATATAATGGGCACTATTTTTATAGGCTTATTTGGATATTAATGCCTTTGTGAATAGATACTTTGCTGCTACCTTGCTCTTTATTATATTGTGGTGGGCAGTCTGTAGTCATATATTGAGATTTTCTGTGACTAGTTGGGCATATATATATGTGAGGATTAACCATATCAGTACCTTGCAATGGTTTTGTTATTCATTGGCGCAATTGTTGCTTTTTAGTTGTTTTTTTTAACATGTCTTGTATGTTTAGTCTTTAATAAAATTCTATATTTTTGCTATTCCTTGGTGATCCCTGTCATTGCATCCTTTCTTTCTCCTTGTTTCTTTGCATCTCTATTATGTAGCTGCAGGGTTAGGGGCAGCCGGTTCCTTGCAGGAATAGTTCTCAGGACGGGTGCGGTTTCTGCTGTAATAACTCATTCATGTGACCCATCAGTCATCACCCGATCAGCCGGGCAATGCTCAGCACAGGCCGCCGTCATCCCACTTCTCTACATCTATTATATAGACACTCCACAACTGCTCCTTCTCTTCAGAATTCAGAAAGATTTTTATTTTTATTTATTTATTTTTTTATTTCCGCAGCCATGCAGTGACGCTAGGTAGGTGCAGAGCTAAAGGGAAACCCACCTCAGAAGAAAATTCTAGGGTCCTGATCACTAGAGATGAGAGCTTAAAGGGAATCTGTCACTAGGTTTTTGCCATATATTCCGAGAGCAGCATGATGTAGAGACAGAGACCCTGATTCCAGCGATGTGTCACTTTCTGGGCTGCTTGCTGTTGTTTTGATAAAATCTTTGTTTTATCAGTAGGAGGTTGTGACTAGAAGACTAGTAAACCTGCAACCAGGTATCCCTCATTTTTCAGGAGTGGTCCAAATTAAATAAAAAAGCGGTCTATAGGGCGCTAAAAGAAGGAACACTAGAAGTGAAAAAAATTTAGGACTAAAAAATAAATTTAATGAGCCCTTTCCACAAAGCGTTTCGATAGTGAACTATCTTCCTCAGGTGGTACATGGTGCGCTTTTTCTCCCTTTCTCTTTTCTCATTTTTCACAAGGTCTGTATAGCAGCCTTCTGCCTATGCACAGTGCACACAGAAAGCTGCCAATCAGTGGTGCAGCCGGTTATACGGAGCTCAGCATTCAGAGCACTGCTAGATCTGCAGTAGATAAAACTAAAATTTATCAAAACTGCTGCGAAATAAGGGACACATTTCTGGAATCAGGTTTCTGCCCTTACATCATGCAGATGGGATAGCAAAACCTGGTGGCAGATTCCATTTTAGAGCCATCGGATATTACCTTGTGACCTCTCAAAGGGGAACTTGATGTCTAGGATGGTTATTATTTTATGTCATGTGTCTCTTGATGCGGGATAACTTGTATGTAATGTGTTGTATGTTAGGTCTATGAACAGTACAAGTCCTTCAGTATAGGGTTACCTGAGAAGCGTACCCAGCATGAAGCAGGACTTGTATTATGTTTTGTCAGGGATGATTAATGTCTGAGTGCTTTATGCTGCGTTCTGCAGTCATCTCTCTGCCATCCTCCGTACACCCATCGCCGTCCTGTTCTCACACTTCTTTATTTGGCTTTTTTCTTGGGGTCGTAATATGGAGCATGTTGTATCCATAAAGCGGTCAGATTTGCCGGACCTCATGCTGTTCTGCCGAATCAGACCTAGATCATTATTGGGGGCTGGGGCACCTCCAATTCAAGACGGTAGACAAATCGTGTCTTGTGAGACTGCACGCTCCAGCACCCACAATACTGGAGCATCGGTTAGGTTTACACATATCCACCTGTTGTGTTTTCTTTTGGGACACAGCAGTTTGTAGAATTGTCATCATTAATGTTTTCTTTTTTTTATCTTTCCAGTATTACTGAAATTCAGAAAGATGTGGAGTACAGACTGCCAATCACCTTTAAGAACTTCACCATCAGCATCAATATGTAAGTGACACGGGGTGCTATTGTCTTAGTTGAGAGATTACGTTGCATTTGTTGGGGTTATTAAATGTGAACCTAATGGGAATTAAAGGGATTGTCCTCTACTTTGATATTGATAACATCAGCATTGGGTATCAATATCAAATCGATGGGGTTCTGACAGCCCCCCAGAGAGGGAGCCGCATGCTCCTATTCACTTGTGAAGATGGCCCCCACTGATTCCATATTAATGACCTATCCAATGGGTAAGTGATCAATATCAAGGTAGTGGGCAACCCCTTAAAGAAAGCAGACCATATTAGGTACTTCTAGAATATCGTTGTCCCATGCTGTTGATAGACCCCACCGCGTGTAATCGGTACCCTACAATGACTTGTCATCCATAGTCATGTCTTGTAGCACTGGAGCCATTAAATGATGTTGCTTGGTGGCTCATGACGTCACTATAGATGATGTGTATTAATGCAAGTTGTTTAATTGCTACTAATAAGAAATCACTTTAAATCAATATGGAGGCTTATAGGGTCCTCTCAGCTTCCTTTTACATATGGAAGTAGTGGTAGAACAGTATCGTTGATTGTCCCTCCCCAGAAAAATTATCCTTTTTTTTTTTTGCAGAGCTCCGATGTGCCAGTCAAAAGGAAATGGAGTGTCTCTGATTGGTGTGGGAGTGCAGAGGGGCGTGTCCGTGCACTTGAAAGGAGCTGTCTAAGTGCAGGGATACGCCCCAGTGCACTTCCAGACGGATTTGCAGATGTTTTCCACACTAGATTTGTCATGATGGACTCATCAGATCTCTTATAACACCATTACGATCATATGTCAAGGTGCTGACGTCCCTTTATGCCTTACGCTACGTGCCACCTAAATGGATTTTCCATTGAGATGAGATGAGGGTGTTGGGTATTTTCCCCGGACCTGTCACGTTTCTGTAGGCTGCAGTCATGTATCCCGCGTCTTGCTCTAATACTTTGTTTTTATTGCAGTTTACTTCCGCCACAATTTCCTCAAGACAAACCTCTCATCACAGTCTTTCCACCGATAAGACATCACCTGGTGGACAAGCAAGGCCCCAATGTCACCTGTCCTTTACTACATAATGTAAGGAGACTTGGGAGATTTTGAGCACTGGACTTAGGAATGTTGTAATTTAACCTTTCAATGACTGAGGTGTTTTTGTTTTTTTTTATAAAGTGGATCTGTGTGGTCTCCTGACACATCTGTTTTAGTAATCTTATAAACCCTATAAAATCACAAATTTGTGTTTCAGACCACTGTGCAGTGCCTTTGAAGGCTATGTTCACACATTGCGTTTTTTTCAGCGTTTTTTTAATGCAAATTTTCAGCTGTGTTTTACAGTACAAGCAAAGTCTATGAGATTTCAGAAATCTCATGCTCACACCCTGGTCTTTGTATGATCAGTATTTTGTGATTTGCATTGTTTTTTGCTGAATAGAGCACGTCACTTCTTTCAGTGTATTTCACCCATTGAAAGTAATGTGTAGTGAAAAAACGCCTAGTGTGAACATAGCCTTACATCTAATTGACAATGGGGTGTTACCTTACTCCTTGTCCATGTCTAATCAGTTTGGACAGTAGGCATAATCACTACGACCAGGGGCCTGGCAGTGGCCAGTTGTCAATGTATCCACACATTTCCAGAAGATTGGCACAACGCAGAGGACCTGGGAAAAAGAGATGCCACGGTATTGTTACTTCATAGGGAATACACCTCTTTATTTTGGTAGATGAGGTCTTTGTCAAACACATCTTCATCAAAGGAGAATGAAATGAAAGGATTAATGTATGTGTTAATGACCCGGTTCTGCGTGTGCTCTACGTAAAATGTGGCTGCAGATGGCTGTGCTGCATCGACACGGGAGGTTTGGGAGCCACCTTACATCTAATGGGTGGGGGTCTTACATTGAGGTCCCCACTTCAGACATTTCTGATATTTCCAGTGAATTTTCCAATGAAGTTTCAGATAAAAATACCATAAGAAAATGTGGTCAACCTTGTTTTAGTTTTTTTTTTTTAATATATAAGATTTTTAGTTATAGTCTTTGTTATGTTCACATAGAAGACCGGTGGGTTTTTTCTTTTTTAGGAACAAAGTATATCCAGTGGCGAAAATAAGTATTGGATACACTGACGATTTGGCAAGTTTTCCCACCTACAAAGAATGGAGAGGGCTGTAATTTTTATCGTAGGTACACTTCAACTGTGAGAGACAGAATCTAAAAATAAAAAACAGAAAATAACATTTTATAATTTTTACATACTTATTTCATGCAATTATGCAAATTAATTATTTGATACAATAGAAAAACAGATCTTAATATTTGGTACGGAAACCTTTGTTTGCAATTACAGAGGTCAGACGTTTCCTGTAGTTCTTGACCAAGTTTGCAGACACTGCAGCAGGAATTTTGGACCACTCCTCCATACAGATCTTCTCCAGATCTTTCAAGTTTCGGGACTGTTGCTGGGTGCAGTTGTCCTGTCCCCTTTGCAGAAAAGCACCCCCAAAGTATAAGGTTTCCCCCAGCATGCTTCTCAGTTGGGACGGTGTTCTTGGGGTTGTACTCATCCTTCTTCTTTCTCCAAACACGGCAAGTGGAGTTGATACCAAAAAGTCCTATTTTGGTCTCATCTGACGACATGACCCTCTCCCATGCCTCCTCTGGATCACCCAGATGGTCATTGGCGAACTTCAAACGGGCCTGGACATGTGCTGGCGTGAGCAGGGGACCTTGCGTGCCCTGCAGGAGTTTAATCCATGACGGCATAGTGTGTTACTAATGGTAATGTTTGAGACTGTAGTCTCGGCTCTCTTCAGGTCATTGACCAGGTCCTCCTGTGTAGTTCTGGGCTGATTCCTGACCTTTCTCAGAATCATCCTTATCCCACAGGTCGAGATCTTGCATGGAGCCCCAGACCGAGGAAGATTGACAGTCATCTTGTGTTTCTTCCGTTTTCTAATAATTGTGCCAACAGTTGTTGCCTTCTCACCCAGCTGTTGCATATTGTCCTGTAGCCAATCCCAGCCTGGAGCTGGTCTACAATTTTGTCCCTGGTGTCCTTAGATAGCTCTTTGGTCTTAACCATGGTGGATAGGTTGGAGTGTGATTGATTGAGTGTGTGGACAGGTGTCTTCAAGATTGTTGGAAGACCATTTCCGGTGACTACCACTCGAAGCGCATCAAGAGAATGCCAAGAGTGTGCAAAGCAGCCATCAAAGCAAAAGGTGGCTACTTTGAAGAACCTAGAATATAAGACATATTTTCAGTTGTTTCACACTTTTTTGTTAAGTATATAATTCCACATGTGTTAATTCATAGTTTTGATGCCTTCAGTGTGAATGTACAATTTTCTTAGTCATGAAAATACAGATAAATCTTTAAATGAGAAGGTGTGTCCACCTTTTGGTCTGTACTGTATATATACACTGCTCAAAAAAATAAAGGGAACACTTAAACAACAGAATATAACTCCAAGTGCATCAAACTGTCCACTTAGGAAATGAGACTGATTGACAATCAATTTCACATGCTGTTGTGCAAATGGAATAGACAATAGATGGAAATTATTGGCAATTATCAAGACACCCTCAAAGGATTGATTGTGCAGGCAGGGCCGGCCTTAGGGTATATGGCGCCCTGTGCGAAATCCCTCTTGGCGCCCCCCCCCAAAGAAAAAAAATTAAACTCATGTAGGTGAAAACAACAAGTGCATTTTTTATTAATCAAATGATCAAGTAATAACAAGCAACAAAAGTTGAACAGACGGTCATTATAAAGTAGCCCACTGGACTCTAAAACCCTGGCCATCACTAAGAGACAGCCCACTGGACTATTAAACCCTGGCCATCACTAATAGACAGCCCACTGGACTTAAACCCTGGCCATCACTAAGAGACAGCCCACTGGACTCTTAAACCCTGGCCATAACTAATAGCCCACTGGACTCAAACCCCTGCCATCACTAATAGACAGCCCACTGTACTCTTAAACCCTGGCCATCACTAATAGACAGCCCACTGGACTCAAACCCCTGCCATCACTAATAGACAGCCCACTGGACTCAAACCCCTGTCATCACTAATAGCCCACTGGACTCTTAAACCCTGGCCATCACTAATAGACAGCCCACTGGACTCTTAAACCCTGGCCATCACTAAGAGACAGCCCACTGGACTCTTAAACCCTGGCCATCACTAAGAGACAGCCCACTGGACTATTAAACCCTGGCCATCACTAATAGAGAGCCCACTGGACTCTTAAACCCCGGCCATCACTAAGAGACAGCCCACTGGACTCTTAAACCCTGGCCATCACTAAGAGACAGCCCACTGGACTCTTAAACCCTGGCCATAACTAATAGGCCACTGGACTCAAACCCCTGCCATCACTAATAGACAGCCCACTGGACTCAAACCCCTGTCATCACTAATAGCCCACTGGACTCTTAAACCCTGGCCATCACTAATAGCCCACTGGACTCTTAAACCCTGGCCATAACTAATAGCCCACTGGACTCAAACCCCTGCCTTCACTCAGGGGCGGACACAGACTGTAGTGGGCCCCTGTGCAAGAAATTTTGGGGGGCCCCCCCTGCCCTTCATAAGGCAACAAAGTTATGTAAACATAACCCCCCATGTGCATCTCTCACCCCCCCATGTGCATCTCTCACCCCCCATGTGCATCTCTCATCCCCCCCATGTGCATCTCTCATCCCCCTCCGTGCATCTCTCATCCCCCCCATGTGCATCTCTCATCCCCCCATGTGCATCTCTCATCCCCCCCCATGTGCATCTCTCATCCCCCCCCATGTGCATCTCTCATCCCCCCCCATGTGCATCTCTCATCCCCCCCCCCATGTGCATCTCTCATCCCCCCCCATGTGCATCTCTGATTCCCCCCACTCCTAGTTAATTAATTGTATTTAAAAAAAATAAAACTTGTTATACTTACCCCCATGCAATCCCTGCAGAATCCTGGCGCTCGTCCACGTCGCTGCCACCAGGTTCTCCTGACGTTCGGCCATGTGACGGCGCCACATACATAGCCATCAGCTTTTGTTTTGGCCAAAAGATTTTTAAAGCCGCCACCACGATAAGGTAGACTCTTCTGGGCGGGCCCTACTCTAACCTATTAAAATTTTCTTAAAATATCCAATACTCTTTTTAGATATATTTTTATTTAGTTTTCTTTAAGGGAATGTGTCATATACATTTTTTTTTTAAATGACCAATAATACCACATACAGGGAATACCGCCACACCATGACCAGACCACATATTACCACAACATAGTGACCGAATAATACCACACAGAAGGGAGAAAAACTGCCACACCATGACCAGACCACATATTACCACTACATTACTAATATTACCACCACATTACTAATATTACCATAAGTGTCATTATACACGGGAGCTCTATACATGGTATGTATAACGTAAGTGTCCAGGTAATCTAGTGATCACCAGTGAAATTATACACAGGAGCTCTGTATATAGTGTCAGTGTACAGGTAATACAGTGACATTATACACAGGAGCTCTGTATATAGTGTACAGGTAATACAGTGATCATCAGTGACATTATACACAGGAGCTCTGTATATAGTGTCAGTGTACAGGTAATACAGGGATCACCAGTGACATTATACACAGGAGCTCTGTATATAGTGTCAGTGTACAGGTAATACAGTGATCACCAGTGAAATTATACACAGGAGCTCTGTATATAGTGTCAGTGTACAGGTAATACAGTGATCACCAGTGACATTATACACAGGAGCTCTGTATATAGTGTCAGTGTACAGGTAATACAGTGATCACCAGTGACATTATACACAGTGTACATGTAATAGACTGACTCACCGGTGACGTCTCTAGGTGAAGTCCTTCATCTTCGCTTTTCTCCTTCATCCAGCACAGACCGCCATCACTCGTCTCTGCATAAAATAACACAGTTATCTAGAGCACATTCCCCAACTTCTACATTACGCAGCTGAATACAGACGTGCATCCACCATCAATATATGGTTAGTTATTAGGCAACCTACCATTCCAAATATAAATTGTAATCCACCACTGTGCCCCCATTAACTGTAAATAGGCACTTAATATATAATTTAATTAGAACCTCTACTCTTTCCGCCAATTTGTTACCAGTCACACTCCTGCATCCGCAACGCCCCCTACTCTATACTTCCTGCTCCCCGCATTCAATATTTACATGCACCCCCTGCCCCAATTCATTATATCATGTCCGTGCTCTCCCCACCCCATCATCATTTATCATTTACTCTCCCCCACCCCACATTCGTTATGTGCCCCTCTCTCATCCCCCTCCGCCACATGTGCCCCTCTCTCATCCCCCTCCCCCACATGTGCCCCTCTCTCATCCCCCTCCCCCACATGTGCCCCTCTCTCATCCCCCTCCCCCACATGTGCCCCTCTCTCATCCCCCTCCCCCACATGTGCCCCTCTCTCATCCCCCTCCCCCACATGTGCCCCTCTCTCATCCCCCTCCCCCACATGTGCCCCTCTCTCATCCCCCTCCCCCACATGTGCCCCTCTCTCATCCCCCTCCCCCACATGTGCCCCTCTCTCATCCCCCTCCACCACATGTGCATCTCCCATCTCATCCCCCTCCACCACATGTGCATCTCCCATCTCCCCCCCACCACACACATGTGCATCTCCCATCTCCCATCTCCCCCCCCCACACACACACATGTGCATCTCCCATCTCCCCCCCACACACACACACATGTGCATCTCCCATCTCCCCCCCCACACACACACACACACACACATGTGCATCTCCCATCTCCCCCCCCCCACACACACACACACATGTGCATCTCCCATCTCCCCCCCCACACACACATATACACACACACACACACACACATGTGCTTCTCCCATCTCTCCACTCCTAGTTAATTGTATTTTAAAAAAAATAAAACTTGTTATACTTACCCCCATGCGATCCCTGCAGAATCCTGGCGCTCGTCCAAATCGCTGACAGCAGGTTCTCCTGACTTCCGGCCATGTGACGGCACCGTCACATGACCGGAAGTCAGGGGAATCATCAAGGCGCTGCTGCAACAGCGCAGCTCAGCGCTGAAATGTCCCGGACCCGGCGCATAGCAAGGGGCCCCGGAGAGAGACGCACAAGAGGGGGGCCCCCGAGGGGGCCCCTACCGGCCGGGCCCCATACTGGAGTCAGGGCAGTCATGCCCTGATGGCGGCCCTGCTGGAGGCTGGAGGGGCCCCCTCTCCCTCGGGGCCCCCGTTCAATGAACCGGCTGCACGGGCGGTAGTTCCGCCCCTGCCTTCACTAATAGTCACCACCACTTTGTAGCTGAGCTGCCTGCAGCATCCCCGGCGCGGCACTGTGTCTGAGCTGTGTGACGTCACAGTGCCGTGCCCGCGCCAATGGAAGGAGACGAGAGATGCTGCAGGCGGCGCCTCCCGCACTGTCTCCAGCGCTGGGGGTAAGTGTGTGAGGAGGAGAGAGTGCAGCGCGCCCGGGTCCCGGCCGGACATTTCAGAGCAGAGAGGGGGCGCCGGCGCCTGAGCACAGAAGAAACGCTGGGCGCTCCCTCTCTGCTCTTCCATAAGAAAAATACCGACGGGGAGGGAGCCAGCGCAGCGCCCCCCTTCACTCTCAAGTTTGAGGCGCCCTGTGCAGTTGCACAGCTGGCACGCCCCAAAGGCCGGCCCTGTGTGCAGGTGGGGACCACAGACCACATCTCAGTACCAATGCTTTCTGGCAGATGTTTTGGTCACTTTTGAATGTTGGTTATGCTTTCACACTCGTGGTAGCATGAGACGGACTCTACAACCCACAGAAGTTGCTCAGGTAGTGCAGCTCATCCAGGATGGCACATCAGTGCGAGCTGTGGCAAGAAGGTTTGCTGTGTCTGTCAGCGTAGTGTCCAGAGGCTGGAGGTGCTACCAGGAGCCAGGCCAGTACACCAGGAGACAAGGAGGGGGCCGTAGGAGGGCAACAACCCAGCAGCAGTACCGCTACCTCCGCCTTTGTGCAAGGAGGAACAGGGGGAGCACTGACAGAGCCCTGCAAAATGACCTCCAGCAGGCCACAAATGTTCATGTGTCTGCACAAACGGTTAGAAACCGACTCCATGAGGGTGGTATGAAGGCCCGACGTCCACAGATGGGGGTTGTGATCACATCCCAACATTGTGCAGGACGCTTGGCATTTGCCACAGAACACCAGGATTGGCAAAGTCGCCACTGGCGCCCTGTGCTCTTCACAGATGAAAGCAGGTTCACACTGAGCACATGTGACAGACATGACAGAGTCTGGAGACGCCGCGGAGAGCGATCTGCTGCCTGCAACATCCTTCAGCATGACTTGTTTGGCAGTGGGTCAGTAATGGTGTGGAGTGGCATTTCTTTGGAGGGCCGCACAGCCCTCCATGTGCTCGCCAGAGGTAGCCTGACTGCCATTAGGTACCGAGATGAGATCCTCAGACCCCTTGTGAGACCATATGCTGGTGCGGTTGGCCCTGGGTTTCTCCTAATGCAGGACAATGCCAGACCTCATGTGGCTGGAGTGTGTCAGCAGTTCCTGCAAGATGAAGGCATTGAAGCTATGGACTGTCCCACCCGTTCCCCAGACCTGAATCCGATTGAGCACATCTGGGACATCATGTCTCGCTCCATCCACCAACGTCACGTTGCACCATAGACTTTCCAGAAGTTGGCGGATGCTTTAGTCCAGGTCTGGGAGGAGATCCCACAGGAAACCACCTCATCAGGAGCATGACCAGGCGTTGTAGGGAGGTCATACAGGCACGTGGAGGCCGCACACAATACTGAACCTCATTTTGACTTGTTTTAAGGACATTACATCAAAGTTGGATCAGCCTGTAGTGAGTTTTTCCACTTTAATTTTGGGGGTGGCTCCAAATCCAGGCCTCCATTAGTTAATAAATTTGATTTCCATTGATGATTTTTGTGTGATTTTGTTGTCAGCACATTCAGCTTTGTACAGAACAAAGTATTCAATGAGAATATTTCATTCATTCAGATCTAGGATGTGTTATTTGAGTGTTCCCTTTATTTTTTTGAGCAGTGTATGTATATGTGTGTGTATATATATAATTTTTTTTAATTTTTTTCAATACATATTTCACTTTGGAGCTGACATAAGTCATGGACATGGGCTCTGTATCATGATATGTCTCCAATTTAGCAAATCTAGATCATGAAAGTAACTCTGTGACCTGCCATGTTGTCACCCTGAGTAATATGCTATAGGTATCATTACTGAGTCATATAGTGATGAAGTGACTGACAGTTGCTCCTGCTTTCTATCGAGCGTCTCTCCTGCTCTCTCTCTCTAGCTTCTCTCCTGCTCTTTCTCTCGAGTGTCTCTCCTGCTCTCTCTCTCTCGAGCATCTCTCCTGCTCTCTCTCTCTCGAGCGTCTCTCCTGCTCTCTCTCTCTCGAGCGTCTCTCCTGCTCTCTCTCTCGAGCGTCTCTCCTGCTCTCTCTCTCGAGCGTCTCTCCTGCTCTCTCTCTCGAGCGTCTCTCCTGCTCTCTCTCTCGAGCATCTCTCTTGCTCTCTCTCTCGAGCGTCTCTCCTGCTCTCTCTCGAGCGTCTCTCCTGCTCTCTCTCTCGAGCTTCTCTCCTGCTCTGTCTCTCGAGCGTCTCTCTCTCTCTAGCGTCTCTCCTGCTCTCTCTCTCTTGAGCGTCTCTCCTGCTCTCTCTCTCTCGAGCGTCTCTCCTGCTCTCTCTCGAGCGTCTCTCCTGCTCTCTCTCTCGAGCTTCTCTCCTGCTCTCTCTCTCGAGCGTCTCTCTCTCTCTCGAGCGTCTCTCCTGCTCTCTCTCTCTCGAGCATCTCTCCTGCTGTCTCTCTCGAGCGTCTCTCCTGCTCTCTCTCTTTCGAGCATCTCTCCTGCTCTCTCTCTCGAGCGTCTCTCCTGCTCTCTCTCTCGAGCGTCTCTCCTGCTCTCTCTCTCGAGCGTCTCTCCTGCTCTCTCTCTCGAGCGTCTCTCCTGCTCTCTCTCGAGCGTCTCTCCTGCTCTCTCTCTCGAGCTTCTCTCCTGCTCTCTCTCTCGAGCGTCTCTCTCTCTCTCGAGCGTCTCTCCTGCTCTTTCTCTCTCGAGCGTCTCTCCTGCTCTCTCTCTCTCGAGCATCTCTCCTGCTCTCTCTCTCGAGCGTCTCTCCTGCTCTCTCTCTCGAGCATCTCTCCTGCTCTCTCTCTCTCGAGCGTCTCTCCTGCTCTCTCTCGAGCGTCTCTCCTGCTCTCTCTCGAGCGTCTCTCCTGCTCTCTCTCTCTCTCGAGCGTCTCTCCTGCTCTCTCTCTCGAGCCTCTCTCCTGCTCTCTCTCTCTCGAGCGTCTCTCCTGCTCTCTCTCGAGCGTCTCTCCTGCTCTCTCTCTCGAGCGTCTCTCCTGCTCTCTCTCTCAAGCGTTTCTCCTGCTCTCTCTCTCGAGCGTCTCTCCTGCTCTCTCTCTCTCGAGCGTCTCTCCTGCTCTCTCTCTCGAGAGAGCCTCTCCTGCTCTCTCTCTCTCGAGCGTCTGTCCTGCGCTCTCTCTCTCAAGCGTCTCTCCTGCTCTCTCTCTCTCGAGCGTCTCTCCTGCTCTCTCTCGAGCGTCTCTCCTGCTCTCTCTCTCTCAAGCGTCTCTCCTGCTCTCTCTCTCTCGAGCGTCTCTCCTGCTCTCTCTCGAGCGTCTCTCCTGCTCTCTCTCTCTCGAGCGTCTCTCCTGCTCTCTCTCGAGCGTCTCTCCTGCTCTCTCTCTCGAGCGTCTCTCCTGCTTTCACTCTCTCGAGCGTCTCTCCTGATCTTGAGCGTCTCTCCTGCTCTCTCTCTCTCGAGCTTCTCTCCTGCTCTCTCTCTCTCGAGCGTCTTTCTAGCGTCTCTCCTGCTCTCTCTCTCTCGAGCGTCTCTCCTGATCTTGAGCGTCTCTCCTGCTCTCTCTCTCGAGCGTCTCTCCTGCTCTCTCTCTCTCGAGCGTCTTTCTAGCGTCTCTCCTGCTCTCTCCAGCCCTTGTCTGCTTGATCGCTGATACTGCCATACTTTGTGGTCTGTATACACTGTGTTCCAAATTATTATGCAAATAATATTTTCTCAGATTTTCCCAAATTACCTATATGAATTGCAGTCATTGTAATTTTCCAGTCAATAACTATTAGAGTACAATTGAAAGGTTTTTGTACAAACTGCCTATGATAACAGTATATTTAAAAAAAAAAAAAAAAAACCTCAAACTGCACTCAAAATGCATGCTCCAAATTATTATGCACAGCAGAGTTTTCAACCTTTTCATTTTAATAAAGAACAAAAAAATGGTAATTTTTGAAATTATAAGCATTAGCAGGTTATTACAAACTGAAATCAAACAGTTTTCAACTCAAAACTTTATTCTAGGTGATGTTACATTTGCACATAGGACCCCTTGTTCGAAAGGAGCTTCTGAACTCTCTCGTCCATTGAATTTGTCAGGTTTTGGATGGTTTCTGCTTTAATTGTTTTGCATGAGGACAGAATACCCTCCCAGAGCTGTTGCTTAGATGTGAGCTGCCTCCCGCCATCATAGACACTCCTTTTGATGATGCTCCAGAGGTTCTCAATGGGGTTGAGGTCAGGGGAGCATGGGGGTCACACCATAAGTTTGTCCCCTTTTATGCCCATAGCAGCCAGAGATGCAGATGTGTTATGTGCAGCATGAGACGGGGCATTATCATGCATGAAAATGATCTTGCTGCGGAATGCACGGTTCTTCTTCTTGAACCATGGAAGCAAGTGCTGTTTGAGAAACTCAACATACATTATGGAGTTCATCTTTACCCCTTCAGGGATCCTAAAAGGGCCGACAATCCCTCTCCCCATGATTCTAGCCCAAAACATTACTCCACCTCCTCCTTGTTGGCGCTGTAGCCGTGTTTGCATGGGGTGTCCATCAACCAGCCATCCTCCACTCCATCCATCTGGACCATCAAGATCATTTCATGCATGATAATGCACCGTCTCATGATGCACATAACACATCTGCATCTCTGGCTGCTATGGGCGTAAAAGGGGACAAACTTATGGTGTGGCAGCCATGCTCCCCTGACCTCAACCCCATTCAGAACCTCTGGAGCATCATCAAAAGGAGTGTCTATGATGGCGGGAGGCAGTTCACATCTAAGCAACAGCTCTGGGAGGGTATTCTGTCCTCATGCAAAACAATTAAAGCTGAAACCATCCAAAACCTGACAAATTCAATGGACGAGAGAGTTCAGAAGATCCTTTCGAACAAGGGGTCCTATGTGCAAATGTAACATCACCTAGAATAAAGTTTTGAGTTGAAAACTGTTTGATTTCAGTTTGTAATAACCTGCTAATGCTTATAATTTCAAAAATGACCATTTTTTTGTTCTTTATTAAAATGAAACGGTTGAAAACTCGGCTGTGCATAATAATTTGGAACATGCATTTTGAGTGCAGTTTGAGTTTTTTATTTTTTAAAAAATATACTGTTATCATAGGCAGTTTGTACAAAAACCTTTCAATTGTACTCTAATAGTTATTGACTGGAAAATTACAATGACTGCAATTCATATAGGTAATTTGGGAAAATCTAAGAAAATATTATTTGCATAATAATTTGGAACACAGTGTATATGTACAATTTTAATATGATCAATAAAAATGTGTAAATATATTATATATATACACACACTGCTCAAAAAATAAAGGGAACACTTAAACATCACAACGTAACTCCAAGTCAATAACACTTCTGTGAAATCTACCTGTCCAGTTATGAAGCAACACGGATTGTGAATCAATTTCTCCTGCTGTTGTGCAAATGGAGCAGACAACTGGTAGAAATGATAGGCAATTAGCCAGATACCCCCTATAAAGGAGTGGTTCTGCAGGTGGTGACCACAGACCATCTCTCTGTTCTCATCCTTTTTGGCTGTTGCTTTGGTCAATTTTTCATTTTGCCATTGCTCTCACCCCTAGAGGTACATTAGCATTAGGCAGTGTCTACAGTACAACCCACAGAAGTTGCTCAGGTAGTGCCGTTCATCCAGGATGGCACATCAGTGCGAGCTGTGGCAAGAAGTGTAGCTGTGTCTGTCAGCACAGTGTCCAGAGCATGGAGCAGATACCAGGAGATGTGCAGGGAGCCATAGGAGGGCAACAACCCAGCAACAGGACCGTTACCTCCTCCTTTGTGCAAGGAGGAACAGGAGGAGCACTGCCAGAGCCCTGCAAAATGACCTCCAGCAGGTCACAAATGTGCATGTGTCTGCACAAACGGTTAGAAACCGACTCCATGAGGGTGGTATGAGGGCCCGATGTCCACAGATGGGGGTTGTGCTCACAGCCCAACACCGTGCAGGACGCTTGACATTTGCCACAGAACACCAGGATTGGCAAAGTTGCCACTGGTGCCCTCTGCTCTTCACAGATGAAAGCTCAGTATTGTGTGTGGCCTCCACGTGCCTGTATGACCTCCCTACAACGCCTGGGCATGCTCCTGATGAGGTTGCGGATGGTCTCCTGTGGGATCTCCTCCCAGACCTAGACTAAAGCATCAGCCAACTCCTGAACAGTCAGTGGTGCAACGCGACGTTGGTGGATGGAGCGAGACATGATGTCCCAGATGTGCTCAATCGGATTCATGAAGTCTGGGGAACAGGCGGGCCAGTCCATAGCTTCAATGCCTTCACCTTGCAGATACTGCTGACACACTCCAGCCACATGAGGTCTGGCAATGTCCTGCATACTGCATAAGGGGCATAATGGGGGCATTACACTGTGTGGGGGCATAATACATACTGCATAAGGGGCATAATGGGGGCATTACACTGTGTGGGGGCATAATACATACTACATAAGGGGCATAATGGGGGCATTACACTTTTTGGGGCATCATACATACTGCATAAGGGGCATAATGGGGGCAATACACTGTGTGGGGGCATCATACATACTGCATAAGGGGCATAATGGGGGCATTACACTGTGTGAGGGGCATCATACATCCTGCATAAGGGGCATAATGGGGGCATTACATTGTGTGGTAGCATCATACATCCTGTATAAGGGGCATAATGGGGGCATTACACTGTGTGGGAGCATCATACATACTGCATGAGGGGCATAATGGGGGCATACACTGTGTGGTGCATCATACATACTGTATAAGGGGCATAATGGGGGCATTACACTGTGTGGGGCATCATATATACTGTATAAGGGGCATAATGGGGCATTACACTGTGTGGGGGCATCATACATACTGCATAAGGAGCATAATGGGGGCATTACACTGTGTGGGGGCATCATGTATACTGCATAAGGGGCATAATGGGGGCATTACACTGTGTGGGGGCATCATACATCCTGCATAAGGGGCATAATGGGGGCATTACACTGTGTGGGCGGCATCATACATCCTGCATAAGGGGCATAACACTGTGTGGGGGCATCATACATCCTGCATAAGGGGCATAATGGGGGCATTACACTGTGTGGGGGGCATCATACATACTGTATAAGGGGCATAATGGGGGCATTACAATGTGTGGGGGCATCATACATCCTGCATAAGGGGCATAATGGGGGCATTACACTGTGTGGGGGCATCATGCATCCTGCATAAGGGGCATAATGGGGGCATTACACTGTGTGGGGGCATCATACATACTGCATAAGGGGTATAATGGGGCATTACACTGTGGGGGGCATCATGCATCCTACATAAGGGGCATAATGGGGGCATTACACTGTGTGGGGGCATCATACATTCTGTATAAGGGGTATAATGGGGGCATTACACTGTGGGGCCAGTAAAGGGGCCCTGTACTATGAGAACAATACGTTTCCTCCCTTCCTGTCTCCATAGTTGGGTCGTATGTATCTATTACAGGAAACAGAACAAAAACCTTATGATTCTTATAAAGGGGCAACACAAGACCCCAAAAGAGTCTCCGTGCTCAAGGGGTTAATGCCCCCTGCGCCCAGTAATGGGGGATCCCCACATACCTCCACCTGCAGAGCCGCCACCACATATATGGCTGCTCTGTGCGCACAGGAGCTGTGATGAGGTCACAGGAGGGGAGGAGTCAGGGGTCACATGATCAAGGGCCTCAGTGGATGCAGGACTCTGCTGTGCTGGTTGTCATGGTGCTGGATGAGCTGAAGTTTATGTGTGGGGTCAGGAGTAGTGTTGAGCGATACCTTCCGATATCGGGAAATATCGGATCAGATTGGATAGGACCGATACCCAAAAGTATCGGATATCGCCGATTCCGATACCGGAAACCAATGCAAGTCAATGGGACACTAATATCGGAATGCCATCCCAGCGTGAGAGAATTCTCCTGATTGTTTAAAAGCCGGCGGGCGGTAAAAAGCCGGCGGGCGGTAAAAAGCCGCCGGCTTTTAAACAATCACACAGCCCCATACTGCTTCCCCGCAGCCTCCCACCCCGATCCTGCGCTCCCCCCGCCACCTCCCATCCCGATCGTAAGTTAGGACCGGGCGGGGAGCGCAGCACCAAGGAGCAGGGAGCGAAGGACCCGGGCGGGGAAGCCGGCAGTGAAAAGACTACACTGCCGGCTTTCCCGTTCTGTGCTGCGCTCTCCCGCCGGTTATTTCAAATGAACAGCTGAGGTATCAGGTGATGCTGATCAGCTGTTCATTTGAAGTAGCTGCGGTGCCCTCAGAGGGTTCATGTGAGTTCATGCTTCACTGCATGAACTCACATGAACTTTCCCACGGCCGCACAGGTCAGCCTCACCTCCCAGACCATCAGACCCATCATTATTGGTGTGTGCGCGGGTGTCTGTGCGATGTGTGCGGGTGTGTGCGCGATGTCTGCGGGTGTCTGCGTGCAGGCAGACATAGGCCGATGTGACACTACTACTCCCATCGGCCTATGTCTGTCCCCCATCCACTCGTGCCAGCAGGATCAGCTCGATGGGAGCAGTAGCTATTTAAACTGCCCCATATGTTATTTTTGCCCCTATACATCTTTTATGTTTTTAGGCCCCCCATATATTTTTTTTGTTTTTGGTCCCCAATAAATTTTAAATACATTTTTCATTAGTGGCCAGTGGTTACCTAAAATAAATTAGTTCATACATTACCTGATCGCCACCTAAAATAAAGTAAAAAATAAAAAACTACACCTATACTCACCTAGACACCTAATTCCCCGAAGCCATCTGAGGGCACCGCAGCTACTTCAAATGAACAGCTGATCAGCATCACCTGATACCTCAGCTGTTCATTTGAAATAACCGGCGGGAAAGCGCAGCACAGAACGGGAAAGCCGGCGGTGAAGTCTTTTCCCTGCCGGCTTCCCCGCCTGGGTCCTTCGCTCCCTGCTCCTTGGTGCTGCGCTCCCCGCCCGGTCCTAACTTACGATCGGGATGGGAGGTGGCGGGGGGAGCGCAGGATCGGGGTGGGAGGCTGCGGGGAAGCAGTATGGGGCTGTGTGATTGTTTAAAAGCCGGCGGCTTTTTACCGCCCGCCAGCTTTTAAACAATCAGGAGAATTCTCTCACGCTGGGATGGCATTCCGATATTAGCGTCCCATTGACTTGCATTGGTTTCCGGTATCGGAATCGGCGATATCCGATACTTTTTGGGTATCGGTCCGATCCAATCCGATCCGATATTTCCCGATATCGGAAGGTGTCGCTCAACATTAAGTAATACATAAGAATAATATGTACTCTGTCTGACCACTACAAACACTCATCTGAACTGGTCCAAGTGCTGTCAGGTTTTTTCACGGGCAGCACTTAGACAATACGGTCGTGTGAATATAGGCTTATGATGCATCTGGTAATAAACATGTTAAGGATGGGCCGCTACTCATGGGCCACTGCTGTGTGCTTGCCCCCCAGGCTAAAATGTGCCAGCCAGCCCCTGCTGCACCGGGTGCCAGAAAACCTAGCTACACTTTTGGAATAGGTATCTTGCAAAGTAGGGATGGGGTTTGGTGTTTTTAAGTGATTTTATTGACTCTGTGCATTTATATTTTGTATCAATAATATGATATGGTTATATATATCTTCTGGATATCAGGAGGGCTTATCCCTGTGCATTGACTCTCTCCTTCTCCTTCGATGTCCTGTAAATGCCAAAAAAAACTATGCGTTTCGAGGACTCACAGTTCCTCTTCGTCAGCTTCTCGCTGGTAGTCAAACTGGTAACCTAATAAAGTCCAAACGCCCCTCACAAAGATAATACAACCAAAGAAATGGAGGAAGATCCAATACTATCAAGACGGTGCAAAAGGACATATGGAGGTGCAATAGAACTAAGATAGAATTCCAATAAGAATAGACTGTGTGTGAAAAAAATAATAAGAAAAAAGACTTTGTTCAAACTTTCACAATTAGTTAAAAATGAATAAAAATTATATACTTATATTTCTGATGGCTTTAAAAAGCAGTCTGTTAATAAGTGTATATTACCAGGATAGTATAAATTCGGCACTTAGTACCATCAAGAGATAAAAAGGAAAAAATGAAGGAGAAAAATAAAAACATTATATAGTATCTCCAATAGGGGTATCAATGTATAGAAACAAATACATATATAAAATAGGTGGATTCAAAGGAATATATCCAAAAGACATATTATATTGATAAAATATAAGGAGGTTCATAAAAGTGCAATGTAAATGTTCAATTGGTACTGGGATAAAAAATACATACTGTATATACCGCTGCGAGTTAAAGGCATACAGCTGACTCTCGTGATTAAGGCCCTTCAGAGCCAAGCTATTTAATGTGAAGATCCATTTGGATTCCATCCGCGACATTAATCTCAGGTAATCACCTCCCCTCCATTTTCTGGGGACTAATCGCATCCCACAAAACTTAGTGTCCTTATAAGATTGGTTGTGGAACTTCCGGTAGTGCCGGGACAGTGGATGCCCTTCAAAACCTTCATTCATGTTGATAAAGTGTTCCTTCAGCCTTTTGATAACTTGCGCTTTGTACAGACATCTCCTACTGCCAAGGTATAAAAAGGGCGTGGCTTGGGGTGTGGATAGGGGCGTGGTCAGACTACGCGTGCCGCATGGTTTCGCCCTCTTTCTAGTCCTCATAGGTTGGCGGTATGCTTGTACTGAGGAGATCTGGGATATCAGTGATTAGGTCCCATATTGTGCACTGCAAGGTCTGGAAAAGCTCCTTCTATCCGTCTCTGTAGCACCAGAGGAAGAACAGAGGGGAAAAGACAGGATTTTCTACATGTCGCGTTATGTAGATGTTCTGCAGATTTATCACAACCGTCCACAAGAAGAAACTGCCATCACAGAGCCGCCTTTAGCTGTTGGAAAAGTTTAAACTTAGTTTTGAATAGTTGCTATAGGCATCAAGGACTTTCTATTTATGCTGGGTCACATGATGCTGGTGCTGGGTGATGTCATGTGACGGAATGTTGTGGGTGATGATGTCACAGAGGGCGTTGTGATGTCACCCTTGGGGTATATAAGGGGGCTCCATCCACCTGGAGCTCATATCTCATTGGCCATATCTTGGTGCTGAGATACCCCCTGGAGACAATGAGGATCGCCATATTGTTTCTGTGCTGTACCCTGTTCTACCCTGTGAATTACCATAGGCTGCCGGTGAGTACCTGTCTATTATTACATATGGAGGACGTTTAGAATCAGCTGCGGCAGGGGAAGGGGATGGGGAGGGGGGTCCTGTAAGAATTTACCTGCGGGAATAAGAGGTTATGGCAGGGAAAGGAGCTTAGGAAGTGACAGTCAGAGGGGATATAAGTGTGGGGTGACCCCTCTGACTCCCACATTCCTGCCTTGTCCTTGTAGTGATTAATGACTTTGGTGTTGTCCCTTATATATCACTTTGCAGTCACCAGTGATCGCTCCGCACTGTGATCCTAAACTACAGTCTCATTTACCTTTTTGCAAATGCCCAGAAGGGGAGGAGTGACATCACACCCATGTGTGCAGATCCCGCCCACTTTCACTGCAGTCGTAATGCGAGCTAGCTGTATTCTGTTTTCATGGAAATGTCAGCAGCTGCTCCCCCTAGTGTTTACAAGATGAAAACATCAAAAGAGTTAAAATATTTTTTTCAGATTTTATACCATTAAAACCTTTTTAAATATATATGTGTATTTATATATAAATATAAATACTTTACAATTTTACAATTGTAAAAAAATTGCTGACACTTTCCCTTTAAAAGATCTAAAGACGTTCTGCTTCATGTGCCATTGTGACCAATCACAGCACAGATTATATTTTTTAAACTTTTCTTGAAAAACTGAAGCTGCTCCGTGATTGGAAATCATGTGGAAGGGTTCTCTTTTAGACATTTAGTTAGGTCCAAAGTATCAGTGACATGATGGATAGAACTGTGCAATGATGTCACAGAGGGCTTTGTGATGTCACCCCTGGGTATATTAGAAGCCTCGGCCCATCTGCAGCTTGTATCTCATGGACCATACCTTGGTGCTGAGAGACCTCTGGAGATGATGAGTATCATCCTATCATTTCTGTGCATTACGTTGCTCTACCCCCCACATTACAGGACACTGAGGGCGAGTATGTTCTCATCAATATGGAGGTCACAAGGATCAGCTAATGAGAATATCGCCTCTTGCAGGACTTCTCATACTGGACACGTGACCGTCCGTCATATGAAAGTCCAACTGTAAATAATATTCCATGGACCCTGGAGGTGAATCCCAAACTTCTTCCTGATCTTCTCAATGGGATATTTCTGAAAGTTGCTTGATAATGTATCCATCACTGTATAATAACAAGGGCTCTCTGTTTGACTGGATTGGGTATAAATATACAGGACTTTATTATGTTTTTTTTCTTTATTATAGGATGACCCACTACCCGTGGATCTCAGGAGAAGCACCTATCAAGCTTCCATCAATCTTCCTCTTTGGCTCTTCCGTGGCGCAGTTTTTGTTGCGGTGATGACACTACTGACAATACTAGAGTATTTGGCCTTAAGTCTTGTCCTGAGCAAGTGGGCAATGTCTGAACCTGGTGAAACAATCAGAAAACTCCTGAGAACAAAACCATTCTGAAGGAACAAAGTGCTTGTAAGGAGCCGATTTGCATCCCTCAGATTCAGGAGCAAGACTCCAGGAGAACACCTGTCCTGCCCAATGGCAAATGTTCTACTCCATCCATGGCTCCTGCACCGCAGGATGCGAAAAAGGTTCCTAGTTGCAACTATAAAGTGGCGTTCAGTGATATTGTCTGGGTCAGAAAGATCCCTCACAACAATATAGGAAGAAGAGCTCGAAGTTCCACGGAGCTTAAAGAGAGGTTACTGATTTTTCAGAGAAGCCAACAACCCAGAATTCCAGAGCCAAGAGCACCAGAACCTAGAACACCAGAACCTACCATGTCAGAACCTAGTATGTCAGAACCTAGTATGTCAGAACCTAGAATGCCAGAGCCTGAAATGCCTACAACACCTCAACCCAAAATCAAGAGGAGAAGATGCTTCCTTAGATGTCTTAGAGGCGAGGAAGATTGAGAAGGCAACTGCTTGAACTTTCCCATTGCTCGTGTTTTCATCACAGGTTAGTCCTATACATGCTGTCTGATGGGCACCATCTTACTACATACAAGGCAGCATTGCACCTGAAATCGAATGGATATTTTGTCACACACTTGCACTTTAGCACCTTATCATATGGCGCATATATCTATAAACGCTTTGCTAAGTATCATTGTCTAGTATGTGCTTCTGATGAACCTATTTTAGGAAAATGTGTCGAGGTTTGGCATACTATGTACTTGAGTTTGGCGTACTATGTGCTTGTTGGTAAATTCTATTGCCATCTATAATCTACTAGATATTATAATGTCTCTGATGGGATGCCCCATGCCGAATTGTTGATAACTGACTATGAGCATTGTCCTCTATTTCTTATCTACTATGGTTACAGGTTGATGTGAAGAGAGCAGCGCCATTGGTAGCGATTTTTCTACTGATTTGTCAGTTATATTTATGTTAGTTTAGCAAATTTCTGCTTGTAGGGTCTAATGTTTTAGCATAGTGTATGTTCTGTGAGCTAAATTGTCATACTTATGCACTAGATAGATTATAAATTGTGATGCTTATGTACTAGATAGATTATTAGTTTAATCGGTGATTTTTTAAATATTTTTTAGCATCAGGAGACTCAAGAATCGCATCTTACAGAAGACAAGAAGCCTAAATGCCGAAGGGTGATGACCTGTTGATGGCCCACAGCTGGGGGGTCATTACCTCTTGATGGCACAAAACTGGACAGAAGATAAAAACATTTGATGGCACACAGCCGGAGGGTGATGACCTATTGATGGCCATAGCCAGAGGGTCATTACCTGTTGATGGCACACAGCCGGACACAGGATCATTACCTGTTGATGGCACACAGACGGATGGTCATTACCTGTTCATGGCGCACTGCCAGATGGTCATTACCTGTTGATGGCACACAGCCGAAGGGTGATGACCTATTGATGGCCATAGCCAGAGGGTCATTACCTGTTGATGGCGCACTGCCGGATGGTCATTACCTGTTGATGGCACACAGCTGGAGGGTGATGACCAGTTGATGTCGGACTGCCGGATGGTCATTACCTGTTGATGGCACACAGCCGGACAGAGGATCATTACCTGTTGATGGCACAAAGCCGGTCAGAGGATAAGATCTTTTGATTGCATACACCGGGTCCCTCCCTGATAACAGGGAACCCTGGGGAATACTGGTCATCTTGATCCCCCACTGACTATATACTTGCTCCACCTCAGCCTACACCATCATGGAGGACACTTCCACCTGTGTCCACTGTAAAGTTGGACTTTCTTTTATCATTTCAGCAGATTAATAAACATCATAAAGCTGTAAAACTATCGAGTAATTTATTATAAATTATTATAAAGAAATATAAAGTATAATAGATAGCTATAGAGGGCACAGAAGACGACTAACTATAGAAAGCATGGTATCGCCTGATATATACTGTATATTCTAGATGGCGCTATTACACTAAATACATCACAACCTCCAGGGTGATATTACCGTACAATGCGAGATCACTAATAATGGCCACAGATTATGAGAAAATGACCAGCTCCATAGTCCTGGAGTTATTATAAATGTCTCTAGTGTGAGGCAGGGACTGGACGAGTGTTGGAGGGAGGTATATTCCCCCAGGACGTCCTTTATGTATCCATGCTGCAGAATCTGCCGTATACTTCTGTTCTAGCAGTCAGACATTTCACTCTGCAAATCACAGGCTCAACATTGTGTAAAACTACCACCGTATATAAGAGCACTCAGAATAAAAACTAGCGGCATGCCGTGCACTGCCCACGTCATGTGTACGGGATACAGGACCTGCAGGACCTGGTACGGCCATTATAGTTGATAGATTAATGATACCTGTGCAGATGAAGGGAAAAAAAATATGTGCAACAACAGGAGGAGAAAGTCTCAAAATGTAATTTGAAAAGTATAATAGAGAAATGGGAAACTTCTGGAGATGCAGATAAGTGGTACCAGGGCGAAACATAAGTGTAGTCAGACAAGGGAAAAGTGCAAATGATCCAGCGTAAAGGTTTGTTTAGTAGAAAAAATATTAAAACTTAGCTTTTATTAGCCATATAAAACACTGCTCCACAAAGAATACAGCAAATGTGCAACTATCATAGCTTACAGACCTACGCGTTTCAACAAATCATGTCTTAATTATGGCCCTACTACTAGAATGACAAAAAGGCATATATATATATATATATATATATATATATATATATATATATATATATATATATATGTAGCACCCCGAGGACTCGGCTGCTACAGGGGTATTGCACCTCGAACCAGAGGTGTGGTATTCCACTCCCGGGTAAGGATGGAGTGTGGAACAGAGCTCAGATAGCTGCATGCACTACACTCATCCCATTTCCGGGGGACAGAACAACGGTACTCCCACCAGATAGATGTGCAGGTACGACAGCGTCTGTCCCTGGCTGGAGTGGGAGGGGGGGAGGAACATCCCTGTAGTGTAGGAGCAGATAGGGGAGGGACTCTGGGCATAGGAAGGAGCCCATTGGGTGCTAGTCACCTGGGCTCGGGTGTCAGAGGGAGTATAAGAGGTGGGCACCATCTTGAGACAGGGAGTTGAGCCTGAGGAGAAGCTGAGGGAGAGTTCAGCCAGAGAGGGCTGACAGGGAGCTGTGGCTCCGGCTGGGCCCAGCTCCAGGGCCAGGCCTGAAGCACTGAGAAGGAGGCAGAAAGGCCCAGAGACGCAAGGAGAGAGGGAACCCTGAGATCCCACAGGAGAACGAAAAGGGTGAAGGGTTGGCAGAGAAGGGTACCGGATCCCAAACTGGTGGAGGCTAATCATCCTCAGCCAGGAACCGGAGGTCGTGGTCAAGCTTTGGCACGACCCTCACCACATCCACCAGGAAGGCACACCACGCATAGGGCCAGGGAAGCCAGGAAAGGTTTCACCACCAAGAGGCCCGAGGGAGCCGGACATAGGTGGGTCCCTAGTGAGAACGGCCAGTAGGAAGGAAGAGAGGGGAGCTCTGGACCACGCTCTGGAACTACCTGGGAGTTGGCCGAGTCCCTGACCTGGTGGACGCAGCATGACTCGGGTGTTCCTTATTGTGCACAAGCGACCGGATAAAGAACAGTGAGTAAAGCTTTTGAAACTGCACTTCAAGCCTCCGTGTTTCGTGGTCACACCTGCACCTTCAGTACTAGGACACCCGCACCATCACTCCCCTCATCCAATTCACATCTGCTGCCCTGGGGCCATACCCCTCCCGTTGGGGGTTATACCATCTACGCTGCACAACCACATCACCGGCCTCAGCGGTCTGCCCTGCAGTGGCGGCTCCATAGCCGCATTCAACGGGTGGCGTAGTCGAACATTCTAACATCTACTGCTAAATACTGCCACTCAGTTTGACTCCCTGGGCACGGACCGGGTCACCGCCACGAGACTACTACCCCTATCTGATCCGGCTCCGGGTAAGCCCCCGTGCGCGCGATGCCGCACGACTCAGGCCCAGGGGCGCGTCATATATATCCACGTGCCTGTATGACCTCCCTACAACGCCTGGGCATGCTCCTGATGAGGTTGCGGATGGTCTCCTGTGGGATCTCCTCCCAGACCTGGACTAAAGCATCCGCCAACTCCTGGACAGTCTGTGGTGCAACAGATGGAGCGAGACATGATGTCCCAGGTGTGCTCAATCGGATTCAGGTCTGGGGAACGGGCGGGCCAGTCCTTAGCTTCAATGCCTTCATCTTGCAGGAACTGCTGACACACTCCAGCCACATGAGGTCTGGCATTGTCCTGCATTAGGAGGAACCCAGGGCCAACCGCACCAGCATATGGTCTCACAAGGGGTCTGAGGATCTCATCTCAGTACCTAATGGAAGTCAGGCTACCTCTGGCGAGCACATGGAGGGCTGTGCGGCCCTCCAAAGAAATGCCACCCCACACCATTACTCACCCACTGCCAAACCGGTCATGCTGAAGGATGTCGCTCTCCACGGTGTCTCCAGACTCTGTCACGTCTGTCACATGTGCTCAGTGTGAACCTGCTTTCATCTGTGAAGAGCACAGGGCGCGAGTGGCGACTTTGCCAATCCTGGTGTTCTGTGGCAAATGCCAAGCATCCTGCATGGTGTTGGGCTGTGAGCACAACCCCTCTCTGTGGACGTCGGGCCCTCATACCACCCTCATGGAGTCGGTATCTAACCGTTTGTGCAGACACATGCACATTTGTGGCCTGCTGGAGGTCATTTTGCAGGGCTCTGGCAGTGCTCCTCCTGTTCCTCCTTGCACAAAGGCGGAGGTAGCGGTCCTGCTGCTGGGTTGTTGCCCTCCTACGGCCCCCTCCACATCTCCTGGTGTACTGGCCTGTCTCCTGGTAGCACCTCCAGCCTCTGGACACAGCCAACCTTCTTGCCACAGCTCGCATTGATGTGCCATCCTGGATGAGCTGCACTATCTGAGCAACTTCTGTGGGTTGTAGAGTCTGTCTCATGCTACCACGAGTGTGAAAGCACAACCAACATTCAAAAGTGACCAAAACATCAGCCAGAAAGCATTGGTACTGAGATGTGGTCTGTGGTCCCCACCTGCAGAACCACTCCTTTATTGAGGGTGTCTTGATAATTGCCAATAATTTCCATCTATCGTCTATTCCATTTGCACATCAGCATGTGAATTTGATTGTCAATCAGTGTTGCTTCCTAAGTGGACAGTTTGATTTCACAGAAGTTTGATTTACTTGGAGTTATATTCTGTTGTTTTAAGTGTTCCCTTTATTTTTGGAGCAGTGTATATAGATACATACAGTGAGTACGGAAAGTATTCAGACTCCTTTAAATTTTTCACTCTTTGTTTCATTGCAGCCATTTGATAAATTCTAAAAAGTTAATTTTTTTTCTCATTAAAGTACACTCTGCACCCCATCTTGACTGAAAAAAACAGCAATGTAGAATTTTTTTGCAAATTTATTAAAAAAGAAAAACTGAAATATCACATGGTCATAAGTATTCAGATCCTTTGCTCAGACACTCATATTTAAGTCACATGCTGTCCATTTCCTTGTGATCCTCCTTGAGATGGTTCTACTCCTTCAATGGAGTCCAAATGTGTTTAATTAAACTGATAGGATTTGATTTGGAAAGGCACACACCTGTCTATATAAGACCCCACAACTCACAGTGCATGTCAGACCAAATGAGAATCATGAGCTCAAAGGAACTGCCCAAGGAGCTCAGAGACAGAATTGTGGCAAGGCACACATCTAGCCAAGGTTATAAAAGAATTTCTGCATTACTCAAGGTTCATAAAAGCACAGTGGCCTCCATAATCCTTAAATGGAAGAAGTTTGGGACCACCAGAAGTCTTCCTAGACCTGGCCGTCCAGCCAAACTGAGCAATCGTGGGAGAAGAGCATTGGTGAGAGAGGTAAAGAAGAACCCCAAGATCACTGTGGCTGAGCTCCAGAGATGCAGTAGGGAGATGGGAGAAAGCTCCACAAAGTCAACTATCAACCACCAGTTCCGCCTTTATGGCAGAGTGGCCAGACGGAAGCCTCTCTTCAGTGCAAGACATATGAAAGCCCGCATAGAGTTTGCTCAAAAACACATGAAGGACTCCTAGACTATGAGAAATAAGATTCTCTGGTCTGATGAGACAAAGATAGAACTTTTTGGTGATAATTCCAAGTGGTATGTGTGGAGAAAACCAGGCACTGCTCATCACCTGCCTAATTCAATCCCAACAGCGAAACATGGTGGTGGCAGTTGTTAGAACCCTCCTGTTAGTTTTTTCTATTTTGTGGTCACGTGACCTTCTGTCTATTTATTCCAGCTCCGCCCTTCAGGCTTTTCTGGACTTCAGTGTTACTTTGACTCTTAATCTAGCCAGGTGCTTTGTACCTACTGTATCTCTCTAGTTTGTTTGGTCCTTGGACCACTAAGTACTTTTGTCTGTTTGTCTTCTTCTGCTACTACTTCTGCCAGGAGGTGTCCAATTTTGTCTCAGTCCTTAGTTCTTTTAGGGACCCCTCCCTTTAATCTATAGGTCTGCGTTCAGACTAGCCGCGGACGAAGGCGGGTCTGTTCACAAGGAACAGTTTGCCCTCTGCATCGTAGGGAATCAGCTTAGTCCTATTGTATGGACAGATTTCCTCTCTTTCCTTAGTTCTTGTAGCAGATCATAACAGCAGTATCATGCTATGGGTGTGTTTTTCAGCTGCAGGGACAGGACGACTGGTTGCAATTGAAGGAAACATGAATGCGGCCAAGTACAGAGATATTCTGGATGAAAACCTCTTCCAGAGTGCTCTGCACCTCAGACTTGGCCAAAGGTTCACCTTCCAACAAGACAATGACCCTAAGCACACAGCTAAAATAACAAAGGAGTGGCTTCAGAACAACTATGTGACCATTCTTGACTGGCCCAGCCAGAGCCCTGACCTAAACCCAATTGAGCATCTTTGGAGAGACCTGAAAATGGCTGTCCACCAACGTTTACCATTCATCCTGACGGAACTGGAGAGGATCTGCAAGGAAGAATGGCAGAGGATCCCAAAATGCAGGTGTGAAAAACTTGTTGCATCATTTCCAAGAAGACTCATGGCTGTACTAGCCCAAAAGGGTGCTTCTACTCAATACTGAGCAAAGGGTCTGAATACTTATGCCCGTGTGATATTTCAGTTTTTCTTTTTTATTAAATTTGCAAAAATTTCTACATTTCTGTTTTTTTTCAGACAAGATGGGGTGCAGAGTGGACTTTAATGAGAAAAAAATGAACTTTTTAGAATTTACCAAATGGCTGCAATGAAACAAAGAGTGAAAAATGTAAAGGGGTCTGAATACTTTCCGTACCCAGTGTACATGCATGGAAATAAATGCAGAATTATATTTCTTAATACTGCAGTATCAGATCCTGTCTTGAATTTAACCCCTGTGGTATCCAATGTGAAAATCCACAGGGACTCCCGGTTCAGAAGTTTGCACTTATGATCCCCCCTCGTGTGGATCTATATACCTTCTCTATCTCCATATATTTAAAGAATGAGGTGTCACCTTTATGAACTCTCGCAAAATGCCTCGATACTGCTGATGTATTTATGGCTTCCAAATTAATCGCATCAGAAAGATGTCTTCTGATACGGACTTTCAGCGCACCTGTGGTACAACCCACATAGTGGACCTTCCACAAGGTGCATTCTATAAGGTATATAACCCCTGATGAATTACAATTGAGGAAATCATGAATTTTATATTCTCTATCATTACTTAAGGACATAAAACGATCTGTTTTAACCGCGTGTAGACACGCTTTGCACCGATTGGCTCCACATCTGAAGAAACCTTTTGTGCTGAGCCAATTTGGTTGTACAGTATTAGTCTCACTGGTGTATAAGCTAGGAGAAAGGATGGTTCCCAGAGCGGGCGCTTTCCTGGCTACAAAGCGGATGGCATTAGAAAGTAGGTTTTTTAGTTTCTTGTTCTGATATATAATAGGGTTATACTTTTTAATTCTAGATGTAATTTTATTATACTGAGGACTATAGGTGGTAGAAAACGTTACCCTAGTATCCAATGTGTTAATGTTATTTTTCTGTTTATTTCGGAGTATATCTTTCCGATTTATATTGGAGACAATTCTACTCGCTTTTCTTAAAGACCACTCGGGATAGCACCTATTGGATAGTCTGTTACACATTTTTTCTGGTTCCTTCTGAAAAGTGATGTTATCTGAACAATTTCGTATTGTTCGTATTAGCTCACCGTAAGGGATATTTCTCTTAATATGTGGCGGATGACAACATTTAGCTGATAGAATAGAATTTGAGGCTGTAGATTTTCTGTGGGGAATAATTTTGACCAATTCTTTCTCCTTGGTAGCCTCAAGTTCGAGATCCAAAAAAGTAATTTTGGATGAATGGTAGAACTAAGTGAATTTAAGATTAAAATGATTGCAGTTGATGTACTGTACAAATTGTACCACCTCCTCCTGTGTGCCCCCCCACACCAGGAGGAGGTCATCAATAAATCTACCGTACCACACAATGTGTCCACTATATGTGTTATCATTATGGTAAATGAAAAGCTCCCCCCACCTACACATCACTATGTTCGCTAGCGAAGGAGAAAATTTACTGCCCATGCTGACTCCTCTTTTCTGTAAAAAAAAAACTTTTATCAAAGCTAAAATAATTACGCTCTAAGAGGAACTGTACTGCTATGACCAGAAATTCTTTTATTTCTATAGTGTACGAACTGTATGTGTCAAGGTGGTAGGTTAAACATGCTAAAGCAATATGGTGTGGAATTGAGGGGGTATAATGCCACCACATCACAGGACAATCATCCAAAGGTTTTTGGCCATTAAAATTTATCAAAAATGGTCACTATGAATTTTGAATCCCTAATGTAACTCGGAGTTTCCTGAACCAGAGGCTGTAGGTAAAAATCCATCCAGGCACTTAATTTTTCACCATGGGAACCAATCCCCACCACTATGGGTCTTAACCCCTTTACAGCCCAGGAAGTACTAATACGTACTGTACCTGCGCCCTGGGCTTTAAGAGCCAGGTACGTATTAGTACGCCCTGTTGATTTCGGCCACACACAGGCTGTGCGGGCGCGATCGCCGCCGGATGTGAGCTGATTTTTGCTATGTGCTGGGAGCGGTCATGCACGGCTCCCGGCACATTAACCCCCGCAATGCTGCGATCGAAGTCGATCACAGCATTGCGGAGGTAAGTACTGCATACTCACCTCTTCCCCGTCGCCGCGCGCTGCCTGAGGCCGGGTTCCGTGGTTGTCATGGTAACCCAGATGTCGTCATGACAACATCCGGGTCACCAGACAGCAGAAAAATACTTTGATCATGCACAGTGCATAACCAAAGTATCTTCTGCATCTACAGCGCTGACAGCCTGTATAGCACAGGGATGGTGCTCCATCCCTATGTTATACAGGCGATCAGAGTATAAAAAGTGAAAGTCCCATAGTGGGACAAAGTATAAAAGTAAAAAAAAGTGGGAAAAAAATGTAAAAAAAAATAATCCACCAAAAATAAAAATATAATGTACCCATCAATAAATATTATAATGAAAAAAAACAAACAAAACAATAAAAGTACACATATTTGGTATCGCCACGTCCGGATCAACCTGACCTATAAAACTGTCTCACAAGTTAACTCCTTTAGTGAACACGGTAAAAAATTTAAATAAAAAACAAAGCAGAAAACGATGCTTTATCATCATACCGCCAAACAAAAAATGGAATTAAACGCGATCAAAAAGATGAATATAAATAGAAATGGTACCACTGAGAACGTCATCTTGTTCCACAAAAAACAAGCCGCCATACAGCTCCATCAGCTGAAAAATAAAAAAGTTATAGCTCTCAGAATAAAGGGATGCAAAAAAACAATTTTTTCTAGAAAATAGCTTTTATTGTGTAGAAGCGCCAAAACGTAAAAAAAGATATAAATGTGGTACCGCTGTAAACGTACAGACCCAAAGAATAAAGCTACCTCATCAATTTTACCACACGCGGAACAGCATAAAAAAATTAAAAAAAACTATTCCTGAATTGTTGGTTTTTGCTTATTCTGCCTCCCAAAAATCGGAATAGAAAGCGATCAAAAAATGTCACGTGCCTGTAAATGGTACCAATAAAAACGTCAACTCATCCCGCAAAAAACAAGTTGTAAAATGACTCTGTCGGCCAAAATATGGAAAAATTATAGCTCTCAAAATATGGCAATGCAAAAACTAGATTTTGCAAAAAAATGCGTCTATTAGTGTGAGACAGCTGTCAATCATAAAAACCCGATAGGATTCTGGTATCGCTGTAATCGACCCAAAGAATAAAGTCGTCTAATCACTTATACTGCACGAGGAACGGTGTGAAAAATAAACTCTAGGGTTAGGGTTGTGCTAGGGTTGGGATTTTTTTCAAAAGCAAAAAAAAAAAAAAGATGACGATATGGCGACTAGTGTTGAGCACAAGTGCTCGCTACTTGAGTTTGCATCGGGTGCTCGGGTATGCATTGAGTATGGCAGGTGCTCGAGTCTCTGCCCCATATACTTCACAGTCAAAGAAAACGTGCGGGGATTGCCTGCCATGCACCAGCAATCCCTGCATGTTTGTTTTGGGTGTCTAATAACCGTGTAACATGTGGGCAGGACTCGAGCATGTCACTCAAGCACGTGCGATACATGGTGCATACCCGAGTACACGATGCAAACTCAAGTAGCGAGCACTTGTGCTCAAGACTAATGACAGCTTATTCAATATGATGACCTAATGTTATCAAATTATGTGTCGTACCGGGTTCAAAATGTTCATTATACCCCTTGATAAAATCCTTGAGGGGTGTAGTTTCCAAAATGGGGTCACTTGTGGGGGGTTTCAACTATTTAGGCACATCAGGGGCTCTTCAAACGTGACATGGCGTCCGCCCTCAATTCCAGCCAATTTTGCGTTCAAAAAGTCACACAGTGCTCCTTCCCTTCTGAACTCTGCCGTGCACCCAAACACTGCATTTTCCCCCAGAAATTGCAAAAAGTTTTTGGGGTCCATTTTCTCCTCTCATCCTTGTGAAAATAAAAAAAATGGGGCTAAAAAATAATTTTTGTGGAAAAAGTTTGATTATTTATTTTCATGGCTCCATGTTTAAACTTCTGTAAAGGTTCTCTGAGGGGTCTAGTTTCCAAAATGGTGTCACTTGTGCCGGGTTTCCACTGTTTAGGCACATCAGGGGCTCCCCAAACACAACATGGAGTCCGCTAATTATTCAAGCAAATTTTACTTTCAAAAAGTCAAATGGCGCTCCTTCCCTTCCAAACCCTGCCGTGCGCATAAACAGTGGATTTTCCCCACATATGGGGTATCTGTGTGGTCAGGGGAAATTGAACAACAAATTTTGGGGTCCATTTTTTCCTGTTAACCCTGTGAATATAAAAAAATTGGGTCTAAAGTAACATTTTTGTGAAAAAAGTTAAATGTTAATTTTTTTCTTCCACATTCCAAAAATTTCTGTGAAGCACTTGAAGGGTTAATAAATTTTTTGAATGTGATTTTGAGCACTTTGGGGGTGCAGATTTTAGAGTGGTCTTACTTTTGGGTATTTTCTGTCATAAAGACCCCTCAAATTGACTTCAAATGTGATGTGGTCCCTAAAAAAATGGTTTTGTAAATTTTGTTGGAAAAATGAGAAATCTCTGGTCAACTTTTAACCCTTATAGCTCTCTAATAAAAAAAAAATTTGGTTCCAAAATTGTGCTGATGTAAAGAAGATATGTGGTAAATGTTATTTATTAACTATTTTGTGTGACATATCTCTCTGATTTAAGGGCATAAAAATTCAAATTTTGAAAATTGCTAAATTTTCAAAAATTTTCGCCAAATTTCAGTTTTTGTCACAAATCAATGCAAGTGTTATCGGAGAAATTTTACCACAATCATGAAGTACAATATGTCACGAAAAAACATTCTCAGAATCAGGGGGATCCGTTGAAGCGTTCCAGAGTAATTACCTCATAAAGTGACAGTGGTCAGAATTGTAAAAATTGGCCTGGTCATTAATGTGCAAACCACCTTGGGTAGTAAAGGGGTTAAATGTGATGGGAAAATATTTGTATGTATTTTTGGAGGCGAATGGTAAACTGGAACAATTGGGTGATCTACGTATAAATATTCCATTAATTTTTTTTTTAGGGCCCCTCAGTGCAAACCTTCGTTTAATAGATTATACATAGCAGCATTAAACTCAGCAGTAGGATCTCTAGCTAACTCCAAATAAACATCCCTATTTTCTAAATCCATCAAATTCAATTTTTTATACAATCCTGCATTCAGTACTATAGTGCCACCTTTATCCGCTGAGCGGACTAGTATGTCTGAATTATCCTTTAATTTTTTCAGAGCGTCTTTTTCTCTATATGTCGGATTAGAGTCCAAATGATTAGTAGAAGATAATTCATTCTTTAATTCCACTAGTTCTTTTTCAATTAAGTCCTGGAACTGATCCAGAACCAATGGTCTGGACTGAAGTGGGTAAAAGAAAGGATTACCAGCCCGAAAGTCGTCATTTAAATTCACATTTGGAATTAAAGATTCCGTCTCGAATTGTTTCATTTGTAATAAAGACTGTTGTTCTGTGAATAATAACATGGAATCCTGGCTTGTCCTAGGAGAAACTTCTTCTGAAGCTGTATTCTGTGGATTTTTCATGTCCATAAAATGACATCGGATGGTGAGGTTACGTGCTAGTTTGTTAACATCCAGAATTGTTCTGAAAATGTCGAATTCGTTAGAAGGTGAAAAGCTCAGGCCTTTAGCCAGGAGAGAAATTTGACTCTCAGATAAGATGTAGCTAGAGAGATTCCAATAATGACTCTAATAATGGCGTTTTTTGCTCTGTGTTGGGTACTTGTTTGCATTTACGCTTACGTACCGCCCTTGTGTGACCCGCCACTAGCTGTTTTAGTAGCGGCTAGCCCTCCCTGGGAAAGGGGTGTACTCGGACGGCGGGCCCAGTTGGTAGAATGGGGATGCAGTCGCGGCCTCGGCCCGGTCCGTGCCCAGGGCGCACACATTAAAAATAGGGGCCAGTTGATGAGTGGCAATTATGAGTGGATAAACGACTACGCCACCTGTGGTGTCTGGTGATGCGCTATCAGCGCTACTGCAGTCCTCTGAGGCGGGATGTTGTGGCAGCCGATGGTAGTACTACTCCCCACAGGCGGAGCAGGGCCTCAGGGCAGAGGAAAAAGGAGGATGAGGGGAGTCGTAGTAGGTGCAGTGGTGCGGTGTGGTGTCGCGCTGCAATAATGGACCGGAGGCAATGGATGTAGTCTTCCAAGCTTTACTCACGTTGTTAGAGGTCAGCTGCAAGGCTTCTCCTTGCTCCTCTTGGCGTGCTGTGGCCACCAGAGAAGGGGGTTCGGCACACAACAGGGGTTGCTGCAGGTCCTTCGGTGACGCGGACCAGTCCGGGTTGGGGCAGGTGGTGTCCTCACTAAGCACAGGCTCTTCTAGGCCGGGAGTCGGGAGGCATTGCAGGCCTCCGGCGGAGAATGACACGTAAGCCTCCAGCTCCGGAGCGAAGATCTGCTCCCAATCAACGGCGCCCAGGGACAGGGGTGCCGGCATTAGATCGACTAGGGCCTCCGTGCGTCTCTCACCTGGGACAGGGGTTTGTATCTTACCCAGTCCTGGCCTGCACGCAGCCTCTGAGGTTTCTTCCTCCTGGGTTGCTGCTCCGCTTTCTTGGCTTGCAGGACCTTGGAGGCGGGACCGGATCTTCTGCAGCACCTCCTCTCTCCATGCTGCGGACACCGTACACTGGGCCTCCACAACCCTCCGGGTCAGGTCCTGTGACTCCACTCGGAGGAACTCGGCCTCCTCCGGGGTCAGGTGAATCCCCCGCATTCCGAGCGAGGCAGCAGTTGGTGGGGCGGCATCAGAGCATCTCTCCTGCGCTGCTTCCATCCTCGCTGCTGGGTGTGGAGTCTCTAGGATTGTTGTGGCCACACCTTGTTGTTGCTTACTTCTCCTTCTCTTGGGGCGGCTCCAGGGTGGCTGGCTGACAGGCAGCCCTTGGGACGTCCCATCCGTCTTGACGGACACTACCTCGCGGACCGTCTCTAATGCAAGGGCCGGTCCTAGCTGTTGGCGCCATGGGGGAAGCCAGACCCACGATGGGAGGTGCTGGGTGGTTGTCCTTTTTGCACATAATGGCGTCCGTTCTTCTTGGGCGGGCGCCATCTTGGGCGTTAAAGACAGTCTGTTGTAAAGGCGCGCAGTACCCGCTGGCAATGGGAATCACTTCTTCTGTTGCTGCGGGCACGCAATCCTGCCGACTACGCCAGTGATGTTTGACCCGCCACTAGCTGTTTCAGTAGCGGCTAGCCCTCCCTGGGAAAGGGGTGTACTCGGACGGCGGGCCCAGTTGGTAGAATGGGGATGCAGTAGCGGCCTCGGCCCAGTCCGTGCCCAGGGCACACACATTAAAAATAGGGGCTAGTTGATGAGTGGCAATTATGCTCGACTAATCCACCTGTCCCCCCGCTATTCCCCGGCCTCTCCTCTCTGTCAATCTCTTCACTGGCTCCCCATTGCTCAGAGACTCCAGTTCAAAACCCTAACCATGACATACAAAGCCATTCAGAACCTGTCTCCTCCATATATCTCCGACCTAGTCTCCCGTTACATACCTGCACGCAACCTCCGATCCTCACAAGATCTCCTTCTCTACTCCCCTCTTATCTCCTCCTCCCACAACCGTATACAAGATTTCTCCCGTGCTTCCGCCCTACTCTGGAACTCTCTACTCCAACGTATCAGACTCTCGCCTACCGTGGAAACCTTCAAAAGGAACCTGAAGACCCACCTCTTCCGACAAGCCTACAACCTGCAGTAACCACCGCTCCACCATACCGCTGCATGACCAGCTCTACCCTCACCTACTGTATCCTCACCCATCCCTCGTAGATTGTGAGCCCTCGCGGGCAGGGTCCTCGCTCCTCCTGTACCAGTCGCTGTCACATTGTGTTCAAGATTATTGTAATTGTTCTTGTATTATACCCCTTTTTCACATGTAAAGCGCCATGGAATAAATGGCGCTATAATAATAAATAATATAATAATAATATAATAAATTATATAATGAGTGGATAAACGACTACGCCACCTGTGGTGTCTGGTGATGCGCCACCAGCGCTGCTGCAGTCCTCTGAGGCGGGATGTTGTGGCAGCCGACTGTAGTACTACTCCCCACAGGCGGAGCAGGGCCTCAGGGCAGAGGAAACAGGAGGATGAGGGGAGTCGTAGTAGGTGCAGTTGTGCGGTGTGGTGTCCCGCTGCAATAATGGACCGGAGGCAATGGATGTAGTCTTCCAAGCTTTACTCACGTTGTTAGAGGTCAGCTGCAAGGCTTCTCCTTGCTCCTCTTGGCGTGCTGTGGCCACCAGAGAAGGGGGTTCGGCACACAACAGGGGTTGCTGCAGGTCCTTCGGTGACGCGGACCAGTCCGGGTTGGGGCAGGTGGTGTCCTCACTAAGCACAGGCTCTTCTAGGCCGGGAGTCGGGAGGCATTGCAGGCCTCCGGCGGAGAATGACACGTAAGCCTCCAGCTCCGGAGCGAAGATCTGCTCCCAATCAACGGCGCCCAGGGACAGGGGTGCCGGCATTAGATCGACTAGGGCCTCCGTGCGTCTCTCACCTGGGACAGGGGTTTGTATCTTACCCAGTCCTGGGCTGCACGCAGCCTCTGAGGTTTCTTCCTCCTGGGTTGCTGCTCCGCTTTCTTGGCTTGCAGGACCTTGGAGGCGGGACCGGATCTTCTGCAGCACCTCCTCTCTCCATGCTGCGGACACCGTACACTGGGCCTCCACAACCCTCCGGGTCAGGTCCTGTGACTCCACTCGGAGGAACTCGGCCTCCTCCGGGGTCAGGTGAATCCCCCGCATTCCGAGCGAGGCAGCAGTTGGTGGGGCGGCATCAGAGCATCTCTCCTGCGCTGCTTCCATCCTCGCTGCTGGGTGTGGAGTCTCTAGGATTGTTGTGGCCACACCTTGTTGTTGCTTACTTCTCCTTCTCTTGGGGCGGCTCCAGGGTGGCTGGCTGACAGGCAGCCCTTGGGACGTCCCATCCGTCTTGACGGACACTACCTCGCGGACCGTCTCTAATGCAAGGGCCGGTCCTAGCTGTTGGCGCCATGGGGGAAGCCAGACCCACGATGGGAGGTGCTGGGTGGTTGTCCTTTTTGCACATAATGGCGTCCGTTCTTCTTGGGCGGGCGCCATCTTGGGCGTTAAAGACAGTCTGTTGTAAAGGCGCGCAGTACCCGCTGGCAATGGGAATCACTTCTTCTGTTGCTGCGGGCACGCAATCCTGCCGACTACGCCAGTGATGTTTGACCCGCCACTAGCTGTTTCAGTAGCGGCTAGCCCTCCCTGGGAAAGGGGTGTACTCGGACGGCGGGCCCAGTTGGTAGAATGGGGATGCAGTAGCGGCCTCGGCCCAGTCCGTGCCCAGGGCACACACATTAAAAATAGGGGCTAGTTGATGAGTGGCAATTATGCTCGACTAATCCACCTGTCCCCCCGCTATTCCCCGGCCTCTCCTCTCTGTCAATCTCTTCACTGGCTCCCCATTGCTCAGAGACTCCAGTTCAAAACCCTAACCATGACATACAAAGCCATTCAGAACCTGTCTCCTCCATATATCTCCGACCTAGTCTCCCGTTACATACCTGCACGCAACCTCCGATCCTCACAAGATCTCCTTCTCTACTCCCCTCTTATCTCCTCCTCCCACAACCGTATACAAGATTTCTCCCGTGCTTCCGCCCTACTCTGGAACTCTCTACTCCAACGTATCAGACTCTCGCCTACCGTGGAAACCTTCAAAAGGAACCTGAAGACCCACCTCTTCCGACAAGCCTACAACCTGCAGTAACCACCGCTCCACCATACCGCTGCATGACCAGCTCTACCCTCACCTACTGTATCCTCACCCATCCCTCGTAGATTGTGAGCCCTCGCGGGCAGGGTCCTCGCTCCTCCTGTACCAGTCGCTGTCACATTGTGTTCAAGATTATTGTAATTGTTCTTGTATTATACCCCTTTTTCACATGTAAAGCGCCATGGAATAAATGGCGCTATAATAATAAATAATATAATAATAATATAATAAATTATATAATGAGTGGATAAACGACTACGCCACCTGTGGTGTCTGGTGATGCGCCACCAGCGCTGCTGCAGTCCTCTGAGGCGGGATGTTGTGGCAGCCGACTGTAGTACTACTCCCCACAGGCGAAGCAGGGCCTCAGGGCAGAGGAAACAGGAGGATGAGGGGAGTCGTAGTAGGTGCAGTTGTGCGGTGTGGTGTCCCGCTGCAATAATGGACCGGAGGCAATGGATGTAGTCTTCCAAGCTTTACTCACGTTGTTAGAGGTCAGCTGCAAGGCTTCTCTTTGCTCCTCACGGCGTGCTGCGGCCACCAGAGAAGGGGGTTCGGCACACCCCGGTAGTTCAGGTGCGTCTATCAGGACCCCCAGCACCAGTGTGTTCCTAGAAATCTCCCCCTTGGGCCTCTCCTGTCCATGTGCAGTGCGTGTTGCAAGGCTGGGTCTCCCTCTGGCTATACACAGAACAAGGGCACAGGTGGCGACTCCGCCCCGTCTATTACCCGGTGGGAACCACTTAGCCTCCGGGCTTTTCCGACTGAGACGTGAAGTAACAAAGTCAGATATCGGGGGCCGGTACCCCTCTTGCAGCAGGAGTCCCTTTGACTATGCCAGAATGGAGAGTACAGGTGGCGTAAGCCGATCCGTCCGTATTCCCTGGGATCCTTTTGCCTGCGGAGCTCTCCTCCTCAGCTCCCCTCCAGGCCTTCTTAAGCAGGGACCTTAACTGGGTAGAGACCTCCGTTAACTCTATCATGCTCCTCGTCTCAAGGCCAGAGCACGAGGACCGTGCATCTCCAGCACGCTGCAGGCTCCTACACAAGGCCACTGCCAGCTGTGAAGACCACAATCAAACAACCTTGAACTTAAGATGGCTGGTTATTAAATATGTATCTACAAGTGTAACCTAAAAGTGCGTCCTCCACCCTCACCCACTACATGGTTCCCCCTATCTTTGGTTCCCCCATCTCCATTATCCTGCTGGGGCAGCACCCTAGTGCATACTAGCCCCCCATAGGACAGGAGTGTGTAGTGTTGAGTGATGAGGTGAGGTCCTGACAGGTGCTCCATCCTAACCTGGGAGAGGAGATACCACACCTCTTTCACAAGATGCAGTACCCCCCTGTGGCGACCGAACCCTCAGGGGCGCCACACCCTCTTCCTCCGTTTTTTGTAATCTCTCCACCAGCACTAGATAATTTATTTTTGATAAAATACAATTGTTGCATTTCTCCCATTGAACTCATAGATGAATCTGAGTAATCATCAGAGGTGGCAGCAAAAGAATTATCCGTAACATCATCATGCTCCTTAAAACTCCCTCTTACAGATCTCTGAAAACGTTTGTGGGAGCGTTTTTTTAAGATGGATGGTAATTGTTTATTCTAACTATAAATCTTGTTCTGCGCATAGTCCTCACTGTCCCTTTTGAACTTGGATCTTTTTATATCCATAATGGTGTTCTCCAACTTGGCCAAATTAGATTTCAGTTTGTCATTACAAATATTAAATTCTTTTAGTTGCACATATTTCCCCAAAGACGATTGTATATTTTTAATATCCAATTTAATTTAAGTCAGTTCCAGTTCCTCATGTTTGATTATGAGGTGCATAAGATTCAGTGAACATTGACTAAGAATCGCATTCTGATCTTCTTGAAAACCGTCATTGTATATAGTGGTGGCGACTTTTTTTTAAACGCAGACCTCTAGGGATCATTTCCTTTTTTATATATGTGTCCAAGGTTGTGAGATCCCACCAAACTTTAAGTTCTCTGGTCATTTTGTTTTCCATCTGGAACATGAGATCTTTAAATTCATCCGGTTCTGTTGTCACCACTGACGGTTTATTATCAAAAATAGATGCTAGTTTGTTCAGTCTAGCCGAACAATCCTCTGTGTCACTGAAATTCATTATGTCAAATTGAGGGGATGTGAAAATGCACAGGGACTCCCGGTTCAGAAGTGTGCACTTGCAGTCAGACAAGCCAATGGCCTGGTAACAGGGGCCAAGCAGAGCCGGGTATGTGGTAATACAAGTGGGCAGTGGAATGAGTCGAGGTTTTGGTAATCATGGTGTAACAGATAGGGCAGACTGACTGGGCAGGAGAGAATTTCATGTTTTCTTGATCATGCGGAGAATTCCTGCTCCTTAATATTAAAAGGGGTTGTCCGGGACATTTTTTTTTTTTTTTTACCATGGACCTAAGAACTAACAGGCAAGTATTTGCTAACTATGTGCCTGTTGTGCCAGGCGCCGATATCTGCTGGTTCAGAGTGGTCACGGAGCACTCCTGACAGTGATTTTTCAGCTCCCGCTCTGATCTGTTGATGGGGTGTGACTGCCGGTGTCATACTGATTGACAGCTGACTCCCTGCTGCCTAACTGCAGGGAGCCGTCTGTCAATCAGCATAAAGTTGGCAGTCACGCCTCTTTGACAGAGCAGTCGGGAAGAGGAAGAGCTGTTCTGTTGACGTGAAGCAGCAGAATCGCTGTTAGGAGCGGTCCAGGAGCAATGTGAGCCACCACAGGGTAGAACAAGCACGTAATAAGCAATTACCTGCCTGATAGTTCTTAGGCTCATTGCATTTTTCTATCTCACCCTGTAGGAGTCACCTTCTCCTCAACCAAAAAGAGAAGGTGCATATCCACCGACATTGTGGTACACCAGCTTCCAGATCCAATTGCAGATAAAATTATGATTTTATTGTTAATCCATTAAAAAGATATACACATTGCAAAAATAAAATAAATAAAGGTGGAGACCTCTGTGAAACCTACACGTTTCGAACGCCAAACGTTCTTCGTCCTGCTATAGAAATACATGCAGGGAGTTACAATTTACATGCTCGACCGCGCCATCATATGGGCGTGTTGATCGTTCCTCACGCCCAATTTTCTAAGTAAAGAAATGATAGGGTGTGGGAATAACAGAATAAAAACAAGTGATCTAATCTTGAAAAGTAGGCAGTGTGTATAAAAAATACACAAAGATGATACAAACAATATGATATATACATTAACATAAAATCAAAAAGATAATAAGAGAAAAGTGCTAAACCTGTGTCAGAGAAATAGCTCAGAGCTTAGCGCAAGGAAGCACTCCTTAGAAGAACTCCTTAGGAAAACAGATACAACTACAGCAAGCTGTACCTTCCAGGACTGACCAGTGACCAAAATCCAAGCTCTGATTTAATAAGATCACGGTTACACCCACATACCTTCTATTGGTGAGCTCATATGAGGACTTGTCATATGGGTGCTAGATCTTTTAGAAGTTTATGAGATCCCCAACTTTCAGGATATCTTTGCCCATGGAGGTCTCAGGCGGGAAATATCATGGTCATGTTTTCTATCATGATTTTACCTTTCTATAGAGATGAAACATGGCATGGATAGCATTATCCATCTAAACGAAATTAAGTTGGCGGTGTTCGGCTGGCCTTACAATGATGTGAGTGAATGCGTTATGATTGTCCCTTTGCTACGATGTCGAAAATACATCTCCCATGAATATTGGATCGATGCAAACCCCAATATTCATCACTGACCACAGTCTTCAGAGTGTCTGAGACAAGTCCTTTGAAAAGAGGAAGCCCTTGCTTCGGAAATGTACTTATCAACCTCTGAGTATGCAAATTCTAGACTTGTTGGCTGGTTCTCATCAGATTCTTTGTTGAATTTACCTGACCACGGCAGGAGGCCCTACGTCAATAGAGGTTGAAGTGTCAGCTCTTTCTCACTTTTCTAGTTATAATCCTATATGTTCATTGTGAGGGTGATATGTCCCCTCTCCAGAGATGTCTTTTTGGATTTTACAATTTTTCTTTACGACAGGGTGCAAAATTACCCTCCCCACCCCCAACCAGGATCAAACTGGGGTGTCTGGGGCCCCAATAGGAATTGATTCTAGGGGCCCACACTACAGCTGTATATGAAAACCTGTTAGCCATTATCCCGATTATAGTGGAGCGTCGGCTGTAAAATACAGGAGGCTCCTGCACCTCTTACTGTGCGATACCATAACTGGGATGTACAATTACGGTAATTTGCAGTAAAGGACTTTGTTGGTGAAAACAAGTTATGACCATAGGATCCACAGGAGAGGTGATAACTCCATAGGATCCACAGGAGAGGTGATATCTTATTGGTCAGTGATTGATTGGTTTGACCATTTGGGACTGTACCGATTGGAAGAATGGGGAATTTTTATCCCTGACAGGGCACATTTATTCCTATTGTAAAATGGAGCGGCAGATCGGGTGTGTCATCTTCTTTGCCAGAAAAAGCCAAGTGCAGTGCTCATATAAAATACATATAATACAGACTGTCTTTGATGTGAGCTCAGGAGCAGATGATGGGAGTGTTACAGATTCCCCTTTAAAAAGGACCTTTTGCTGACAGCCTCTTCACATGAAAGCTCTGTGCTTTGCTCCTGCTCTGCATCCTTTCATTTCCACCTATTAGCAGTGAAATATTGATTCCTTCACACCAAAGGCTGGGGGAAAGTACACAGAGAAGCTTAAAGTGCACTCAGACATGACCAGAAGCAAGCATCAGAAGGAGCAGAGTCCAGATAGTGGGCCTTCCAACATGGCGCCTCCTCCCCCACACCAGCCAGAGTGAGAGATGCTGAGGCTGCTGCAGCAAAGCTGGGGAGATTTGCCAGACTGACCTTAGATTCTGACCCTTCAGATGATTTCCAACCTGATCAGGTATGCTCACAGAGGAAGAGAGATACAGAGACTGTGCAGGGGAGGCAATGTGGCACCACTCTCACAGCAACAGTTAAACAGAGAAGTGCAGGAAATGCAGAGCACTAACAACACCTATGGAGAAGTCAATGATTCTGGGCAAGAGCCTACACTACAAGATGTTTTCTCTGCTGGAAAATCCTGTAGCTTCTCATTAGAAATTCTCAACAAACACATGGGAGGGCTTAGAGAGGACATTAATCTCATCAGACAAAACATGAAGAAAATAAACAGCCGAGTCAATGAGTTGGAGGAAAGAGTGAGTTCTGTTGCGGACCAAATGCCTACTATACATAAATATCTCAGGAGAGGTCTTCAGAATATCAATGCCCTTCTCAAGAAGGTTGATGACCTAGAGAATAGGCATCGGCGAAATAACATACGTTTAGTCGGGGTTCATGAAAAAGCGGAGGGTCGTAATTCAGTTGATTTTTTTTTAATCCTGGCTGACTACAATGTTCGGCAAAGACACTCTCTCTCAATTTTTTACAATTGAAAGAGCTCACAGAGTTCCTACATGTCCTTTGCCACCGGGTGCTCCACCAAGACCTGTACTCATCAAATTACAAAATTTTAAAGAGAGAGACCTTATCCTATGAAAGGCCAGGGACCACTCTTCACTTACCCTTGATGGAAGGAAAATATCTATTTATCCTGACTTTTCAACAGAAGTTCAGAAGAAGAGGGTCAAGTTCTGGGATAGAAAAAGGAGGCTCTGTGAAAAGCAAATTTCCTATTCTATAATCTACCCTGCTCGGCTCAGGGTGGAGTTCATATGTTTGACTCCCTTCCAGATGCTTTATCATGAATGGATGCCAATAAGAGATCTCTGCGAAATGGAGCTGGATGAGAGACTTCTCCTTGAGGCGGTTTTCTCCAAGCACTTTTCATATACCATTATGAAAAAATGCCTATCCCTGAATCTATTCCGTTATTCTATTATGAGCGGGAAATGTTGAGCTATGATGAGTTTTGTACCTGCCTTATTGTACATACAAAGTATTCTTATTTTGTGAGTGGAGCATCTGTGGAGAAAATCTCTTTTGACAGAAAACTTCATCCACTATACATTTACTTTCAATTATTTGGGTATTTTTCTTGTTTTTGGTTTCTCTTCATCCACTATAAGTTCATGCTCAAAACTTATAATTCTGCTCTCCATCCGGCTAAACAAGTCTACTTTACCACTCTCATCACATCTCTAGCCAACAATCCTAAACGACTCTTTGAAACCTTCCACTCCCTCCTGAGCTCTAAAGTACAGACCCCCGTCACCAACCTAAGCGCTAACGATCTAGCCACTTATTTCCTACAAAAAATCAATCATATCTGTCAAGACATTTTTACACAATCCCCTCAGAGTCTGGATTCCCTTCCCTCCCGCACCTCAAGTTCACTTTCCATCTTCGAGCTGGTCACAGAAGAAGAAGTGACCAGACTCCTCACTTCTTCCCGCCCTACAACCTGCAACAGTGACCCTATTCCCTCACAGCTCATTCAGTTCCTTTCCCCAGCTGTCACTGTGGAGGTTTCACCAATTTAAGATACACTAGGTAACTGCTCTCCTCCTAATTAAAGATGTCCGAGTGAATGCAAATCAACCAAATTTGCTAATATGGTTGAAAAACTTCACTCAGAGACTAAACCATGCAAAATGACGTACTTTATTATGTAGACATGGGGTTATATAGTATTCTACTTCTAGATGGGATTAGTAAAATTCATTGCCCCTTCTGATAACTTGGCACACTGCAATTTGCTCATCCATGTATCTCCTGGCCTCAGTAACACCTTAGGAATTCTGATGGGAGGGGTGAAGTCGTCTCTCAGCGCCATCTTTGCCAACGCGACATGAATCTCTCTGTTATCAGCCATGCACATACATATGTCATTCCCAGGAAATCATTTAGTTGTTCATGTCTACAATAAGGCTGTGTGCCCACGATGCGTTTTATAAGCGTTTCCGCAGCAGCAATTCAGCTGCAGAAACGCTTAAAAAATGCTTGGTAGATGGCCTGCCATGTTCCCCAATGATAATCCGCATGTGCTGTGCACATGCTGCAGAAATTTCCGCTGCGTCTTATCATTGCGGAAAAAAACACAGCATGACCAATTATTTTGCGGAAGCGCTGCGTTTTTGCCGCCATTGACTTTCATTGGAACGCATGGTATCCGCATCACTGGATCTGTACATGCGCATTCCATGCGTTTCAATGTGCGGATGGTACCCGGGTCTGGAGAAGAGGAGACTCTCCTCCGGACCCAGGTACCGTAGTACCTGTAAAAAAAGAATAAATTAAAATATAAATATTATACTTACCTTCTGATGGCCCCCGGTGTGCTTGTCTTGGCTTGCCGGCAGATCGCGGTGGACTCAAGGACCTGCGCTGACGTCATTTAGTCATGTGACGGCAGGTCCTTCAGTGTACCGCGAGCTGCCGGCAAGCTGAGACGCATCGGATAAAGACACCGGGGGCCATCAGAAGGTAAGTATGACATTTATTTTTTATTTTTTAACATTCTTTCGGACACACTATATAAATCCATGCCGTTTGCATGGATTTATATAGTGTGACCAAGTTGTCAAGCACTTTCCAAGTGATGTTAAAATCGATCGGAAAGCGCTTTTCAAAGCGCATGCGGAAATGCATGTGAAGAAAGCTTCACATCCGCTTGTCCCTGGCAGGAAAAACGCATGTAAAATCCGCATGTACAATCCACATGTAAAATCCGCATGTACAATCCGCATACATTTTTTCTGCCAGGGAGATGCAGAAACGCTCAGGAAAAATCCGGAGCATTTCTGCATCGTGGGCACATAGCCTGAGAACAGAAACTGTTATATATCATTAACTATTAACATAATCAATGTGCATATACACATTTGCATACATACATACACATAGATTATTCCATCATCTCTATATTAATTCACACTGATTAGGTAATCTATTAAAATAAAATAATTGATTTTCTATAATATATATATTTTACCTTGACATCACTACCCACCTAACTAAAATATCTGACCTCTCTCTTTCTTCAGGTATCTTTCCCTCCTCACTTAAACATGCCATCATAACCCTTTTACTGAAAAAGTCATCCCTAGACCAGAACTGCACTGCTAACTACAGACCGGTCTCTAATCTTCCCTTCATCTCTAAACTCCAGGAACGCCTGGTCCATTCCCGCCTAATCCGCTATCTCTCAGATAACTCTCTTCTCGACCCTTTACAATCCGGTTTCCGCTCCTCACACTCTACTGAAACTGCTCTCACTAAAGTCTCTTATGATCTACTAACAGCTAAATCTAATGGTCACTACTCCCTGCTGTTTCTCCTGGATCTCTCTTTTGACACTGTAGATCATCAGCTCCTCCTCACTATGCTCCGCTGTATAGGCCTCAAGGACACCGCTCCCTCCTGGTTTTTCTCCTACCTCTGACCGCTCCTTCACGGTATCTTTTGCCGGCTCTTCTTCCTCTAATCTTCCTCTTACTTTCGGGGTTCCACAAGGATCAGTCCTAGGTCCCCTCCTCTTCTCCTTGTATACTGCTCCTATTGGACAAACCATCAGCAGATTTGATTTCCAGTACCATCTCAATGCTGATGACACCCAACTATACACCTCTTCACCTGACATCACCCCCACTCTAATACAAAATACCAGTGATTGTCTGTCTGCTGTCTCTAACATCATGTCTTCCATCTATCTGAAACTGAATCTCTCCAAAACTGAACTCCTTGTTTTTTCTCCCTCTACTAACCTACCTATACCTGACTTTTCAATTTTCTTGGGTTGCGCCACCATAACCCCCAAGCAGCAAGCTCAATGTCTTGGAGTCATATTTGACACACAACTTTCCTTTATCCCCCATATACAATCATGTAATGCATGTGCGGGAATGCAACGCACAGAGACACAGGGAGAGAACAGTCTGAGATGAAAATAAACAATTTTATGCAACAGGTATTCTGAACAAGGGATTAGTAACAAGGGTAATGAACAGTAATTCAATATATCAGCAAAAGGCAAAATCTCTGAAAATAAGACGCAGTCTCTCAAAGTAAGGTGAAGCGTCTCAAAGTAAGGTGAAGTCTCTTAAGTAAGGTGCAGTCTCTTTAGTAGGGTGAAGTCTCTTAAGTAAGGTGAAGTCTCTTAAGTAAGGCGAAGTCTCTTAAGTAGGGTGATGCCCTCAGTCATGGGAGACACCACGTAAGTTCTTTAACTGTACATTTGGCCCTAGCGGGGGTCACCGGTTATTCCCGCTAGGCCGTGAGTCTCTTCCGCATAAATTCAATTAGATCACGTTGTGCTCCTTTAGTCCCAACCGTTCCCCTCCCAACCTGAGTATCTAAACTCAATTGTCCCCGGTACCGTGGGTGAACAGTGGAAGTGACGGCCCTGTTCACGTATGCAGCTCCTCCGCTTCCGCTGGCGTGACTTTCCTGGGGCAACCGTCTCTCAACTCCTCTCTGCTTGGCTGTTGGAGGCAGTCTCTCGAGCCTTGGATAGGGGGGTCCAGGCCTCGTCTGTCGGCGGGCGACGTCGGGTTCCGCGAACTCACTCAGCACCGCAATCAGGTTCCTAGTCTCCTCAGCAGGCACAGCACTCAGGTAACATCCGCGAGATATCCGGAGCTCTTTTACCGGTGCCCGGCTGTGGCACCTCACAGGCCTCTGGCTTAGGCCTGTCACGCGGGGTTTCTCAGGATGCAGGGAACACATCTGCTCCTTTCTGCTGCTTGGCGCCAAAGACCCCTCAGGTTTGGCGCGCTGGCCTCTTATTTTCCGGAACTCCTTCCTGGAAGTCACCTGATCAGGTCCAGCGTCTGAACTTGCTCTCCCTGCAACTTCCCTTGCATATCTTGGTTCCGCTTGACTGCGTCTGGCCAGTAGATGGCAGTCTCTTTCCATCCTTGAAACATCATGTAGAAGTTCTTTTACAAGCTCTCTTGACTGGGCTACATTACTCCCTCCTTTTTGTTTGCCAGTCCGCAGGCGAGTGGGCTTCTCGCAGAACTAATGCCTCCTTCCAGGCAGTGCAAGCTCAGACAGGAGTTGGGCACACTCCTGCGTTTTCTGTTGGATTTGAGACCAGATGAACTCTTCCTAAGCATACCGTTTAGGAGGGATTCCGGCATTAGCCCGCTCAGTTCTGCGGAGCTCTTCTTGCGGAGGTGACTGCGGGAGATCCGAGGAATCAACCACTGGTGATTGCAAATCATTTCCCGACTCGTTTGGAATTCCACTCGGGGTTGGCATCAACGGTTCTGACGGGCCCAACTGCATTGTGGCCCATCCTTCTTCATCCCCTAAGGTTCCTGCATGTGGCACTTCAGCCAATACGTTCGGGGGCCCAACTCCGTTACAGACTTCTGCTTCAGAGGAGCAAGGTGGCAGCATATTACGGTGCAACACCCTGGGTGTCGCGGCGTCATCCCCTTCAGGCCTAACCTCATAGACTGGGTTGTCTGGGTGAACTTTCTTCACCACCCGATATGGTATCGCCTCTTAACGATGGTCCAGTTTACTTCCAAATCGTTTAGCCCTCACCAGCACTCGGTCTCCTGGCTGAAGTGATCCACCTGTCGTCGGGGGCCGAACTGTATGCTCTACTTCCTGAAACTTCTGAGCAACCAGTCTTCTCACTGTATGGAGCCGACGCTGGTGTTCTCGAATCCAGGTACTTGGGCTACCGCCCGGGCTGGGGTCTTCTGAGTCTAGCTCCAGTTCAGTGATTTCTTGGCCACTTCTTCCAAACAGCAACATGTAAGGGGTCCCTTGGGACCCGGTCCTATTTGTCTACCCTTTTATATGCATTACTTCAACTCTGATATACAGTAAGGTTTTTAATATAGGCAGTATAGGTACCGTCCCAATTTAGGGTCACCTTGCCGCTGGTGGGACGGCTTGTATACTTTTTTTGATCAAAAATAGTTCACTAAGTACCCTATATTTATTATGCAATTTTGCTTTACATTTATATATAATTATGGTAGGGTATGAGATATATTTTTGTCTTGCTTCTTTTTTGCTAGTGTGAACATGCCTCTGTTTCTTGCATGTCTGCCATCTTAGACCTCAGTTCACATTGTCTGGTTTTTTGACTTGTTTGCATTCTGTGCAATTTAAGGGTGTGGCATGCCCTTTGTTGAGCTGATTGGTATATATGTAGCTTACCACGGGCCTAGGTGGTCTGGAGTTGGGACCCGGTCCTATTTGTTTACCCTTTTATATGCATTACTTCAACTCTGATATACAGTAAGGTTTTTAATATAGGCAGTATAGGTACCGTCCCAATTTAGGGTCACCTTGCCGCTGGTGGGACGGCTTGTATACTTTTTTTGATCAAAAATAGTTCACTAAGTACCCTATATTTATTATGCAATTTTGCTTTACATTTATATATAATTATGGTAGGGTATGAGATATATTTTTGTCTTGCTTCTTTTTTGCTAGTGTGAACATGCCTCTGTTTCTTGTATGTCTGCCATCTTAGACCTCAGTTCACATTGTCTGGTTTTTTGACTTGTTTGCATTCTGTGCAATTTAAGGGTGTGGCATGCCCTTTGTTGAGCTGATTGGTATATATGTAGCTTACCACGGGCCTAGGTGGTCTGAAGTTGGGACCCGGTCCTATTTGTCTACCCTTTTATATGCATTACTTCAACTCTGATATACAGTAAGGTTTTTAATATAGGCAGTATAGGTACCGTCCCAATTTAGGGTCACCTTGCCGCTGGTGGGACGGCTTGTATACTTTTTTTGATCAAAAATAGTTCACTAAGTACCCTATATTTATTATGCAATTTTGCTTTACATTTATATATAATTATGGTAGGGTATGAGATATATTTTTGTCTTGCTTCTTTTTTGCTAGTGTGAACATGCCTCTGTTTCTTGTATGTCTGCCATCTTAGACCTCAGTTCACATTGTCTGGTTTTTTGACTTGTTTGCATTCTGTGCAATTTAAGGGTGTGGCATGCCCTTTGTTGAGCTGATTGGTATATATGTAGCTTACCACGGGCCTAGGTGGTCTGGAGTTGGGACCCAGTCCTATTTGTCTACCGTTTTATATGCATTACTTCAACTCTGATATACAGTAAGGTTTTTAATATAGGCAGTATAGGTACCGTCCCAATTTAGGGTCACCTTGCCGCTGGTGGGACGGCTTGTATACTTTTTTTGATCAAAAATAGTTCACTAAGTACCCTATATTTATTATGCAATTTTGCTTTACATTTATATATAATTATGGTAGGGTATGAGATATATTTTTGTCTTGCTTCTTTTTTGCTAGTGTGAACATGCCTCTGTTTCTTGTATGTCTGCCATCTTAGACCTCAGTTCACATTGTCTGGTTTTTTGACTTGTTTGCATTCTGTGCAATTTAAGGGTGTGGCATGCCCTTTGTTGAGCTGATTGGTATATATGTAGCTTACCACGGGCCTAGGTGGTCTGGAGTTGGGACCCGGTCCTATTTGTCTACCCTTTTATATGCATTACTTCAACTCTGATATACAGTAAGGTTTTTAATATAGGCAGTATAGGTACCGTCCCAATTTAGGGTCACCTTGCCGCTGGTGGGACAGCTTGTATACTTTTTTTGATCAAAAATAGTTCACTAAGTACCCTATATTTATTATGCAATTTTGCTTTACATTTATATATAATTATGGTAGGGTATGAGATATATTTTTGTCTTGCTTCTTTTTTGCTAGTGTGAACATGCCTCTGTTTCTTGTATGTCTGCCATCTTAGACCTCAGTTCACATTGTCTGGTTTTTTGACTTGTTTGCATTCTGTGCAATTTAAGGGTGTGGCATGCCCTTTGTTGAGCTGATTGGTATATATGTAGCTTACCACGGGCCTAGGTGGTCTGGAGTTGGGACCCGGTCCTATTTGTCTACCGTTTTATATGCATTACTTCAACTCTGATATACAGTAAGGTTTTTAATATAGGCAGTATAGGTACCGTCCCAATTTAGGGTCACCTTGCCGCTGGTGGGACGGCTTGTATACTTTTTTTGATCAAAAATAGTTCACTAAGTACCCTATATTTATTATGCAATTTTGCTTTACATTTATATATAATTATGGTAGGGTATGAGATATATTTTTGTCTTGCTTCTTTTTTGCTAGTGTGAACATGCCTCTGTTTCTTGTATGTCTGCCATCTTAGACCTCAGTTCACATTGTCTGTTTTTTTGACTTGTTTGCATTCTGTGCAATTTAAGGGTGTGGCATGCCCTTTGTTGAGCTGATTGGTATATATGTAGCTTACCACGGGCCTAGGTGGTCTGGAGTTGGGACCCGGTCCTATTTGTCTACCCTTTTATATGCATTACTTCAACTCTGATATACAGTAAGGTTTTTAATATAGGCAGTATAGGTACCGTCCCAATTTAGGGTCACCTTGCCGCTGGTGGGACGGCTTGTAAACTTTTTTTGATCAAAAATAGTTCACTAAGTACCCTATATTTATTATGCAATTTTGCTTTACATTTATATATAATTATGGTAGGGTATGAGATATATTTTTGTCTTGCTTCTTTTTTGCTAGTGTGAACATGCCTCTGTTTCTTGTATGTCTGCCATCTTAGACCTCAGTTCACATTGTCTGGTTTTTTGACTTGTTTGCATTCTGTGCAATTTAAGGGTGTGGCATGCCCTTTGTTGAGCTGATTGGTATATATGTAGCTTACCACGGGCCTAGGTGGTCTGGAGTTGGGACCCGGTCCTATTTGTCTACCCTTTTATATGCATTACTTCAACTCTGATATACAGTAAGGTTTTTAATATAGGCAGTATAGGTACCGTCCCAATTTAGGGTCACCTTGCCGCTGGTGGGACGGCTTGTATACTTTTTTTGATCAAAAATAGTTCACTAAGTACCCTATATTTATTATGCAATTTTGCTTTACATTTATATATAATTATGGTAGGGTATGAGATATATTTTTGTCTTGCATCTTTTTTGCTAACATGTAAGGGGTGTAGCCGGTGGTCGCATGAACTCGATTATTATACACCCACACCAGCTCGGACACATATTCGGGCCACTTCATCTTTTTGTCCGCTTCCAGCGTTCGCAACATTTGCAACAGGGTTCGGTTAAAGCGCTCGCATGCGCCGTTCCCTTGCGGGTGGTAGGGCATTGTTTGGGAACGGTCGATTCCATAGAAGCGGTAAAACACATCCATCACTCGCCCTTGGAAGCAGGCCCCCTGGTCAGAATGTATTCGCTTCGGGCACCCATAAATCCGGATGAAATCTTGACAGATGGCCTTAGCTGCGGCTTCTGCCGTCTGGTCTTTAGTAGGCGTCACTACTGCGAACTTGGTGAAGTAATCAGTCATGACCAAACAGTGTCCATAACCATTGTATGAAGTTCCTATCATCAAGTAGTCAATCATCAAGACCTCCAAGGGGGCAGAAGTTCGGATGGTCTGAATGGCAGCTCTTTGTTCCGGGGGCTTATTCAACTCACACTGGCGACATGCTCGGCAGACTCCCTCGACTTCTTGCTGCAGTTGAGGCCAATACACCAGCCGTTGCAACCACCGAAAGGTCTTTTCTACTCCGAAGTGAGAACCTCTTCTATGAGCTTCCTGGGCTAGCTGTGTTACTAGCGCTCCTGGAACTACCACCTGCCAGGTAACATCAAACTCTCGAGGCAGCTGGATTCTTCGGCATAGCAAGCCGTCCTTCAGGAGAAGCCTCTCCCACTGACCTAGGATTTGTAGGGTAGTTGGAAATGAAGCGACTCTGGTTTCCTGGTCGGGTCTTTGATTAAGGGCGACCCATTCCCTCAATTTTGCTAACTCCGGATCGGATTGCTGTAGATGTATCCATTCGTCTCTTGAATGGCCCAGAATCTGAGTGGGCTTCGGCTCCTCTCTGGTCTCTTGGGCAGCGACGAACTGGCTGAAATCCGGAATCTCGTCGCCTTCGAGCTCCTCATCTCTGTCTTCCTTCGGCCCCGCCTGAGAGACCCGGGACAGGGCATCGGCATGGGTGTTCAGGGCCTTGGACCGATAGGCAATCTTATACTGGTATTTGGACATCCTTGCAACCCACCGCTGTCCTAACGCGCCCAGTTTGGCGTTCTCCAAGTGGGCCCAAGGGTTGTTATCTGTCCGCACTTGCACTTCTGACCCTGACAAGTACTCAGTAAATTTCTCGGTCATGGCCCACACCAGTGCTAGTAGCTCCAGCTTAAACGAACTGTAGTTCTCCGGATTCTTCTCCGTATCTCGGAGTGACCTGCTGACATACGCGATCACTCGCTCTTTTCCTCCTTGTACTTGAGCCAGCACTGCTTCCAGTCCATGCAAGCTTCCATCGGTGTACAACACGAAAGGCTGCGAAAAGTCGGCGTGGGCCAAGATTGGGGCATCTGTTAGCGCCATTTTCAATGCTCGGAATGCCTCTTCTTGTCGTGGGCCCCACTGGATGGGCTGTCGCTTGGCTCCCCCAGCTGTTCCTCTCAGCAATTCATTGAGCGGGATCGCAATCTTAGCGAAATCTTTAATGAATCTGCGGTAGTATCCAGCAAGCCCCAGGAACGCCCTCAGTTCCCTTAGGTTGGCGGGCGTGGGCCACTTCTGCACGGCAGCTACTTTCTCTGCAGTGGGGTGTACTCCTGCACTGGACACAGTGTGCCCCAGATACTCAATTTCTCGTTTGAAGAGACGACTCTTTCGAGGCTTAATTTTCAGGCCGTGTCTCTGAAGCCGTTCTACCACTTGTTCCAATCGGCGGAGATGATCCTCAAACGTAGCGGAATAGATAATTATATCGTCCAGATATATTAAAGTGGCTTCAAAGTTGAGGTCCCCCAAGCATCTCTCCATCAACCGTTGGAAGGTCCCGGGCGCATTTGTTAGTCCGAACGGCATCCGATTGAACTCAAACAGGCCCATAGGGAGAACAAAAGCGGTCTTCGGATGATCCTTCTCAGCTACTGGGACCTGCCAATAGCCACTGGCCAGGTCGAGGGAAGAGAAGAATTTGGCGCTCCCTAGTGCAGGTAAAGACTCTTCGATTCGGGGGAGTGGATAGGAGGCCCGGACTGTACAGGCATTCAGCTTTCGATAGTCCACGCAAAATCTCAGGGTACCATCCTTCTTTCGGACCAGCATGATCGGAGCCGCCCAGGGGCTCTGACTTTCACGGATCACACCGTTCCGCAACATGTGGGCCAACAGCTCTTTCACCTCCTGGTACATTTGAGGCGGGATCTGCTGATATCTCTCTCGGATGGGAGCAGTATTTCCAGTGGGTATTTCGTGCTGAATGTCCCGAGTGCACCCGAAATCATCTTCATGCTGTGCAAACACTCCCTGATATCGCTGTAGAAGTTGTTCGATCTGCCTTACTTGTCCAGCAGAAAACTCAGTCAGATTAGCCTCCATTTCTTCCAGAAGGTGGCGTCCAGCCAACGGTTCTCTTCCATTCTCCTGGCTGTTGAGGGACACCTCCAGGGTCCATGGTTTTCCTTCCACAGGTGCCAGCCCTATAGCGTCCGCTCTAGTAAGGGCCTCTGGCATTATGTACACTCGCGCCACCTCTTGTCGGGGCAACAACTGTAAACTGGTGCCACCTAAATTGATGCAGCGCACGGGTACTAGGCCGTGCCGCACGGTGGCCAGGGTTCGAGCAATCAGGAGTCCAGAGGGCGCTTCTTCTCCTTCCATTGGTTCAGTTTGAATGTCCACGCCCTCTAAGGACACATGTGCCAGTACCGGCAACGTGAGTACAGTCTGTCCCACCGGCAGTGTCATTGTGGCTTCGGGCGGTATCGATACCTTGCCAAGGTACTGAGAGGTAGCGGGCAATTTTTGAATCTGGTTGACCCGCACGAGGTGTTGGAACACTCTCTTGCTAACTGGGTCTCGAGTGGCACGGGTCCAGTTGTTTTTGCTACAGCCCTCAGCCAGGAACTGTCCGACTTCTTTCAGCACATTCATGCCCAGGGTTACAATGGGCCCATCGCCTCCGGGTCCTGTGGTTAGTATGATCCCCTTTTCGACCGAGGTCCTTTCCACATGCCCGCATGGACATCCATACTACTCCCGCTACTGGGATAGGTAGTTGATTGGCCGCCACCAATTTGACAGTGGGTTCCCGGCAGGAACGAGTGACTTCAGGAAAGTGACTTTGGAAATACGTCTCAGGCATAGTGGTCACTTGAGACCCGGTGTCCATCAAACAGCGGATCCGCTGCCCATTGAATTCAGCCCAGATGATGGGCCTCTCGGAGACAATGTCTTCAGAGCTCCCTCTTCTACTCTCTGAAGCACGAGACCCCACGGTTTGCTCCACAACCGTGGGGCATTTTAGTTTAACGGCTGTCCCCTCCTCCTCCTTTCTCGGTTGGGACAGTCTTTGGAGATATGCCCCCTACCTTCGCAAGTCCAGCACTCCGATCCTCTTTCTGCCGATAGGTCGGGTATATGCCGTGCTGGGGCCGGGTAGGAACGTCTCTCTCGTTCTGGTCTCCGTCCGCGTTGAGCAGTACGGTCCATCGGCAAGGGGGCAGTAGGGGGCTTTCTAATAGCATTCAGCTCACCCCGAATGTCTCGAATTTCCTGACGTATTTCCCGTACGCAATCAGGCTCTTGGTTGGTGAATCCAGGAGCAATTGCCTCTTGACTTCTAACTGTGGCTTTGAGAACAGGAACTTCTCTCTCCAGGACTCTAACTTCAGCCCCTACCTCCAGGAAGCCCATATCAGGGCTCAATCGCAGCCGCTCCTTCAGGATCTGCCTCAGGGAAGGGTCTTTCAAGCCGGCAATCAGTTGGTCACGCAACACCTCATCCAATGGTCCCAGTCCTCGGTTCCCATCTCGAGCTTTCTTAGTGATATGGGCCGTCACTTCCTGCAACGCATTAACATACTGATTTACTGTCTCATTTTCCCCTTGGACCCGCTGGAACAACCGTAAGCGCAAGTGTCCCAAATCTGTAGTGTCACCGTGCATGTCCTCTAAAATTTTTATCACTTTATCCACGGTGTCACGGTCCCCAGGTGGGCGGTACATCACAGTCTGTCGGGCCTCTCCATCAAGGGTTAGGAGGGCCAGCTCCGCCTGGGCTAGGGGATCAAGGGGGTACATCCGTAGCATACTTCTCAGTCTTTCTACCCAGTCCCACAGTGACATGCCATCCCCTGAAAACTTGGGAAGATGGCTGAGCATAGCCCCCAGGGGTATATGGGTCCGACCGGACCCAGCCACAGACTGATCCCCCATCTCTGCGTCTGAATGTTGCATCCTGCCTACTACGCCAAATGTAATGCACGTGCGGGAATGCAACGCACAGAGACACAAGACGAGAACAGTCTGAGATGAAAATAAACAATTTTATGCAACAGGTATTCTGAACAAGGGATTAGTAACAAGGGTAATGAACAGTAATTCAATATATCATCAAAAGGCAAAATCTCTCAAAATAAGACGCAGTCTCTCAAAGTAAGGTGAAGCCTCTCAAAGTAAGGTGAAGTCTCTTAAGTAAGGTGCAGTCTCTTTAGTAGGGTGAAGTCTCTTAAGTAAGGTGAAGTCTCTTAAGTAAGGCGAAGTCTCTTAAGTAGGGTGATGCCCTCAGTCATGGGAGACACCATGTAGGTTCTTTAACTGAAAATTTGGCCCTAGCGGGGCTCATCGGTTATTCACGCTAGGCCGTGAGTCTCTTCCGCATAAATTCAATTAGATCACGTTGTGCTCCTTTAGTCCCAACCGTTCCCCTCCCAACCTGATTATCTAAACGCAATTGTCCTCGGTACTGTGGGTGAACAGTGGAAGTGACGGCCCTGTTCACATATGCAGCTCCTCCGCGTCCGCTGGCTTGACTTTCCTGGGGCAACCGTCTCTCAACTCCTCTCTGCTTGGCTGTTGGAGGCAGTCTCTCGAGCCTTGGATAGGGGGGTCCAGGCCTCGTCTGTCGGCGGGCGACGTCGGGTTCCGCAAACTCACTCAGCACCGCAATCAGGTTCCTAGTCTCCTCAGCAGGCACAGCACTCAGGTAACATCCACGAGATATCCGGAGCTCTTTTACCGGTGCCCGGCTGTGGCACCTCACAGGCCTCTGGCTTAGGCCTGTCACGTGGGGTTTCTCAGGATGCAGGGAACACATCTGCTCCTTTCTGCTGCTTGGGTCCAAAGACCCCTCAGGTTTGGCGCGCTGGCCTCTTATTTTCCGGAACTCCTTCCTGGAATTCACCTGATCAGGTCCAGCGTCTGAACTTACTCTCCCTGCAACTTCCCTTGCATATCTTGGTTCCGCTTGACTGCGTCTGGCCAGTAGATGGCAGTCTCTTTCCATCCTTGAAACATCATGTAGAAGTTCTTTTACAAGCTCTCTTGACTGGGCTACAATCACTCACTCCAGAACCCCACATTTTCTCACCTTTGATACTGCAAAAACTCTTACTGTCGCTCTTATTCACTCTCGTCTGGACTACTGCAACTCTCTTCTAATCGGTCTCCCTCTAAACAAACTCTCTCCTCTCCAATTCATTCTGAATGCAGCAGCCAGGGTCGTATTTCTATCAGGCCGCTTCACCAACGCCTCTAACCAGTGCCAGTCATTGCACTGGTTACCCATTCACCACAGAATACAATACAAACTCATCTCTCTCACCCATAAAGCCCTCTACAGTTCTGCACCACCCTATATCTCATCCCTCATTTCTGTCTATCACCCCTCCCGTGCTCTCCGTTCTGCAACTGATCTAAAACTAACATCCTCCTAAATCCCATCCTCGCAGGGGGAGGGGATTTTACCACCTACCTCCACCCTTTCTGGGATAAATTCCATACTGGAAATATTTTTCAAAATGTGTAATGACCGGGGGTCCAAGAGAGATCCAGTGAGTCACAAACTGAGACAGAGGCAGAAATAAACAACACTTTCTTTACTAAAACAAGGATTAGACTAAAATTCAGTATTGCATGAATCAGTCTCAGGTTCTGCCTGGGACACAGTTCCTACTAAATACACACAATCAGCAAAAGCTGAAATCAATGTGCCAATCTCAAGGTTTCCAGCTTGTGTGAATTATTCTAGTGATCTGGAACAATTTAACCTGAAAAACACAGTGTCAGACTAGTGAGGGCGGTATATGGGGACCCCCTGAGATGGCACACTGCATACAATCCTACCTCTATGAACAATAATAATGCATGAAACTATATCAGTACTCTTATACCCTTATTATCAGGATATCCGGATATCTTAAAGTTATGGTACCGTTAACCTCAGATGCAGTCTATCACAGGCCTGTGAATCGCGGTGGCTGCAGCTAGTCCCGGGAAACTTTGGCGCCAAAACAAAAACAAAGTTCGCAAAAATTCCTCGTCTTGTCGGCCGATGCCGAACCCACACGCCGGGGACTTTAGTCCTGTAGCCTCAGGTTAAGGTCTGGGAAGATCTCTTCACAAAGTCTTGTCACTATCCTCTCAGTGGAAATGGCACCAACAACCTTCTTTCTTCCCGAAGTCTCTCACTGTTCTCCAGTACACCAACCATGTGCTCCGTCACAGAAATGGATTACTCAGTCTCTTTGTTCATCACTCGACACGTGGCTCCTTCAGCACAAAGTCTAAAATCCACTCAGCATGGACTTCCACAAAACTCCACAGAGCCACACAGCTTCCCCAGCTCAGCACTAGTTCTTACACAGAGAAAGGGGTAAACAAAACTCCACACAGACGAGTGTAAAGACAGAGTGTCCAGACAGTGTCCTATTGCAGCTCCTTCTCACAGACTTCCTGTCTAGACTATCACACATCAGACGCTCTTAGAATACACACAGTTTCTAGCACTGCCCCTCCTCTGAGCCCAGCCAGGCAAAAGTCACAGGGTCCTAGTGCTCTCCTGCTGTTATCACATTTCACACTCTCACATGCCACCCCACTAGAGGTTGGCGTCCTCTACACACCTCCCCACTCAAAGTCGTCTTGTGCATAGCGTTGTGGAGGTATACCCGCCGTGGCTCGAGTAGTTCTCCTGAGACCCGCCCCAACAGGCTCGGCTCCCGAGGGAGCAGAAGTCTCTTCAACGGGAGCCAATGAGGCTGCTCCCTCCTGAGGTGTGGCGCCCTGTTCCACATCATATGGATCAGGTAAGTGACCTGATTCGCCGTTCTCTGAAGGACATACCACATTCTCAATACTCTCTCCACACGGGGACAGATCGGTCGCAGGGGGCAGGTAAGCAGGGGCGGAGACAGACCCACCATCAAATTCGAGAGTATTAGGGATGCCCACCCCTCGGGACACGGCCTGTGGTTCCGGGGAAACAGGGACGGCATCTTTAAACCAGCAACGTTGTAGCACGTTACGATGAAGATTACGGGATGGTCCCCCTGTCCCCACCGGTTCAACCTCATAGACTGGAATCTCAGGGCTCAGTCGTTTTTTAACCAGGTACGGAGTCGCCTCCCACCGTTCACTCAGCTTTCCGAACCGTCGTTTGATTCTCACCAACACTCTAACCCCCGGGGAGAAAGGCTCGGTTTGCACGGGGCGCGTGTCACCTGACTGAGTCGATCACCCACCACCTGATACACCACCCTCAATCGCCGCCGGTGTTCCCGAACCCATTCTGATGCGGTCCGTGGGGGATTGGAGGAGGGATCTGGCATGCTCAAATCCTCAAAGTCCTGCTCTGGCCTCCCGAACATCAACATGTGTGGTGAGTAGCCAGTAGTGCTGTGCACTCTATTATTGTAGGCCCACATCAATTCGGGAAGACACTCAGGCCAGCGTACCTGTTGTTTACCCTCCAACGTCCTCAACATCTGCAACAGAGTCCGATTAAAGCGCTCACAAGCTCCGTTACCTTGGGGGTGGTAAGGTGTCGTTCTCGACTGTGCGACACCATACAGCTGGTACAGCTCCTTCATCAATGCCCCCTGAAAACATGCCCCTTGATCCAAGTGTATTCTTTGTGGACACCCAAACACCTGAATGAAATATCGACACACGGCTTCAGCCGCCGACTCCGCCGTCTGATCTCTTGTCGGCACTGCTACAGCATACTTGGTGAAGTGGTCTGTCATTACCAAGCAATAGGAATACCCAGACGTTGAGTATCCTATCAGGACATAGTCAATCATGAGCAGCTCTAAAGGGGCGGAAGTCTTAATAGATTGCGTGGGCGCCCGCTGCTCAGGGCTCTTACTGAGACCACAGACCCGACACTGCCGACACGCCTCTGTCACCATCTCCCCCAATTCAGGACAATAGAGGACTCGCTGTAGCCACTGGAATGTCTTTTCACTTCCAAAGTGGGTCCCCTTCTCATGCGCCTCGCGAGCGACCACCGGACCCATCCCCATAGGAATTACTAGCTGGTACCGGTGCTGCAGTTCAGATGGCAGGTACACCTTACGGTACAAGAGACCCTGTTCCACGCACAACTTATCCCACTGTCGCAGTAGTTTCACTCCTTCCACGGTCAGCTGGGCCTTTTCCTCTGCACGCGGCCAGACCCCTTTTTGTACCCAACTGTGCACTAGTGCAATGTCAGAGCAATCGTTCTGGTCCTTCGCCCAATCCGAGGGTGTTTTCCCCAGAACACACAGCATCCCTGACGCCACCCCACTTGAATGTACCACACTTCGGAAGATAGGTACCTGCCCCAAGTCAGGGGTTTCAGTGTCCTCAAGCTGGTCATCAACATTTTCCCCCGAGGACCCAAGGGGCACCCTTGAGAGTGCATCCGCATTTCCATTTTCCCGCCCAGATCGAAACTTAATTCAATAGTTAAACTTAGCAAGGCGAGCGACCCACCGCTGCTCCAACGCTCCCAGCTTTGCGTTTTCTAGTTGAGCCAGAGGGTTATTATCAGTCATGACCAGCACCTCAGCTCCCGTTAAATACTCGGCAAAGCGTTCCGTCATCGCCCACACCAGGGCCAGTAGCTCTAGGCGAAACGAACTGTAGTTAGCTGGGTTGCGTTCAGTGTCTCTCAAAGACCTGCTGCCATAGGCGATTACTCGCTCCTGACCATCCTGCACTTGTGCTAGTACCGCCCCCAGCCCATGCAGACTGCCATCGGTATATAACAGGAAAGGGGAATCGAACCGGGCATACGCTAACAACGGAGCACTCGTTAGAGCGGCCTTCACCTCCTCAAATGCCTTTCGCTGCTGGGGTCCCCATGGGATGGGGCCATTTTGGGGGCCTTGTGCCGTCCCTCTTAGGATCTCATTCAGGTGACTCACTACTTGTGAAAACTTAGGTACAAATCGCCGATAGTATCCCGCTAAACCTAAGAAGGCCCGAACCTCTCGCAGGGTACGGGGGGGTGGCCACTCCTGCACAACCATGACCTTACTGATCGCGGGCAGAACCCCGTCTGGAGTCACCACATGACCTAGATACTCAATCTCACTCTGTAACAGTTGGCACTTCTTTGGTTTTATTTTTAGGCCATAACAACTGAGCCACCGGAGAACTTGACGTAACTTCTCAAGATGGTCTTCAACTGAGGCCCCGAACACCACAATGTCATCTAGGTATATCAGGACTGATTCAAAATTCAGATCACCTAAGCAATGTTCCATCAGGCGCTGAAAAGTTCCCGGGGCGTTAGTGAGCCCGAAGGGCATCCGGTTGAATTCAAAGAGCCCCATTGGTAGGACAAACGCCGTCTTGGCTCGGTCTTTTTCGGCCATTGGTACCTGCCAATGGCCACTTACCAAATCCAACGTCGAGAATTATTTGGCCCGACCCAATGCCGACAGAGACTCTTCTATGCGAGGTAATGGATATGCGTCCCTCACCGTGTGAGCATTCAATTTGCGATAGTCCACACAAAACCGAAGGGTCCCATCCTTCTTCCGCACCAAGACCACAGGGGCCGCCCAGGGGCTCTGGCTTTCTCTGATCACTTGGTTGTCAAGCATACTGGCCACCATGCGCTTCACCTCTTGATAGAGTGTTGGGGGAATTTGACGATAACGTTCCCTAATAGGAGGAGTATCCACTGTGGGAATCTCATGCTCAATCGTCCGGGAACAACCGAAATCCTCCGCATGTCGCGAAAATGTCTCTTGATGTTCCCACAAGACCTTCTCCAGCTGCTCCAATTGCACGGGGGTCAGTTTCTCCTGATCCACTCCCATCTGGTCCATGATCACACGACCATTCCATTCTTCGGTAGGAGATTCGGTCTGGCCTACTTCAACCGTGAATGTCCAGGAAGACTGTTCATCTGAGCGAAGTTAAAACACTGTCTTATCAGGCATCTTCCCTGCTGGCACGAACAATTCAGCCAGAATGGTCCCAGCAGGAATTGTAACAGCCTCATCTAAAACGTTGATACATCTGACTGGCACCCGTCCATTCTTCACAATCGCCAGAGACCGGGCCACATGCGCCTTGGCGAACGAGGACTTCTCTGGGGCTGGCTCGATGAGTACTTCAAGCCCATTTAGTCTCTGCGAAGCCCCCACCGGTAATATTAAGAGTTCTTCATGCCGGGGCTCTAGCGAGATCGTGGTCCGCGATGGCACTCGAACCAGGCCCACCCGACCCCCAGGGACCGCACTCTTCAGGAGATCGCAACTCAGCACTAGACGGTGTAACATTCTCTGGGTGGGTCGATGGTGGGTAGCACTTGCCCAGTATCGGGGTCCCTCTCTGGCATACATCTGATGATTTAGATCTCGCAGAACGTTCATTCCGAGCGTCACCTGCATCCCTCTTCTGGGAGGGTGGTCCACCAGCACTATCCCTTTCTGACCTAGCTCTTGACCAAACATTTTCAGTTGCATCCACACGATCCCCTTCACGGTCAGTTGGCCATTGCTAGCGGCTGTAAGCCTTATCACTCGGCCGTCCTCGGGAACCACGAGTTGACTGAAGTGCCTTTCGTACACCTCTAAGGGCATTATGGTACATTCGGATCCCGTGTCGACCAAGCATCTCATCTTCCGCCCTTCAAACTCTGCTTCCAGCACTGGACTGCATGCGAACAAATCTTGTTCTTCCCGTCGAGGGCTTTGTGGGGGGTGGGCCGCTGCTGTTCGCCCTCTCATGGCAGCGGCTGGGAGTTTAACACCAGCGAAAGAGGCTCCGTGGCTGCCGACATCCGGCAGTACCGGGAGATGTGTCCCCGACGCCCACACCTACAGCAGGTGACTGCTTCTCGTGGACGAGAACTTGGATCATTCGAGGGGAGCGACCTGGCAGACTGTGGAACCACCATTCCAGAGGACGGGGCGGGTGGCCCTTCCGTAGGAGTAGGGACTGGCCCAGCTCTGAGTTTAGACACCTCCAGCTTTAACTCCTTCAGTTCGGCACATAGAGCCTGTACAACGTTTACCAGTCCACCCTCTCCTGAAACTGGTGCCAGATCTCCCTCCAGCTGTGCACTGTCCACTGCCCCCTCGGCCGCCAGAGTAGACTCCTCCTCCCTTTCCACCGCGGCCCGATAATTCTGCCAGAAGGATAATTCCGGGGTAACTCGGGACATCTCCATCAGTTTGTCTCGAAGGAGTCTATTGGCTAACCCCGTTATGAATTGATCCCGGAGTAAGCGGTCCACCTCTTGGAATGCCCCCATGGCCCCTTGGTCTAGTCGCTGCACCTCATTCAACGTTTCCTGTAAAGTGTTCGAGTACTGCATCAAAGTCTCACATTCCCTTTGGGGCCGATTGAAAAACAAGGAACGAAGCTGGGCCACACGAGCCCAGCCTCCTGAACTCCCCTCTAACAGCTCCAAGATTTTCTCTAACGTGCTCCTCTCGGACTCTGGACGTACCATCACCATCCGCCTAGCGTCGCCCTCTAGTGCATTTAATGCCAACTCTGCCCGTAATGCAGGGGCCAGATTACACATCCGCAGCACACTCCGAACCCTCTCAGCCCAATCCTGCAACGGCATGTTACGCCCGTCGTATTTCGGCATGTGCTGGAGTAAAGCTCCTACCGGCACATATCCTCCCACAGTCGTCGCGGCTGCCAGGGGTTCCGCTACCAACGGGGGGCTGCTGGTGCGGCAGAGTCATTTCTTCCCTCACCTCCGTCCATGACAAGCACTGGATCCTGCCGACTACGCCAAAAATGTAATGACCGGGGGTCCGAGAGAGATTCAGTGAGTCACAAACTGAGACAGAGGCAGAAATAAACAACACTTTCTTTACTAAAACAAGGATTAGACTAAAATTCAGTATTGCATGAATCAGTCTCAGGTTCTGCCTGGGACACTGTCTCTACTAAATACACACAATCAGCAAAAGCTGAAATCAATGTGCCAATCTCAAGGTTTCCAGCTTGTGTGAATTATTCTAGTGATCTGGAACAATTTAACCTGAAAGACACAGTGTCAGACTAGTGAGGGCGGTATATGGGGACCCCCTGAGATGGCACACTGCATACAATCCTACAACTATGAACAATAATAATGCATGAAACTATATCAGTACTCTTATACCCTTATTATCAGGATATCTAGATATCTTAAAGTTATGGTACCGTTAACCTCAGATGCAGTCTATCACAGGCCTGTGAATCGCGGTGGCTGCAGCTAGTCCCGGAAAACTTTGGCGCCAAATCAAAAACAAAGTTCACAAAAACAGCAAAAATTCCTTGTCTTGTCGGCCGATGCCGAGCCCACACGCCGGGGACTTTAGTCCTGTAGCCTCAGGTTAAGGTCTGGGAAGATCTCTTCACAAAGTCTTGCCACTATCCTCTCAGTGGAAATGGCACCAGCAACCTTCTTTCTTCCCATGTGCTCCGTCACAGAAATGGATTACTCAGTCTCTTTGTTCATCACTCGACACGTGACTCCTTCAGCACAAAGTCTATAATCCACTCAGCATGGACTTCCACAAAACTCCACAGAGCCACACAGCTTCCCCAGCTCAGCACTAGTTCTTACACAGAGAAAAGGGTAAACAAAGCTCCACACAGACGAGTGTAAAGACAGAGTGTCCAGACAGTGTCCTATTGCAGCTCCTTCTCACAGACTTCCTGTCTAGACTATCACACATCAGACGCTCTTAGGCTATGTGCCCACGTTGCATTTATGAAGCAGAAATTTTCTGCTGCATAAATGCAAGTCCTCTCCCGGAAAAACGCATGCGGAATTCCGCACGCGTTTATCGAGCATTTTTCGCGCGTTTATCACGCGTTTTCCACATGCGGAATTGCCTTGCGTTTTTTATGCATTGGACAAAGGCAATTCCGCTTGCGGAAACGCAAAATTAAATGACATGCTGCGGATTTTTGAACGCGGCATAAACGCTGCGGAAAAATCCGCAGCATGTGCATAGAACTTGCGGAATCCCATTGGGGACCATGGGGTGCGGATATACATGCGTTTTTCAAGCGTTTACGCTGCGGAAATTCCGCAGCATATACGCTTGAAAAATGCTACGTGGGCACACAGCCTTAGAATACACACAGTTTCTAGCACTGCCCCTCCTCTGAGCCCAGCCAGGCAAAAGTCACAGGGTCCTAGTGCTCTCCTGCTGTTATCACATTTCACACACTCACATAATGCACAATATACATCTCTACATTATCTGCTAGAGGAGGTAGGCATAGTGAACCTATGGAGAATACGGCACCCTGATGTCAGACAATATTCCTGTTACTTCGCCTCCCATCATTCTTTGTCAAGAATAGACCAAGCTATTGGCTTTGAATCAATCATACCCTATATTAAATCGGTGAGGTATCTGCCAAGGAGTGTCTCTGACCACTCGCCTATACAGGTACAACTGCAGATGGGTGTTATGAGGTCTCCGGGGGGATATACATGGCACATCAATCCTTTTTGGCTGCAACTAATTGGTCCTACTCTTAGCTCTAGAATCTTAGAATATTTTTGTTTTAATGATGGGTCGTCATCTACGAAATTTATATGGGATGCTATAAAAGCATATGTACGGGGAATATGCATAGGGGAGATCAATAAGATAAAATCCAGAATAAAGGAGTTAACCCAAAAATTGCAACAGAATGTTTGCGAAAAGGAGGCACAAGTAGAATGAAATGGGAAAATGCACAGAAAATATTGCCTGATCATTTGCTATCATTAGCTTCTCAGAAACAACTGTTTGTTAAGCAAAGATACTTTATAAAGCAAGGGTCTCAAACTCGGCTGGGTAGATGGTCCGCATTCTTTGCATGACAAAATTACATTTTTAGTGATATCATTTTTTTTTCTATACACCTTTTGAATTTGTCCTCATCTTGTATTAACCCCTTTACAGCCCATGACGTACTAATACGCGTCTGTGCCCTGGGCTTTAAGAGCCTGACCCGTATTAGTACGTCATGGCGATCGTGCGCGCACACAGGCTGTGCTGGTGCGATCATTGCCGGGTGTCAGCTGATTGTCGCAGCTGACACCCGGTACTATGTGCAGGGAGCGGTCCCGCCCCACTCCCGGCACATTTACCCCTCGCAATGCTGCGATCGAAGTCGATCGCAGCATTGCGGTGGCAAGGGGAGGTGATCGCAATGCTCACCTCCTCTTCCGGGCTCCAGCGCTGTCTGCCGCGGCTTCCCGGGTGTTGCCATGATGACCCGATGTCGTCATGACAACATCCGGGTCACCAGACAGCAGGAAGATTGTTTGGTCATGCGCAGTGCATGACCGAACAATCTTCTCACTGTGCAGCGCTGACTGCCTGCATGGCTCAGGGATGGTGCTCCATCCCTATGCTATGCAGGCGACCAGAATAAAAAAAGTGAAAGTCCCAGAGTGGGACAAAGTAAAAAAGTGTAAAACCTCTCAGAATGTGAAAAAAAAAAAAAAAAAAAGTAAAAATATTTAAAAAAAAATAATCCACCAAAAATAAAAATATAATGTACCCATCAATAAATATTATTATGAAAAAAAAACAAAAAACAATAAAAGTACACATATTTGGTATCGCCGCATCCGGAACGACCTGACCTATAAAACTGTCCCACTAGTTAACCTCTTCATTGAACACGGTAAAAAAATAAAAAAAAAACCGAAGCCAAAAACAATGCGTTATCATCATACCGCCAAACAAAAAATGGAATAACACGCGATCAAAAAAATGAATATAAATAAAAATGGTAACGCTGAAAACGTAATCTTGTCCCGCAAAAAACAAGCCACCATACAACTCCATAATCTGAAAATTCAAAAAGTTATAGCTCTCAGAATAAAGCGATGCAAAAAAATAATTTTTTCTATAAAATGTCTTTTATTGTGTAAAAGCGTCAAAACATAGAAAAACGATATAAATGTGGATATCGCTGTAAACGTACTGACCCGAAGAATAAAGCTACCTTATCAATTTTACCACACGCAGAGTAGAATAAAAAAAAAAACAATTCCTGAATTGTAGGTTTTTTGTTTATTCTGCCTCCCAAAAGCTGGAATAGAAAGCGATCAAAATATGTCACATGCCTGAAAATGGCAACAATAAAAAAGTCAACTTGTCCCGCAAAAAAAAATCCATCACATGACTCTGTTGGCCAAAATATGGAAAAATTATAGCTCTCAAAATATGGCGATGCAAAAACAAGATTTTACAAAATATGTCTTTTAGTGTGTGACAGCTGTCAATCATAAAAACCCGATATCATTCTGGTATCTCTGTAGTCGCACCGACCCGAAGAATAAGGTCGTCTAATCACTTATACCGCACGAGGAACGGCGTAAAAAATAAACACTGGGGCTGGGGTTGGGGTTAGGGTTGTGCTAATGTTAGGGTTCGGGTCAGGGTTGGGCTAGGGTAGGGTTAGGGTTGGGGGTAAGGGTTGTTTTTTTTTTATAAAAAAAAAAAAAAAAAAAGATGACGATATGGCGACTAGTGTTGAACACAAGTGCTCGCTACTTAAGTTTGCATCGGGTACTCGGGTATGCATTGAGTATCGCGGGTGCTCGAGTCTCCGCCCCATATGCTTCGCGGCCAAAATAATCTCGCGGGGATTGCCTGCCATGCTCGAGCGATCCCCGCATGTTTTTTTTGGGGTGTATAATAACCGTGAAACATGCGGGAGGGGACTCGAGCATTTCACTTGAGTGCATACCTGAGTACACGATGCAAACTCAAGTAGCGAGCACTTGCGCTCAAGACTAATGACAACTTATTCAATATGATGACCTAATGTCATCAAATTTTGTGTCGTACCTCTGGGTTCAAAATGTTCACTATACCCCTTGATAAAATCCTTGAAGGGTGTAGTTTCCAAAATGGGGTCACTTGTGGGGGGTTTCAACTTTTTAGACACATCAGGAGCTCTTCAAACGCGACATGGCGTCCGCTATCGATTCCAGCCAATTTTGCGTTCAAAAAGTCACACAGTGCTCCTTCCCTTCTGAACTCTGCCGTGCGCCCAAACACTTTATTTTCCCGACATATGGGATATTGGCGTACTCAGGAGAAATTGCACAAAAGTTTTTGGGGTCCATTTTCTCCTCTTACCCTTGTGAAAATAAAAAAATTGGGGCTAAAACATCATTGTTGTGGAAAAAGTTTGATTGTTTTATATTCACGGCTCCATGTTATAAACTTCTGTAAAGGACTTGGGGGTTCGAGGTGCTCACCACACATCTAGATAAGTTCCCTGAGGGGTCTAGTTTCCAAAATGGTGTCACTTGTGGGGGGTTTCTACTGTTTAGGCACATCAGGGGCACATCCGCTAATTATTCAAGCAAATTTTACAATCAAAAAGTCAAATGGTGCTCCTTCCCTTCCGAACCCTGCCGCGCTCCCAAACAGTGGTTTGCCCCCACATATGGGGTATCTGCTAACTCATGAGAAATTGCACAACAAACTGCATAGTGCAATTTCTTCTGATACCCTTATGAAAATGCAAAAGTGGGGGCTGAAAAAATATTTTTTGTGGGAAAAATGTGAAAATTTTATTTTTACGGCCTAATGTTATAAACTTCTGTGAAGCACCTGGTGGTTCAAGGTGCTCACCACACATCTAGATAAGTTCCCCGAGGGGTTTAGTTTCCAAAATGGTGTCACTTGTGATGGGTTTCCACTTTTTAGGCACATCAGGGGCACATCCGCTAATTATTCAAGCTAATTTTACAATCAAAAAGTCAAATGGCGCTCCTTCCCTTCCGAACCCTGCCGCGCTCCCAAACAGTGGTATTCCCCCACATAAGGGGTATCTTCTAACTCAGGAGAAATTGAACAACAAACTGCATAGTGCAATTTCTTCTGCTACCCTTATGAAAATGAAAAAGTGGGGGCTGAAAAACGTGAAAATTTTATTTTTACGGCTCAATGTTATAAACTTCTGTGAAGCACCTGGGGGATGAAGGTGCTCACCACACATCTAGAAAAGTTCCCTGAGGGGTATAGTTTCCAAAATGGGGTCACATGTGGCGGGTTTCCACTGTTTAGGCACATCAGGGGCTCCTCAAATGCAATATGGCGTCCGCTAATTATTCAAGCAAATTTTACATTTAAAAATTCAAATGGCGCTCCTTCCCTTTCGAACCCTGCTGTGCGCCCAAACAGTGGTTTTCCCCCACATATGGGGTATCTGCTTGCTCAGAAGAAATTGAGCAACAAACTGCATGGTGCAATTTCTCCTGTTACCCTTATGAAAATGCAAAAGTGGTTCTGAAAAACAATTTTGTGGGAAAAATGTGAAAATTTTATTTTTATGGCTCAATGTTATAAACTTCTGTGAAGCACCTGGGGGTTCAAGGTGCTCAACACACATCTAGATAAGTTCCCTGAGGGGTCTAGTTTCCAAAATGGGGTCACTTGTGGGGGGTTTCCACTTTTTAGGCACATCAGGGGCTCCCCAAATGCAATATGGCGTCTGCTAATTATTCAAGCAAATTTTACATTTAAAAAGTGAAATGGTGCTCCTTCCCTTCCATACCCTGCCGTGCGCCCAAACAGTGGTTTTCCCCCACATATGGGGTATCTGCTTACTCAGGAGAAATTGATCAACAAATTTTGGGGTCTATTTTTTCCTTTTACCCCTGCGAAAATAAAAAAAATTGGGTCTAAAGTAACATTTTTGTGAAAAAAGTTAAATGTTAATTTTTTTCTTCCACATTCCAAAAATTCCTGTGAAGCACCTGAAGGGTTAATAATGTTCTTGAATGTGGTTTTGAGCACCTTGAGGGGTGCAGTTTTTAGAATGGTGTCAGTTTTGGGTATTTTCTGTCATAAAGACCCCTCAAAGTGACTTTAAATATGATGTGTTCCCTAATAAAATGGTTTTCTAAATTTTGTTGGAAAAATGAGAAATCGCTGGTCAATTTTAACCCTTATAGCTCCCCAGTAAAAAAAAATTTTGGTTCCAAAATTGTGCTGATGTAAAGTAGACATGTGGGAAATGTTATTTATTAACTATTTTGTGTGACATATCTCTCTGATTTAAGGGCATAAAAATTCAAATTTAGAAAATTGCAAAATTTTCAAATTTTTTGCCAAATTTCCATTTTTTTCACAAATAAACGCAAGTGATATCGAAGAAATTTTACCACAATCATGAAGTACAATATGTCACGAAAAACAGTCTCAGAATCAGGGAGATCTGTTGAAGCATTCCCGAGTAATTACCTCATAAAGTGACAGTGGTCAGAATTGTAAAAATTGGCCTGGTCATTAATGTGCAAACCACCTTGGGTTGTAAAGGGGTTAATGACTCATCCTGGTCCTCATCTTGTAGTAATGCCTCATCTAATGCCTCATCCTGGTCCTCATATTGTAGTAATGTCTCATCCTGGTCCTAATCTTTTAGTAATGACCCATCCTGGTCCTCATCTTGTAGTAATGCACCATCCTGGTCCTCATCTTGTAGTAATGCCCCATCCTGGTCCTCAACTTGTAGTAATGCACCATCCTGGTCCTCATCTTGTAGTAATGCCCCATCCAGGTCCCCATCTTGTCGTAATGTCCCCCATTCAGGTCCCCAACTTGTCGTAATGTCCCCCATCCAGGTCCCCATCTTATCGTAATGTCCCCCATCTAGGTCCCCATCTTGTTATAATGTCCCCATCTTGTAGGAATGTCCCCCATCCAGGTCCCCACATTGTAGAAATGTTCCTATCCAGGTCCGTTCATTGTAGATATGTCCCAATCCAGTTCCCCATATTGTCGATATGTCCCCATCCAGGTCCCCACATTGTAGGAATGTTCCTATCCAGGTCCCCATATTGTAGGAATGTCCCCATTCAGGTCCCACATAGTAGGAATGTCCCCATCCAGGTCCCACATTGTAGGAATGTCCCCATCCAGGTCCCACATTGTAGGAATGTTCCTATCCAGGTCCCCATATTGTAGGAATGTCCCCATTCAGGTCCCACATTGTAGGAATGTCCCCATCCAGGTCCCACATTGTAGGAATGTTCCTATCCAGGTCCCCATATTGTAGGAATGTCCCCATTCAGGTCCCACATTGTAGGAATGTCCCCATCCAGGTCCCACATTGTAGGAATGTTCCTATCCAGGTCCCCATATTGTAGAAATGTCCCCATTCAGGTCCCTATATTGTAGGAATGTCCGCTGTTCCATTCTTCACATACATATATAAGAAAAGAAAAAGTCTCTTCTCACCTGTCCTCCGTTCCCTCGGTGTCCTTTCTGCATATGCGGGCGCAGGCACCATAGACCCCTTGACGATCGCGGCCTGGTCCAGAAGCTTCCGGCAGCTGCGCTTTAGTTCAGTGTATTGCTGCGCAGAGACCAATGCCTGCCACCGGCCTATCAGAGGCCAGCAGCTGACATCTACCCATGTTAGTGATGTCATGCACCGCTGCGCTGGGACGCGGATGTCCGCTGCTGGCCTCTGATAGGCCGGTGGCTGGCATTGGTATTGTATCATGCAGAGAGCCGGTCTCTGCGCAGCAATACACTGAACTAAAGTGCAGCTGTCGGCAGCTCCTGGACCGGGCCGCGATCGGGGTCTTTGGTGCCTACAGGCCGCATGAACCAGTCTGAAGGGCCACATGCGACCCGCGTGTTTGAGACCCTTGGTTTAGGATGAGTCTGTCTCTCATACTCTGCTGACCTCACCCCTCCTTGGATAAACCCCCTTCCCACTGCCCCCTTTACTTTTTCCCTGCCCCTCTTCAGGGACGCCTGGAGCTGGTGCTCACACACTATCATACAGGTCACCACTCAATAAAGGTAATATGAAGCAATTAAAGTAGTGAAAGAGGTTAAAACATAACCTTTAATGAATACGTAGGTAAAAAAGATATAAAACGTCACTAGGACCTAAAATCCAGTTAATGCCTGCCAATGGTAGTAAAACAAAGCTACCTATCATAAATATGTACTCGTTATAAACAGGAATTTATATGGCATGAACATGAAATGTATCCAACCTGTATATTTAACAAGACAGTGGCAAGAAAAATGATAGAGCTGTCAATAACACATCTCAATAAGCGTGCAACATATCCGACGACCAGTCCTCACACTGTACTCACACAGTGGGTCCTCACACTGTATGCAGGAGGCTGTGTGGGTCCTCACACTATATGCAGGAGGCTGTGTGGGGACTGATACTGTATATAGGAGGCTATGTGAGGGCTCATACTCATATAGGAGGTTGTGTGAGGGCTCACATTGTATATAGGAGGCTATGTGGGGCTCACACTGTACAGTATATGGAAGGCTATGTGGGGCTGTAAAAAGGAGACTATGTGGTGGCTCCTGTTCAGCAGCCACAGAATATTCATCTGACCACTGGACCACGGTTCTACAAATTGCTCGTCTCTATACACCAGTCATACTGTATATTCTCCTATATATATTGTACTGTATGTGCTATACTATGTATACTATGTGCACGGACATCAGATGAAGCACTCAAGATAATTAGTGACTGCTACATCATATACTATTATGTGGAGTTGAAGTTTACAATGATGATTTCATTGATCAAGTATGTTTGAAAACATATACAAAATAATAATTCATAGGTATCTATCTAGCAGACCTGGGCTTATGTGTGACCACCTTTACTCTGCTGATATGTTATTTTAGGAGTGTAGAAAAACACAGCGCACTACACAGGGGCGGACACAGACTGTAGTGGGCCCCTGCGCAAGAATTTTTTGGGGGCCCCCCCCGCCCTTCATAGGGGGCATGAAGGGCCCCCCCCCCCCCCGTGCATCTCTCATCCCCCCGTGCATCTCTGATTCCCCCCACTCCAAGTTAATTAATTGTATGTAAAAAAAAATACAACTTGTTATACTTACCCCCAGGGCCGGCTCCAGGTTTTTGTGGGCCCTGGGCGACAGAGTTTCAGTGGGCCCCTTTAACACATACCATGATTCATGATGCACAGATACCGCAGAGAAATATATATATATAGTACAAGGCCAAGGATTTCACTTACTACATTACATGAGCGATATCTATTGTAAATTCTACAATAGCTCAGAAACCGGCGAATCCTCACAACGCACAGTGCAGACCGGACAGTATAGTCCTCCATACAGTATTATGGGCACCATATCATACTCCATACAGAATACTGACTCCCATATAACGCTCCATACAGAATATTGGCCCCCATATAACGCTCCATGCAGGCTGTTCCCCCCTTATAATGCCCCATTACACAAGCGATATCTATTGTAAATTCTACAATAGCTCAGAAACCGGCGAATCCTCACAGCGCACAGTGCAGACCGGACAGTATAGTCCTTCATACAGTATTATGGGCACCATATAATGCTCCATACAGGATACTGACCCCCTTATAATGTTCCATACAGGATACTGGTCCCCATATAATGCTCCATACAGGATACTGGTCCCCATATAACTCTCCATACAGAATATTGGCCCCCATGTAATGCTCCATGCAGGCTGTTCCCCCCTTATAATGCCCCATGCAGGATGACACCCCCCTTTTAATGCGCTATGCAGGATGTCACATCTACCCCCCATAAAATGCCCCATGCAGGATGTCACCTCTTCCCGCCATATAATGCCCCTTGCAGGATGTCACTTCCCCCCTTTTCAATGCCCCATGCAGCATGTCAGACCACCCCCTCCCTTATAATGCCCCATGCAGGAGGTCACCCCCCCTCCTTATAATGCCCCATGCAGTATGTCACCCACCCACCCTCTATATAATGCCCCATGCCGGATGTCAATTCCCCCCTCCCCCTCTTATAATGCCCCATGCAGGATGTCACACCGCCTCCCTTATAATGCCCCATGCAGAATGTCACGTCCCCCCTCCCTTATAATGCCCCATGCAGGATGTCACTTCCCCCCTTCCCCTCTTATAATGCCCCATGCAGGATGTCACTTCCCCCCTTCCCCTCTTATAATGCCCCATGCAGGATGTCACTTCCCCCTTCCCCTCTTATAATGCCCCATGCAGGATGTCACTTCCCCCTTCCCCTCTTATAATGCCCCATGCAGGATGTCACATCCCTCCCCCCCACCCCCATATAATGCCCCCATGCAGGATGTCAATTCCCCCCTCCCCCATATAATGCCCCATTCAGGATGCCAATCCCCCCCCCTATATAATGCCCGATGCAGGATGTCCCCCCCCCATATAATGCCCCTTGCAGGATGTCACATCCACTCTCCCCCCACCATTAAATGCCCCGTGCCCCCATACATAAAAAAAAAAATCAAATGCTCACCTCACTTCTTACCTGCTGCTGATCCGGACTCCAGCGTTGCACGCGTCTTCCCGCTCTGTGATGTGACAGCTCAGGAGAGAGCGCGCAGTGTAAAGACGTCACCGCGCCCTCTGACCTGAGACGTCACAGTCAGAGGACGCGGCAGATGCTGCGGAGGCACGGGGAGGGGTAAGTATTGTGCCGGCGCCGTCACATGACCGGAGATGTCCCTGCGCTCAGCATGGGGCCCATGCTGAGCGCAGGCACATCTCTGGCCATGTGACGGCGGGGGGTCCTGTGGGGGGGGGCCCCATGAGGAGACGCACAAGAGGGGGCCTCCGAGGGGGCCCCGACCGGCCGGGCCCCATGCTGGAGTCAGGGCAGTCATGCCATGATGGCGGCCCTGCTGGAGGCTGGAGGGGCCCCCTCTCCCTCGGGGGTCCCCGTTCAATGAACCGGCTGCACGGGCAGTAGGTCCGCCCCTGGTACTACATCTCTAAAAAGGTATATCTGCTTTAAAAATAGTAATACATAAGAATAATATGTACTATGTCTGACCACTACAAACACTCATCTGAACTGGTCCAAGTGCTGTCAACTTTTTTCACGGGCAACACTTAGACAATACGATCGTGTGAATATAGGCTTATGATGCATCTGGTAATAAACATGTTAAGGATGGGCCGCTACTAGTGTTGAGCGATACCTTCCGATATCGGGAAATATCAGATCGGATTGGATCGGACCGATACCGAAAAAGTATCGGATATCGCCGATTCCGATACCGGAAACCAATGCAAGTCAATGGGACATAAATATCGGAATTAAAATAAACCCTTTCTTTCCTTGTAGGTTAATTCTACATGAAGGAAAACAACTAAGAATAATGTAGAATGTATTGGGGGAGGTGGGGGAGACAATAAAGGCATAGAGGTTTAGCCCAATCAAATGGAATAGCAGGAATTACTATTTTTTTAAGATGTTCTGAGTTACGGAAATATTAACTATGTTAAGTATTTTTATATTTTGTCAGATATTTATGTTTCACTACTTCCATGCTCTTCACCTTCTTTTTTACTTCTCCCACACTTTCTCCTTCATCATCCTCAGCATCTTTTTCATCCACGTCTTCTTCACCTTCTTCTTCTTCACCTTCTTCGTATTATTCTTTTTTTTACATTCTTCATATTCTACTTCTTCATCTTCTTCATATTCTTCTTCTTCATCATATTCTTATTTGTGACAGGCATTCCTGTAGTTGTTATCTATAAAAGGTTGGACATTACACCTTTCGTTCTGCCCGTCACAAAAGATTCACAACAGGATTTGTCCGCGTTCAGTTTGGCCTGCAGCAGCAGGTCTTTTCCAGGGGCACCACGAGGAGGAACGGACTCACCCCCATACACTGCTTAGTCATATTCTGCTTATAATTTAGATATTATCTTTTGCTCTGAATTTTAATCTTATGCTTAATGTTCTTCCGCTTTTTGTTCTGCAGCTTCTTGTATTTCTGCTTCTTGGTTTTCTGTCTCTTGTTCTTCTGTATCTTGGTACTTGTCTTCTCTTCTTTGTCCTCTTGGTCAACTTCTTCAGGGTCATCTTCTTGGTCTTCTTCAGGGTGGTCTTCAGGGTGGTCGTCTTCCGGGTCCTCGTCTTCGGGGTCCTCGTCTTCTTCGGGTTGGTCTTCTGGGTCCTCGTCTTCGGGGTCCTCGTCTTCTTCGGGGTGGTCTTCAGGGTCCTCGTCTTCTTCGGGGTGGTCTTCAGGGTCCTCGTCTTCTTCGGGGTGGTCTTCAGGGTCCTCGTCTTCAGGGTCCTCGTCTTCTTCGGGGTGGTCTTCAGGGTCCTCGTCTTCAGGGTCGTCATCTTCGGGGTCCTCGTCTTCTTCGCGTTGGTCTTCAGGGTCCTCGTCTTCAGGGTCCTCGTCAGGGAGATCCAGAGTGATTACCAAGAACCATTTCAAAAAGCTTGAACTTGGAAATGTAGCAGAAAGTACAAGAAGGCTGAGGAACTACCGAGGACCAGCTGACGGTACTGGAACCCGGATGGGTAGCAGAAGGTACAAGAGCCAATGGAACTACCGAGGACCAGCTGATGTTACTGGAACTCGGTTACTAAGCAGGAGGTACCTGTGCCAGAAAGCACTACCAAGGACCAGCAGACGTTGGTGGAACTTGGATACCGAGAAGGAGGCACCTAATCCAAAGGCACTGCCGAGAACCAGCTGATGGTACTGGAACCCGGATGGGTAGCAGAAGGTACCCATGTAAAAAAGAGTTCAAGTCCGCGAGCCGGCCGCAGTTACCAAAACCCACTGTCCTACAGGGGGTGCTTGTCCTATTGGCACTATGGAACCAGCCTTCATTGCCAGATCCCGCAGCCCACATAGGAGTCACCTAAACTGCAGGCACCATAGAGTCGGCTAACCCGACCGCAACACGACAGGACAACGCATTGGAGGCAAAGTGACGTTGACACTACCCGGAAACAGCTGGCGTGCTGGAACCAGGCTGGGCAGGAGGGAGTACCCGTGCCAAAGACACTGCCGAGAACCAGCTGACGGTACTGGAACCCGGATGGGTAGCAGAAGATACAAGAGCAAATGGAACTACCAAGGACCAGCTGACGGTACTGGAACCCGGATGGGTAGCAGAAGGTACAAGAGCCAATGGAACTACCGAGGACCAGCTGATGTTACTGGAACTCGGTTACTAAGCAGGAGGTACCTGTGCCAGAAAGCACTACCAAGGACCAGCAGACGTTGGTGGAACTTGGATACCGAGAAGGAGGCACCTAATCCAAAGGCACTGCCGAGAATCAGCTGACGGTACTGGAACCCGGATGGGTAGTAGAAGGTACAAGAGCAAATGGAACTACCGAGGACCAGCTGACGGTACTGGAACCCGGATGGGTAGCAGAAGGTACAAGAGCCAATGGAACTACCGAGGACCAGCTGATGTTACTGGAACTCGGTTACTAAGCAGGAGGTACCTGTGCCAGAAAGCACTACCAAGTACCAGCAGACGTTGGTGGAACTTGGATACCGAGAAGGAGGCACCTAATCCAAAGGCACTGCCGAGAACCAGCTGACGGTACTGGAACCCGGATGGGTAGCAGAAGGTACCCATGTAAAAAAAAGTTCAAGTCCGCGAGCCGGCCGCAGTTACCAAAACCCACAGTCCTACAGGGGGTGCTTGTCCTATTGGCACTATGGAACCAGCCTTCATTGCCAGATCCCGCAGCCCACATAGGAGTCACCTAAACTGCAGGCACCATAGAGTCGGCTAACCCGACTGCAACACGACAGGACAACGCATTGGAGGCAAAGTGACGTTGACACTACCCGGAAACAGCTGGCGTGCTGGAACCAGGCTGGGCAGGAGGGAGTACCTGTGCCAAAGACACTGCCGAGAACCAGCTGGCTGTGCTGGAACCCAGGGTAAATAATAAAAACAGAGTGGAGTCAGAGGCCTAATTGGAGCAAGTTTTAAATAAGTAGCACAGTGGATGTGGACAAAGCAGGAGAAATTGCCGTGAACACAGCAGGGGAACAGCTGACGTTACTGAACCCCAATAACACCGCAGCAAGTGTTGACTGTGCAGATGGCACTTCTGAGCGCCAACTGGCGGTGCTGGAGCCCAGGGATAAGAATAAAAACAGAGGAGCCACAGGTGTAATTGGAGCAACTTTAAAATGTGTAGTACAGTGGATGTGGACAAAGCAGGAGAAATTGCCGTGAACACAGCAGGGGAATAGCTGACGTTACTGAACCCCAATAACACGGCAGCAAGTGTTGACTGTGCAAACAGCACTTCCGAGCGCCAACTGGCGGTGTTGGAGCTCAGGGATAATACTGAAAACAGAGGAGCCAGAGGTGTAATTGGAGAAACTTTCAAATCTGTAGTAGTGAGAATGTGGACAGAGCAGGAGAAATTGCCGTCCGCACAGCAGGGGAACAGCTGACGTTACTGAACCCCAATAACACGGCAGCAAGTGTTGACTGTGCAGACGGCACTTCCGAGCGCCAACTGGCGGTGTTGGAGCTCAGGGATTACAGTTCAGGTGGTAGAAACATGAACAGAACAGGAGACCTGGATACTGTTGCCAACCAATTATTTATTCTGGAAGAGGACTGGCAAATTCATGAGAGATCCAGGCCTTGTTCATTTTGAGAAAAGTAAGCCGGTCAACGTTATCGGAGGATAGTCGCATGCGACGGTCTGTTAGTACACCACCTGCGGCACTAAAGACGTGTTCCGATAATACACTAGCAGCAGGGCAAGCTAGCACCTCCAATGCATACTGACTAAGCTCTGGCCATGTATCCAGCTTACAGACCCAAAACTTGAAGGGAGAAGAGCCGTCTGGGAGTACACTAAGAGGGCAAGACATGTAGTCTGTCACCATCTGACGGAAACGTTGCCTCCTGCTGACTGGAGCCGTCTGTGATGGTGTAGACATTTGTGGCGGCGGGGACACAAAACTTTGCCACATTTCGGCCATACTGGTCTTGCCTTGTGCTGAGGTGCTGCTTCTGCTCCCTCTTTGTGCAGAGCTTCCTCCACTGCCTCGACGCACTGAGCTGCTTTGTAAAGCACTAGCAGCACTGCTCTCGGTTGGAATGGAGAACATGATGGAATGCACCAGTGCGTCTTGGTACTCCCGCATTTTACGCTCCCGATTCAACGGTGTTATGAGGCTTTGTAAGTTGTCCCGGTAGCGAGGATCTAGGAGGGTGGACACCCAATAATCAGCCGTGTTGAGAATGTGGGCGATGCGGCGTTCGTTTCTCAGGCACTGCAGCATGAAATCAACCATGTGCTGCAGACTGCCAACTGGCCAAGAAACGCTGTCCCCTGCTTGAGGCGTGATCTCTGCCTGCTCTGCATCACCCCACCCTCGCTCTAGATACTGACTACTAGAGCATTGTGTACCTCCCTCCTCTGGACAGATGTCTTCCTCATCCATTGACTCCTCCTCATCCTCCTCACAAAGTGTCCCCTGCCTAGGCCTTTGTGAGGAACCACGTTGCGCAGACTGTAGAGAAGCAGATGGCATTTGTGACTCCTCATCCTCCACCTCTTCCAAAACCTCGTCCCTTAGTGCTTGCAGTGTTTTTTCAAGCAGGCAGATAAGGGGGATAGTCATGCTGACTAGTGCATCATCTGTACTCGCCATCCGCGTGGAATAATCGAAGGCACGCAAAACGTGGCAAATGTCCTTCATAGAGGCCCACTCAGTGGTGGTGAAGTGTGAACGGCGCGCACTGCGACTTGTTTGCGCCTGCTGCAGCTGGTACTCCATTACTGCTGCCTGCTGCTCACACAACCTCTCCAACATATGTAACGTTGAATTCCACCTGGTGGGTAGGTCACATATGATGCGATGTTCCGGAAGACGTAATCGGCGCTGCAGAGCTGCAATGCGTGATCTTGCATTGCTGGAACGCCGCAAGTGAGCGCACTCTATGCGGACCTTGTGAAGCAGTGCATCAAGATCCGGATAGTCCCTCAAAAAACTCTGCACGACCAAGTTGAGCACATGTGCCAGACATGGGATGTGAGTGAGGTTGCCTAGGCCCAGAGCTGCCACCAGATTTCGGCCATTGTCACACACTACCATGCCTGGCTGGAGATTCGCTGGCACAAACCACACGTCGCTCTGCTGCTTGATGGCATTCCAGAGCTCCTGCGCTGTGTGGCTTCGATTCCCCAAAGAAATTAATTTTAATACGGCCTGTTGACGTTTGGCCACGGCTGTGCTCATATCGGTCATCATAACAGGTAACCGTTCACGGGTCGATGTGGAGGTAGACCGTGACGGCTCCTGCAGCGCTGATTCAGAGGAACTGGAGCATGAGGAGGAGTCAATGTGTACAGACTGGATTCCTGCAATCCTTGGAGTTGGCAGAACACGTACAGCGCCACTCTCAAGATTTGTACCCGGCTCCACAACATTTACCCAATGGGCAGTGAGGGAAAGGTATCGTCCCTGTCCATGCTTACTGGTCCACGCATCGGTGGTCAGGTGGACCTTGCTACTGACGGCGTTTTGTAGCGCATGTTTAATTTTTGCCTCCACATGATGTTGCAGGGCAGGGACGGCTTGCCTGCTGAAATAAAAGCGGCTGGGCACGTTGTATTGTCGGACTGCCAATGCCATAAAGTTACGGAATGTGTCAGTCTCCACCAGCCTGAATGATAGCATTTCAAGGGCCAGTAGTTTAGCAATGCCAGCATTCAGAGCCTGTGCTCGGGGGTGGTTTGCCGAGTATGGGCGCCTTTTCTCCCATGCCTGTGCTAACGATGGCTGTAGACTGGCCTGGGAGTGTGAGGATGACTGGGAAAGTGGTGCTGTGGGTGGAATTACACTGTGTCTCTGTACAACAGTGCCAGAGATTCTTCCATGGCGATCCTGTGAGGAAGCCGAACCAGCTGTGTGTGAGCTGGAGGAAGAGGCTACAACACGAGCTGAAGAGGTGGTAGGTGGCGCTGTAGGTTGGCCTAGGTCTTCAGTGTGTTTTTGTAACTCCACCACGTGCTTGGTCCGCACATGTTTCCACATATTTGTGGTATTGAGGTTGCTGACACTTTTCCCTCTTTTCACCTTCTGATTACACAGCTTGCATTTGACAAAGCAAATGTCATCTGCAACTGTGTCAAAAAAGGACCAGGCACTGCAAGTCTTGGGAGCGCCCGCTTTGGATTTTGGAAGAGCCATGCTCCTAATGGGTGCCGAAGTGGAGGCTGCAGGCAACCAAGTCTGCCCCCTCCCTCTCCCTCCTTTTTGGGCCGTTCGGGGAATCTCTTCCTCAGAGCTGCTCCCACCACCTTCCTGTCCCTCACGCCATGATGGGTCAAGGACCTCATCATCTACACCACCCTCTTCAAACAACTGCTTCTCCTGGGTAGTCTCGACAGCACAGTACGCACCAGAAAGTGGCACCTGAGTCTCATGATCAGATGCGTACTGAGGTGTGCTGCTGACCATAGGCACTGGCCCACCCGCCTCTTCAGATTCAGAGAGACAAAACGGTTGCACATCACTGCATACTACCTCTTCTTCAAATTCTAGAATTCTGCTTGGCTGGCCCCCTCTTTCCAAGCCAAGAGATTCAGAGAACAGAAGTAGAGATGGCTCCTGTCCAGGGCTCTCTGACTGCCTGGGCAATTTGGCAGGTGGTGAAGAGACAGATGGGTGCTCTTCAGTGCTCAGGACCTGAGAGGATCTGGAACTAATTGAAGTCGATGCGTTAGCTGCCATCCATCCGACAGCAGCTTCAATTTGGTCCTCGCGCAGCAGTGGGGTACAGCTAGCTCCTACAAAGCTGCGCATAAAGGACTGTTCCCTGGTAAAACTGGGGGATGCTGAGTCACTGGTGCCCGCAGCAGGCACAGAATCCCCACGTCCTCTCCCTGCAGGCACAGAATCCTCACGTCCTCTCCCTGCAGAAACTCCACGCCCACGCCCACGACCACATGCCTTACTCCCTGCCTTCTTCATCTTGGTAGACTGATAAAGATAGGCAGAAAAGTACTAAGGGCTTAGTGTGCTTATTCCTGAACAGCTGCTAACAGGTATAAGAAACACTAATTTTATAAAGTGTGGACTAGACTTTAATATGAGCTAATGTGGCCTACACAACTGTAAAGTGGAGTGTTTGGTGAACTTTATTTAGGTTTTTTTTTGTCACAAAAAGACACTGGATGTGCCTAAAGATGTAATAACGATAGTATCACAAACTTTTTGTAGCTATTACAATGTAGGAAGGTAACCTACAATGCAATAGATGAGGCTGCAAAAAATAGGCTAATACTAATCTGGCTGGGGCTGCAGGGCCCAATGCTGCAGAAAGGCTCCTCTATCTACTCCTATATAGTGTGTTTGGAACCAATTTAGCTGAATACGGATGGAACCACCACACTAATAGGAGATATCAGGAAAAATTATGAATTGGCAATAAAGGACAATGTATGAGGCAGTGACACACACTGAGTGCACTACAACCAGACGGGGCTGAAGCACACACTACAGGGTGAGCTGCACTCACACACCAGACCTTGCAGACAGCGGTGAACAGTACAGATGCAGAGCACTGTGCACTAGCGCTGCAAGACCAAAAAAATTTCTCTATCTACTCCTATATAGTGTGTTTGGAACCAATTTAGCTGAATACGGATGGAACTACCACACTAATAGGAGATATCAGGAAAAATTATGAATTGGCAAAAAAGGACAATGTATGAGGCAGTGACACACACTGAGTGCACTACAACCAGACGTGGTTGAAGCACACACTACAGGGTGAGCTGCACTCACACACCAGACCTTGCAGACAGCGGTGAACAGTACAGATGCAGAGCACTGTGCACTAGCGCTGCAAGACCAAAAAAATTTCTCTATCTACTCCTATATAGTGTGTTTGGAACCAATTTAGCTGAATACGGATGGAACCACCACACTAATAGGAGATATCAGGAAAAATTATGAATTGGCAAAAAAGGACAATGTATGAGGCAGTGACACACACTGAGTGCACTACAACCAGACGTGGTTGAAGCACACACTACAGGGTGAGCTGCACTCTCACACCAGACCTTGCAGACAGCGGTGAACAGTACAGATGCAGAGCACTGTGCACTAGCGCTGCAAGACCAAAAAAATTTCTCTATCTACTCCTATATAGTGTGTTTGGAACCAATTTAGCTGAATACAGATGGAACCACCACACTAATAGGAGATATCAGGAAAAATTATGAATTGGCAAAAAAGGACAATGTATGAGGCAGTGACACACACTGAGTGCACTACAACCAGACGTGGCTGAAGCACACACTACAGGGTGAGCTGCACTCACACACACAGACCTTGCAGACAGCGGTGAACAGCACAGGGAACTGTGCACTAGCGCTGCAAGGCACAGCGATTTATAAAGTAGCTTGGGTAAAGCAGAATAGACCAAATAGGTAGCTAAAACTGTCCCTCAGAACAACAGCATCCTATCCCTAACTGAATTCACAGCAGAGTGAGCTCAAAATGGCGGCGGCGGCTTTTATAGTGCATCATGACATCATTTCAGCAGCCTATCACAGCCATGCTATTAGTTAAGATGCCTACATGCCTAACAGGATGTGCCCACACTTCTTAGGATCCTCATTGGCTGAATAAAATGAAAATGGCTCATTGCATTATGGGAACTTCCGATTCCGGTATACAATATTGCAAAAGTATCGGAATTAAGTATCGGAATTGCGATACCGCGAATATCGGCCGATACCCGATATTTCAGTATCGGAATGCTCAACACTAACCACTACTCATGGGCCACTGCTGTGTGCTTGCCCCCCAGGCTAAAATGTGCCAGCCAGCCCCTTCTGCACCAGGTGCCAGAAAATCTAGATACACCTTTGGAATAGGTATCTTGCAAAGTAAGGATGGGGTTTGGTGTTTTTAAGTGATTTTATTGACTCTGTGCATTTATATTTTGTATCAATAATATGATATGGTTATATATATCTTCTGGATATCAGGAGGGCTTATCCCTGTGCATTGACTCTCTCCTTCTCCTTCGATGTCCTGTAAATGCCAAAAAAAACTACGCGTTTCGAGGACTCACAGTTCCTCTTCGTCAGCTTCTCGCTGGTAGTCAAACTGGTAACCTAATAAAGTCCAAACGCCCCTCACAAAGATAATACAACCAAAGAAATGGAGGAAGATCCAATACTATCAAGACGGTGCAAAAGGACATATGGAGGTGCAATAGAACTAAGATAGAATTCCAATAAGAATAGACTGTGTGTGAAAAAAATAATAATAAAAAGACTTTGTTCAAACTTTCACAATTAGTTAAAAATGAATAAAAATTATATACTTATATTTCTGATGGCTATAAAAAACAGTCTGTTAATCAGTGTATATTACCAGGATAGTATAAATTCGGCACTTAGTACCATCAAGAGATAAAAAGGAAAAAATGAAGGAGAAAAATAAAAACATTATATTGTATCTCCAATAGGGGTATCAATGTATAGAAACAAATACATATATAAAATAGGTGGATTCAAAGGAATATATCCAAAAGACATATTATATTGATAAAATATAAGGAGATTCATAAAAGTGCAATGTAAATGTTCAATTGGTACTGGGATAAAAAATACATACAGTATATACCGCTGCGAGTTGAAGGCATACAGCTGACTCTCGTGATTAAGGCCCTTCAGAGCCAAGCTATTTAATGTGAAGATCCATTTGGATTCCATCCGCGACATTAATCTCAGGTAATCACCTCCCCTCCATTTTCTGGGGACTAATCGGCTCCCACAAAACTTAGTGTCCTTATAAGATTGGTTGTGGAACTTCCGGTAGTGCCGGGACAGTGGATGCCCTTCAAAACCTTCATTCATGTTGATAAAGTGTTCCTTCAGCCTTTTGATAACTTGCGCTTTGTACAGACATCTCCTCCTGCCAAGGTATAAAAAGGGCGTGGCTTGGGGTGTGGATAGGGGCGTGGTCAGACTACGCGTGCCGCATGGTTTCGCCCTCTTTCTAGTCCTCATAGGTTGGCGGTATGCTTGTACTGAGGAGATCTGGGATATCAGTGATTAGGTCCCATATTGTGCACTGTAAGGTCTGGAAAAGCTCCTTCTATCCGTCTCTGTAGCACCAGAGGAAGAACAGAGGGGAAAAGACAGGATTTTCTACATGTCGCGTTATGTAGATGTTCTGCAGATTTATCACAACCGTCCACAAGAAGAAACTGCCATCACAGAGCCGCCTTTAGCTGTTGGAAAAGTTTAAACTTAGTTTTGAATAGTTGCTATAGGCAACAGGGACCGTTTCTATTTACGCTGGGTCACATGATGCTGGTGCTGGGTGATGTCATGTGACGGAATGTTGTGGGTGATGATGTCACAGAGGGCGTTGTGATGTCACCCTTGGGGTATATAAGGGGGCTCCATCCATCATTGGCCATATCTTGGTGCTGAGATACCCCCTGGAGACAATGAGGATCGCCATATTGTTTCTGTGCTGTACCCTGTTCTACCCTGTGAATTACCATAGGCTGCCGGTGAGTACCTGTCTATTATTACATATGGAGGACGTTTAGAATCAGCTGCGGCAGGGGAAGGGGATGGGGAGGGGGGTCCTGTAAGAATTTACCTGCGGGAATAAGAGGTTATGGCAGGGAAAGGAGCTTAGGAAGTGACAGTCAGAGGGGATATAAGTGTGGGGTGACCCCTCTGACCCCCACATTCCTGCCTTGTCCTTGTAGTGATTAATGACTTTGGTGTTGTCCCTTATATATCACTTTGCAGTCACCAGTGATCGCTCCGCACTGTGATCCTAAACTACAGTCTCATTTACCTTTTTGCAAACGCCCAGAAGGGGAGGAGTGACATCACACCCATGTGAGCAGATCCCGCCCACTTTTACTGCAGTCGTAATGCGAGCTAGCTGTATTCTGTTTTCATGGAAATGTCAGCAGCTGCTCCCCCTAGTGTTTACAAGATGAAAACATCAAAAGAGTTAAAATATTTTTTCAGATTTTATACCATTAAACCCTTTTTAAATATATATGTGTATTTATATATAAATACAAATACTTTACAATTTTACAATTGTAAAAAAATTGCTGACACTTTCCCTTTAAAAGATCTAAAGACGTTCTGCTTCATGTGCCATTGTGACCAATCACAGCACAGATTATATTTTTTAAACTTTTCTTGAAAAACTGAAGCTGCTCCGTGATTGGAAATCATGTGGAAGGGTTCTCTTTTAGACATTTAGTTAGGTCCAAAGTATCAGTGACATGATGGATAGAACTGTGCAATGATGTCACAGAGGGCTTTGTGATGTCACCCCTGGGTATATTAGAAGCCTCGGCCCATCTGCAGCTTGTATCTCATTGACCATACCTTGGTGCTGAGAGACCTCTGGAGATGATGAGTATCATCCTATCATTTCTGTGCTTTACGTTGCTCTACCCCCCACATTACAGTACACTGAGGGCGAGTATGTTCTCATCAATATGGAGGTCACAAGGATCAGCTAATGAGAATATCGCCTCTTGCAGGACTTCTCATACTGGACACGTGACCGTCCGTCATATGAAAGTCCAACTGTAAATAATATTCCATGGACCCTGGAGGTGAATCCCAAACTTCTTCCTGATCTTCTCAATGGGATATTTCTGAAAGTTGCTTGATAATGTATCCATCACTGTATAATAACAAGGGCTCTCTGTTTGACTGGATTGGGTATAAATATACAGGACTTTATTATGTTTTTTTTCTTTATTATAGGATGACCCACTACCCGTGGATCTCAGGAGAAGCACCTATCAAGCTTCCATCAATCTTCCTCTTTGGCTCTTCCGTGACGCAGTTTTTGTTGCGGTGATGACACTACTGACAATACTAGAGTATTTGGCCTTAAGTCTTGTCCTGAGCAAGTGGGCAATGTCTGAACCTGGTGAAACAATCAGAAAACTCCTGAGAACAAAACCATTCTGAAGGAACAAAGTGCTTGTAAGGAGCCGATTTGCATCCCTCAGATTCAGGAGCAAGACTCCAGGAGAACACCTGTCCTGCCCAATGGCAAATGTTCTACTCCATCCGTGGCTCCTGCACCGCAGGATGCGAAAAAGGTTCCTAGTTGCAACTATAAAGTGGCGTTCAGTGATATTGTCTGGGTCAGAACGATCCCTCACAACAATATAGGAAGAAGAGCTCGAAGTTCCACGGAGCATAGAGAGGTTACTGATTTTTCAGAGAAGCCAACAACCCAGAATTCCAGAGCCAAGAGCACCAGAACCTAGAACACCAGAACCTACCATGTCAGAACCTAGTATGTCAGAACCTAGAATGCCAGAGCCTGAAATGCCTACAACACCTCCACCCAAAATCAAGAGAAGTTGTTTCCTTAGATGTCTTAGAGGCTAGGAAGATTGAGAAGGCAACTGCTTGAACTTTCCCATTGCTCGTGTTTTCATCGCAGGTTAGTCCTATACATGCTGTCTGATGGGCACCATCTTACTACATACAATGCAGCATTGCACCTGAAATCGATTGGATATTTTGTCACACACTTGCACTTTAGCACCTTATCATATGGCGCATATATCTATGAACGCTTTGCTAAGTATCACTGTCTAGTATGTGCTTCTGATGAACCTATTTTAGGAAACCGTGTCGAGGTTTGGCATACTATGTACTTGAGTTTGGCGTACTATGTGCTTGTTGGTAAATTCTATTGCCATCTATAATCTACTAGATATTATAATGTCTCTGGTGGGATGCCCCATGCCGAATTGTTGATAACTGACTATGAGCATTGTCCTCTATTTCTTATCTACTATGGTTACAGGTTGATGTGAAGAGAGCTGTGCCATTGGTAGCGATTTTTCTACTGATTTGTCAGTTATATTTATGTTAGTTTAGCAAATTTCTGCTTGTAGGGTCTAATGTTTTAGCATAGTGTATGTTCTGTGAGCTAAATTGTCATACTTATGCACTAGATAGATTATAAATTGTGATGCTTATGTACTAGATAGATTATTAGTTTAATCGGTGATTTTTTAAATATTTTTAACAACAGGAGACTCAAGAATCGCATCTTACAGAAGACAAGAAGCTTAAATGCCGAAGGGTGATGACCTGTTGATAGCCCACAGCTGGAGGGTCATTACCTCTTGATGGCACAAAACTGGACAGAAGATAAAAACATTTGATGGCACACAGCCGGAGGGTGATGACCTATTGATGGCCATAGCCAGAGGGTCATTACCTGTTGATGGCACACAGCCGGACAGAGGATCATTACCTGTTGATGGCACACAGCTGGATGGTCATTACCTGTTGATGGCGCACAGCCGGACAGAGGATCATTACCTGTTGATGGCACACAGCCAGAGGGTGATGACCTATTGATGGCCATAGCCAGAGGGTCATTACCTGTTGATGGCGCACTGCCGGATGGTCATTACCTGTTGATGGCACACAGCTGGAGGGTGATGACCAGTTGATGTCGCACTGCCAGATGGTCATTACCTGTTGATGGCACACAGCCGGACAGAGGATCATTACCTGTTGATGGCGCACTGCCGGATGGTCATTACCTGTTGATGGCACACAGCTGGAGGGTGATGACCAGTTGATGTTTCACTGCCGGATGGTCATTACCTGTTGATGGCACACAGCCGGACAGAGGATCATTACCTGTTGATGGCACACAGCCGGATGGTCATTACCTGTTCATGGCGCACTGCCGGATGGTCATTACCTGTTGATGGCACACAGCCGGAGGGTGATGACCTATTGATGGCCATAGCCAGAGGGTCATTACCTGTTGATGGCGCACTGCCGGATGGTCATTACCTGTTGATGGCACACAGCTGGAGGGTGATGACCAGTTGATGCCGCACTGCCGGATGGTCATTACCTGTTGATGGCACACAGCCGGACAGAGGATCATTACCTGTTGATGGCACACAGCCGGCCAGAGGATAAGATCTTTTGATTGCATACACCGGGTCCCTCCCTGATAACAAGGAACCCTGGGGAATACTGGTCATCTTGATCCCCCACTGACTATATACTTGCTCCACCTCAGCCTACACCATCATGGAGGACACTTCCACCTGTGTCCACTGTAAGGTTGGACTTTCTTTTATAATTACAGCAGATTAATAAACATCATAAAGCTGTAAAACTATCGAGTAATTTATTATAAATTATTATAAAGAAATATAAAGTATAATAGATAGCTATAGAGGGCACATAAGACAACTAACTATAGAAAGCATGGTATCGCCTGATATATACAGTATATTCTAGATGGCGCTATTACACTAAATACATCACAACCTCCAGGGTGATATTACCGTACAATGCGAGATCACTAATAATGACCACAGATTATGAGAAAATGACCAGCTCCATAGTCCTGGAGTTATTATAAATGTCTCTAGTGTGAGGCAGGGACTGGACGAGTGTTGGAGGGAGGTATATTCCCCCAGGACGTCCTTTATGTATCCATGCTGCAGAATCTGCCGTATACTTCTGTTCTAGCAGTCAGACATTTCACTCTGCAAATCACAGGCTCAACATTGTGTAAAACTACCACCGTATATAAGAGCACTCAGAATAAAAACTAGCGGCATGCCGTGCACTGCCCACGTCATTTGTACGGGATGCAGGACCTGCAGGACCTGGTACGGCCATTATAGTTGATAGATTAATGATACCTGTGCAGATGAAGGGAAAAAAAATATGTGCAACAACAGGAGGAGAAAGTCTCAAAATGTAATTGGAAAAGTATAATAGAGAAATGGGAAACTTCTGGAGATGCAGATAAGTGGTACCAGGGCGAAACGTAAGTGTAGTCAGACAAGGGAAAAGTGCAAATGATCCAGCGTAAAGGTTTGTTTAGTAGAAAAAATATTAAAACTTAGCTTTTATTAGCCATATAAAACACTGCTCCACAAAGAATACAGCAAATGTGCAACTATCATAGCTTACAGACCTACGCGTTTCAACAAATCATGTCTTAATTATGCCCCTACTACTAGAATGACAAAAAGGCATATATATATATATATATATATATATATATATATATCCACGTGCCTGTATGACCTCCCTACAACGCCTGGGCATGCTCCTGATGAGGTTGCGGATGGTCTCCTGTGGGATCTCCTCCCAGACCTGGACTAAAGCATCCGCCAACTCCTGGACAGTCTGTGGTGCAACGTGACGTTGGCGGATGGAGCGAGACATGATGTCCCAGATGTGCTCAATCGGATTCAGGTCTGGGGAACGGGCGGGCCAGTCCATAGCTTCAATGCCTTTATCTTGCAGGAACTGCTGACACACTCCAGCCACATGAGGTCTGGCATTGTCCTGCATTAGGAGGAACCCAGGGCCAACCACACCAGCATATGGTCTCACAAGGGGTCTGAGGATCTCATCTCGGTACCTAATGGAAGTCAGGCTACCTCTGGCGAGCACATGGAGGGCTGTGCGTCCCTCCAAAGAAATGCCACCCCACACCATTACTCACCCACTGCCAAACCGGTCATGCTGACGGATGTTGCTCTCCACGGCGTCTCCAGACTCTGTCACGTCTATCACATGTGCTCAGTGTGAACCTACTTTCATCTGTGAAGAGCACAGGGTGCGAGAGGAGACTTTGCCAATCCTGGTGTTCAGTGGCAAATGCCAAGCGTCCTGCATGGTGTTGGGCTGTGAGCACAACCCCTATCTGTGGACGTCGGGCCCTCATACCACCCTTATGGAGTCGGTAATTAACCGTTTGTGCAGACACATGCACATTTGTGGCCTGCTGGAGGTCATTTTGCAGGACTCTGGCAGTGCTCCTCCTGTTCCTCCTTGCACAAAGGCGGAGGTAGCGGTCCTGCTGCTGGGTTGTTGCCCTCCTACGGCCCCCTCCACATCTCCTGGTGTACTGGTCTGTCTCCTGGTAGCGCCTCCAGCCTCTGGACACAGCCAACCTTCTTGCCACAGCTCGCATTGATGTGCCATCCTGGATGAGCTGCACTATCTGAGCAACTTCTGTGGGTTGTAGAGTCTGTCTCATGCTACCACGAGTGTGAAAGCACAACCAACATTCAAAAGTGACCAAAACATCAGCCAGAAAGCATTGGTACTGAGATGTGGTCTGTGGTCCCCACCTGCAGAACCACTCCTTTATTGAGGGTGTCTTGATAATTGCCAATAATTTCCATCTATCGTCTATTCCATTTGCACATCAGCATGTGAAATTGATTGTCAATCAGTGTTGCTTCCTAAGTGGACAGTTTGATTTCACAGAAGTTTGATTTACTTGGAGTTATATTCTGTAGTTTTAAGTGTTCCCTTTATTTTTGGAGCAGTGTATATAGATACATACAGTGAGTACGGAAAGTATTCAGACTCCTTTAAATTTTTCACTCTTTGTTTCATTGCAGCCATTTGATAAATTCTAAAAAGTTCATTTTTTTTCTCATTAAAGTCCACTCTGCACCCCATCTTGACTGAAAAAAACAGCAATGTAGAATTTTTTTGCAAATTTATTAAAAAAGAAAAACTGAAATGTAAAGGGGTCTGAATACTTTCCGTACCCAGTGTACATGCATGGAAATAAATGCAGAATTATATTTCTTAATACTGCAGTATCAGATCCTGTCTTGAATTTAACCCCTGTGGTATCCAATGTGAAAATCCACAGGGACTCCCGGTTCAGAAGTTTGCACTTATGATCCCCCCCTCGTGTGGATCTATATACCTTCTCTATCTCCATATATTTAAAGAATGAGGTGTCACCTTTATGAACTCTCGCAAAATGCCTCGATACTGCTGATGTATTTATGGCTTCCAAATTAATCGCATCAGAAAGATGTCTTCTGATACGGACTTTCAGCGCACCTGTGGTACAACCCACATAGTGGACCTTACACAAGGTGCATTCTATAAGGTATATAACCCCTGATGAATTACAATTGAGGAAATCATGAATTTTATATTCTCTATCATTACTTAAGGACATAAAACTATCTGTTTTAACCGCATGTAGACACACTTTGCACCGATTGGCTCCACATCTGAAGAAACCTTTTGTGCTGAGCCAATTTGGTTGTACAGTATTAGTCTCACTGGTGTATAAGCTAGGAGAAAGGATGGTTCCCAGAGCGGGCGCTTTCCTGGCTACAAAGCGGATGGCATTAGAAAGTAGGTTTTTTAGTTTCTTGCTCTGATATATAATAGGGTTATACTTTTTAATTCTAGATGTAATTTTATTATACTGAGGACTATAGGTGGTAGAAAACGTTACGCTAGTATCCAATGTGTTAATGTTATTTTTCTGTTTATTTCGGAGTATATCTTTCCGATTTATATTGGAGACAATTCTACTCGCTTTTCTTAAAGACCACTCGGGATAGCACCTATTGGATAGTCTGTTACAATTTTTTTCTGATTCCTTCTGAAAAGTGATGTTATCTGAACAATTTCGTATTGCTCGTATTAGCTCACCGTAAGGGATATTTCTCTTAATATGTGGCGGATGACAACATTTAGCTGATAGAATAGAATTTGAGGCTGTAGATTTTCTGTGGGGATTAATTTTGACCAATTCTTTCTCCTTAGTAGCCTCAAGTTCGAGATCCAAAAAAGTAATTTTGGATGAATGGTAGAACTAAGTGAATTTAAGATTAAAATGATTGCAGTTGATGTACTGTACAAATTGTACCACCTCCTCCTGTGTGCCCCCCACACCAGGAGGAGGTCATCAATAAATCTACCCTACCACACAATGTGTCCACTATATGTGTTATCATTATGGTAAATGAAAAGCTCCCCCCACCTACACATCACTATGTTCGCTAGCGAAGGAGAAAATTTACTGCCCATGCTGACTCCTCTTTTCTGTAAAAAAAAAACTTTTATCAAAGCTAAAATAATTACGCTCTAAGAGGAACTGTACTACTATGACCAGAAATTCTTTTATTTCTATAGTGTACGAACTGTATGTGCCAAGGTGGTAGGTTAAACATGCTAAAGCAATATGGTGTGGAATTGAGGGGGTATAATGCCACCACATCACAGGACAATCATCCAAAGTTTTTTGGCCATTCAAATTTATCAGAAATGGTCACTATGAATTTTGAATCCCTAATGTAACTCGGAGTTTCCTGAACCAGAGGCTGTAGGTAAAAATCCATCCAGGCACTTAATTTTTCACCATGGGAACCAATCCCCACCACTATGGGTCTTAACCCCTTTACAGCCCAGGGCGTACTAATATGTGCAGTACAGACCAAAAGTTTGGACACACCTTCTCATTTAAAGATTTTTCTGTATTTTCATGACTATGAAAATTGTACATTCACATACAAATACATGTAGGGAGTTACAATTTATATGTTCGACTGCCCCATCATATGGGCGTGTTGATAGTTCCTCACGCCCAATTTTTCAAAGTAAAGAAATTATAGGTTATCGAAATAACAGAATAAAAACAAATAATATTGAAAAATTGAGATTAAAATAACAAAAGAAAAAGAAAAGGTTATAATGTATAATATTATATAGAAAAAAAAACTCATGGTATATACACCTCTGATTATAATGCATGGAATATACACGTACAGACCAAAAGTTTGGACACACCTTCTCATTTAAAGATTTTTCTGTATTTTCATGACTATGAAAATTGTACATTCACACTGAAGGCATCAAAACTATGAATTAACACATGTGGAATTATATAGAGTGTGCAAAGCAGTCATCAAAGAATAAGGTGGCTACTTTGAAGAACCTGGAATATAAGACATATTTTCAGTTGTTTCACACTTTTTTGTGAAGTATATAATTCCACATGTGTTAATTCATAGTTTTGATGCCTTCAGTGTGAATGTACAATTTTCATAGTCATGAAAATACAGAAAAATCTTTAAATGAGAAGGTGTGTCCAAACTTTTGGTCTGTACTGTATATATATATAGATTGAGGAGACATTATAGATACATACTTACATAGTTTCACCATATATACATAAATAATATATTTATATCACATAATAATATTGATTCATTTATATAGCACTATTAATTCCATAGTGCTTTACATACATTTGCAGCACTGTCCCCATTGGGGCTCACAATCTAAACATCCTATCAGTATGTCTTTCAAGTTTCATAGTTCCATCTATCTGTCTAATACATAAAAATAGAATCTAATAACATTTCTATGGATTGTCTTTCTGTTCCTATTATGTAAAGTATGAAGCTTTGCCATTATTTGTGACATGATAATAAATTGGATCCTTTCACTTCCTTTCTGTTTTTTTGCTCCACCTTGGAAACGGACAATCACACACACATCAAACTACACAAAACAATGGACCACATCCAATTATAGTCACAACAGCTTCCAAGAGACCATATAGTGTAAACCCGCACACAGGAGACACCACATAGTGACCATCACTCAAGAAACACAACACCAGACCCCAAAATACAGCACACAACAAGGAAGAGACAGTGCACAGGTGTGAACGACGTCAAATGATGCCACAAATACAAGACACAAATGCGGAAGGATGATATAGAACAGGGATGGTGGAAAGCGCAAATGGTGTGACACATGGCCACTGCTCCTGTTAGCACCACTAAGGGCACACAGAGGTTCATTTCACCGCACTCCCCATGCAATAGCATCCGGCCTATTTCTAGTATATATATAATGCAAAATCAGATAAGAGGCAACGGAAATGAATTCTTGCAGCAGACTATAGATTATATTCTAAGCATCCTGTTTCTCCAAAGAAATGATTAGTGTCTCTACACATCTCAGAGTCAGTTGTTTCTGACCGCAAAGAGAACATCTGTCTACTTTCCACTCATTCTAGGACCTTTCAGTAAAACTATATATACTGTATATATACTGTATATATATATATATATACACACATATATACACACATTATATAGTTATTACAAAAATGATTATAACATTGCCCCCCTTTTGTAAATGTCAATATCACATCTCTGTACCCATCAGGGCTTTTGTTTCCTTATTACGGTTTTCACAGGACCCATCGGATTTCAGAGTCTTGGTTATTTTCGGGGAAGGTATAATGTTCAGAATCATTATCATCAGGTTCCATAGTCTCCATTCCTCCATACATAGTCTTTGTTATGGCAGAGTCAATAAGTCTTTGTGCGAGTCCTCTAATGCACAGTATAGCACAACAGCCACAAACAGGGAGGACACTGGCCACAATGGCCAGAGATATCAGCGCGGAAGTGACCTGGCCAGACCATTTCCCAAACCATCCTTTAATCCAGGAAGAAAAATTGTCAACATATCCAGAGTTCTCAGCCAGTTTATTAGATAGGGCAGTCAGTCCATCAAGGGCATTGGTGATGCTACCATCAGGAGATGTAGTATTATTAGGGATGAAATTGCAACAAAATCCTCCAACATACTACATACATCTTCTCTTTCTGCTAAGAGGATGCCTAATGCCATTCTGTTCTGCCAAGCCATGAGGGAAGTTGGTCCTAGCTGCTCAGCTATCCCTTTAGCTGCATCTCGAGTGTAATTAACAAATCTCTGTTGGTTGTAGTATATGTAGTTTATCCAGTCTACATTTTTATTTATTGTCACCCACCATATGATGGACTCCCACCCAGCTGCTACCTGGTTCCTAGCCTTGTATTCCCTGGGCACTCCTCTGGGAACTCCAATGTCATCTATGTATACACTAAAATCTAAGGATTCTCGGGGGGTGTCACGCTTCTGTCTACTCCCACCACATACCTTTGACCATGTTCCTGTTGACAATAGGTGGAAGGGCATGACTAGCTGGATAACCGCACAATCCCTTTTAGAACCATACGGCAATCTGGCTGGTATTCTTTTGTCACCACATGACCACCATATGTCTTCTCTCAGGGTGGTCCGTTTTGACCATATGACTGAGTAGTTGGTGTTGTGGGAAACAGTGATTAGTTCTCTACAAAAGTCGTCCTGGAGTTCGTCATGTCCGTTCCCAGGAAGACTGAAACAAGTATAGTTACCAGGATAAGCAATCACCTGTTGTTGGATATCTGTTTTTTTTAAGTGGGGGAAATAAAAGTGATAATGTTTTGCATTTTCTTTCCTTATCTGAGGGGACAGGAAGTTTTCCATATAGTTTAATTATGTACTGTAACCCTTCTGGGTCCTCCTGATCATGTAGGGGAAAAGGGACAGTACCTAGCTGTGGTCTGGCTGTTGCTCAAGCTATACAGTTGAGTTTGTTAAGGCTTTTTGCAGTATATCTAAGCAATTCTAACCATTCATTTTTCTCCTCATATATTGTCTCTAAAGCTAGTTTATCTTCATAGATTAAGTTAGTGAACCCAACTGTGTGACCCATGGACTCCATTATGGTTCTTTCTGACATACTTTCCTTGGGGCGTGTTTTGGTATTATTCTGAACTTCTATGTAGAAATGTCCTATTGGGTCTGTTCCTGATGCATCAGATCCAATACCATATAACCTTTGGTCTCTCATCTTAGGTTTTTTTAAGATTAATACTAATTTTGCTACAATCATCCTTTTTTGTGCAACGGGAAGTTTATTTTTTCCTAATGAGGAACCTGGATTTCAAATCTGTGTGGCCATAAATTTTATACCCATAGTCTTGGTTGTCCATCCAGCAAGGGACCAACTAGTAAACATTCGGACTCCCCTGTTATTTTGGTTTATAATACAAACATATTTTTCTGACCCAGTTAGTTTGGCAGCTTGTTCTCCATCTTCACGTCCTTTATATAACAAGCAGAAGTCCATCAAAAAGGTGACCGTCTGACCTACTTCAAAAGTGAGATTTAAATTATTAAATCCAAAACCTCTCCAACCCTCTGGACTTTCCCACCCTGCTGGATCTATTACCTTCCAATTTCCCATAACCATGTGTAGGATTCCCAAAATAACTGTCCCTAGTACATCTTTTTTTTCTTCTACTGCCTACCCTGTCTCCGTCCACCGGGAAAAGGGAAGTGGGTGTCTTCACCGGTTTGAGATGAATTCTCCCTTTTGGAGAACCCCCCTTTGTAGCCGGGTTTATGCTTCAGGAGACTGGGTTTGTTCCCTGCCTAACTTTCCCTAGACTTCCGTCAACCCTTTTAATAGTGGGACAGATGTATCCGTGATGTGCATTCAGCAATTTTGACAGCAGTGGGAGTGGTCAATAGGACTTGGTAAGGACCTTCCCACTTAGGCTGGTGCCAGTGTTTCTTCTTTATCACCTTCACAAAGACCCAGTCAGCACGTTTCACAACCTCAGGTTTCGGTAGCAGTTCTCCTGAGAAAAAATTAGGGGTAGAGACTTATTTGAGTGTTGTTATCTTAGCCAATTATTCTGCTAATGTACAGTCTGATTCCACATCTATTCTCTTGAAGGGTTTTCGCTGAGGTAACAGAAAGTAAGGTAACCAAATATGTTGGAATAGGTGTAGGATCGGAGCAAAACCTTCAGTACAGTCAACATTGTCCCACCTGAGTGTATCATGACATGGAGTCTATTTATCAAGAAACAGAGAGACAACTTAACCCAGAGTTAGGTGATTTGGGTTCCAGTATCATCTCTATGCTGACGACACCCAATTATACACTTCCTCCCCTGACATCACCCCTACCCTAATACAAAATACCAAGGATTGTTTGTCTGCTGTGTCTAACATAATGTCCTCCCTCTATCTTAAACTGAATCTCTCCAAAACTGAACTTCTGGTGTTTTCCCCCTCTACTAACCTAACTCTACCTAACATCGAAATTACCTTGGAGGGTTCAACCATAACTCTCAAGCAGCACGCCTGCTGCCTTGGGGTCATATTCGACACTAACCTCTCCTTTACTCCCTATATCCGATCACTCACTCGCTCTTGTCACCTGCATCTTAAAAACATCTCCAGAATCCGATCTTTTCTCACTTTTGAAACTGTTAAAACTCTTACTGTCGCTCTTATTCACTCCCGTCTGGACTACTGCAACTCTCTTCTGATTGGTCTCCCTCTTACCAAAATTTCCCCTCTCCAATCTGTCCTGAATGCGGCAGCCAGGGTCGTATTTCTGTCCAGCTGCTTCACTGATGCCTCCACCTTGTGCCAGTCATTACACTGGTTACCCATTCGCTACAGGGTCCACTATAAACTCATTGCTCTCACTCACAAAGCTCTCCACAGTTCTGCACCACCTTATATGAACTCTCTCATCTCAGTCTATCGTCCTACACGTGCCCTCCGTTCCACAAATGACCTAAGACTAACATCCCCCATAATCCGAACCTCGCACCTCCGTCTCCAAGACTTCTCTCGTGCTGCGCCAGTTCTCTGGAATGCTCTACCCCAGACGATCCGATTGTTGCCTAGACCTGATGTCTTCAAGCGCGCCTTAAAAACCCATCTCTTTAAACAAGCCTACCACCTCAAATACTCAGTAAACTAACTTTCCCCTGTTCCCACCTAAATACTATTCAGAATCTGTTCCCTTCTCTTCATCTGTCTCCACACCCTCCATGCAGACGATAACTGCACTCGGTAATTGTGTATTGCACTTGAACATACGTGCTGATGACCGGATCATACAGCTTTATATGACAATCCTGACTTATTATAACTGCCAGACCTGAAATAACGAGCACTTTCCACCTATTGTGTCCCCCCCCATTTCCTTGTAGAATGTAAGCTTGTGAGCAGGGACCTCACTCCTAATGTAACTGTTTAAACTGTCTCACCTTGTATTGAATTTATTGTCTGTACATGTCCCCGCTTAATTGTAAAGTGCTGCAGAATATGTTGGCGCTATATAAATAAAAATTATTATTATTATTATTCCTAGAAAACTCTGTATACGTTAAATGTTTATTAATGTCATAGGGATTTAGCACTTTTAATACTAGTTTGTACAGAAACAGTTAATATCCTCTTCACCAAGGCAGGTTGCCAAGTGAACAGTGGTGGTCTGAGAGAAGAAGATGTAGACTACAGAGGAGGAGAGGGGGAAGACAGAGTCTATAATGGGAGTTAAGAGAAGCTCAGCGAGCATCACTACACAGCCAAGCATGTAGGGGATTCTTTCCCTTGTTCCTATCAACCTTCAAACGGAGCAGCTAACTTGAGGACCAAACATGAGGGAGCAAAACGTCTGCCAATCGGGGTGAGTGATTGCCTGGTCCTCTAGAGCACACATTTGTCTACTGCTATTGCAGGTGTGCCCAGGACGCAGGAGCTACATTTGGCCTTTGGTGGTTACACACAGAGGACTGTGGGGATAACGTCATTCTGTATTTGCACTTCATGTAATATGATGGATAGTGGGGATGGGACAGTGAGGCCTAATATGGATAGAGAATCGGCAGGGAACCTCTATAGCGTCAGTACTGGACACCAGACATTAGACACATAGAGGGACTTACTTGTAAGCTACTCATTTGTTTTCCCATTGCTCTGTCTCCATTGCCGGATGTTTATCTGTAATAAAGAACTGTTTTACCACCAGCACGTGCTTGCCTGTACTATACTCTTCTTTGGCTGTTTAACCCCTCGGGCTGTGAACGAGTAAAGTTACCATCTGTTTTACCGTTGCCAAAGTCTCCTGGCTTCAATACCTCTTGCCTACTTCTCTCCCTCAACCCTGTCTCCCTCCATCACCAAAACACCATAGGGAATGTAAACCACATCGTACACCACTGTGAAGGCACAGGAGAACGACGTTTAACCCCCGCAGCCATGTCTCCCTACAAATGTGACTCCGCAGCTCCAGGCGTCGGGCACAGCCACCACCGTCCTTGCGACCAGGGGACCGCAGAGAGTATCCGACCCATGCCCGGCATACTGGAGGGTCTAGGCCCTGCGCTCCGGTGCCTATCACACATATAGCCAACAACTATAAAAATCAATATCTATCATGAACACTGACATACAGACACTTAGCCAATATTATATAATAACTTGTGAAATGAGTCAATCAGGCATCTTAAGAGATTTGGTATAAGATATAACATGCCAGGTGACAATAACACTCAGGTGTATTCTACTTCAACACTTACGACAGACAATGTTTCCAATAATGGACAAGAAAGCAGGTGAGACAAAACTTTGAGTAGTTAGTAAAGTCGCATGCTGTAAATACTTTATGATCTTTACCATCTCTCCTGTGCTATGGCTCAATACTGCAGCATATCTAAAGAGGTTACTGGGCAATATATATTTGTTTTCTGCAGATACATATATGCCATCTTTGAAGATAGCACCTTTTATTACCCATGTAGTTTGTTCAGATTTTGGGGATGCTTGTTGCATCTCTTTGAGGATTTGTAGGTCAATAAGACTAGTCTCATGTAATGTCAGTATGTTGCGGTGGCTGCTTGTGCTGATAGGTGTTTCGGAGGGCTTTGGCCATCAGGACTTTATCCTGAGTTACTACTGCATATTCTGTGGCATTTGTGCCATCTGGGTTATTTTTTGTCTGTCAGGGCATTCTCGATGAAAATGCCCAATCTTCCTGCAATGCCAACAAGATGTTTTGTCGCCCACTCCCCTACCTCTTCCTCTACCTCTCCCCTACCTCTGTAACCCTGTTCTTCATTCAAGTCTTTCTGTGTGAGGACAATATCACACCCATCCTGTATTACTAACACCAGTCCCTTTTTATCCTTCTTTTTGTCTTTATAATATTTTTCTGCATGTCGGCCATTTTCTCTCTTTCAGGCTTCACACAACCATATATTTGCACTTGTAAGTCCAGACTTTTTTAATTTCTCACTGCACTTTCCTATTTCTTCCACCAATTTTCACATTTCATCAAACTAAGTTTATCATCAAATCCAAACCTTTTCTACCATCTGTCACCATACTTTGCACATTCTGGGTGTATTTTATGGATATACTTCACATCGCCTTCCAGTGCTCCATTCTTTTGATAACACCATAAACATTCACATTCATGACCCTTACCTGAGACATCTCCCATGTTTAGAGTAAAACCCTTTGTAAGGACGTCTAATTTGACTATGGCCGTACATTGTTCAGGCTGATCTATATTAAGAGGACTATTATCTTTTGGATAATATAATTTTCCTTCTTCGATTTCACATATTTTCAGTTGTTTCACACTTTTTTGTTAAGTATATAATTCCACATGTTAATTCATAGTTTTGATGCCTTCAGTGTGAATGTACAATTTTCATAGTCATGAAAATACAGAAAAATCTTTAAATGAGAAGGTGTGTCCAAACTTTTGGTCTGTACTGTATGTGCACACGTTAAGTACTTTCTGCAGACATTTCTGCACCAAAAGCGTCTTGTGGCAGGAAAATCACAACATAACATAAATTCGCACACTTTTACCGTATTTTTTACTTGCATTTTCCCCCCCATGCATCTGATGAAAATCACTGAATGGATTGACAGGCTGCAAATATAAAACTGCTTCTAATCTGCAAGGAAAAAAGAAGCAGCGTGTGCACAAGGCCTCAGGAATCTCATTCACTTTGTTGGTACAAGGAAATGCTGCAACAAATACTTAAATATGCCCAAACCCAAAGCTCTAATCTCTCGGGCTCCAGAGTGCAGAAGCAGTTAACCCCTTCCTGACAGGGCCAATTTCTGTTTTTGAACTTTAGTTTTTTCCTCCCCTTCTTCCCACAGCCATAACTTTTTTACTTTTCTGTCCACATAGACATATGAGGGCTGTTTTTTGGGGGACGAATTGTAATTTTGATTGACACCATTGATTTTACCACTTTGTACTGGAAAACAGGAAACAAAAATTCCAAGTTTGGTGAAATTGAGAAATACACGCAATCTGACATAGTTTCTTGGAAATTATTTTTACAGTGTACATTTTGTGGTAAAAATGACCTTGCAGTGTGATTCTGCTCATCGGTACGATTACAGCGATACCAAACAAGTCCAGTTCTTTCATTATTTTACCGGTGAAAATAAATCAGAAGTTTGAAATAAAACCATTTTTGGGTTGTCGCCATTTTCCGAGACCCGTAATGTTTCTATATTTTTATTGATACCATTTTGGAATGGATATGACATTTTGATCACTTGTTACAGCATTTTTAGGGGTATTGCAGAAAATAATGTCATTTTGGCTTTTTTGAATATTTTTCTGTTTTATGGTGTTTACGAATCGTGTTGCTTGTGGTTTTATTTTGATAGATCAGACTTTTCTGAATGCAGCGATATCGCATATGTGTATTTTTTAAATTTTTTAATATCTTTATTTTTAATGCGAAAATGGGGGCGATTGGAACTTTTATGTTTTTTTTTTAAATATCTTTTAAAACTTTTTAAAATAGCTTTTAACTTATAGCTTGTGCTATATACAGCGATGCCACAGTATTGCTGCAGTTAGTGAAAATCACGGTCTCCTTTTAAGCACGGCTATAGTCAGGATTTCAAGGGAGGTCTGTAATGGAGCACTGTGTTGAGCCATTATACAGTATGGAGCACTATGTGAGGCCCATTATACAGTATGGAGCACTATGCGAGACCATTATTCCGTATGGAGCACTATGTGTGGTCCATTATACAGTATGGAGCACTATGCGAGGCCATTATACTGTATGGAGGACTATGCGAGGCCATTATACTGTATGGAGGACTATGCGGGGCCCATTAAACTGTATGGAGGACTATGTGGGGCCATTATACTGTATGAAGGACTATGTGGGGCCATTATACTGTATGGGAGATGACGCGCCCAAGGGATTGGGGGAGGGACGACTCGGCGCCCGGGCCTTAGTTGTTGTTTGCCTGACATTGGGGGGGGGGATGTCGCGGTGGTCAGCTTCCGGGCCCGTACCCTTTAAAAAGGGAAAAAGAAGGGGGGGGGTTTGTGTGGGAAAAAGGGGAATGTTCGTGACACCACCTGTAGTTTCTGGTGAGGATCACCAGCCCTCCGGAAGTCCTCTGAGGCCGGTGTTCAGGCAGCTTAGCTGGTGCGGCTCCCCACAGGTGGAGCAGGGCCTCAGGGCAGCGTAGAGAAGAGAGAGTGAAGTAAAGCGTTGGCGGGAGCAGGGCCGCGGAGGAAAGAGCAGACAGAGACAGTAGTTACAGTCATCCAAGTCTTTACTCACAGATTTGATCGGTCAGCTCAGAGCTTCTCTCTGTTGTCACATGGCGAGCTGCGGCCGCCAGGGTGGGGCTCAGCACACTCCAGGTAGTTCAGGAGCACTTGACAGGACCCCCGCTCTAGTGTGTCCCTCTCTTCTCCTACTTCACCTTCTCTCTCCTTCTCCCCACTGAGTCCCGTACGGGTACTGCAATGTCCTTTTTGGGTAACTTGAAGCTCCCGGACCGACTGGGTGCCCTTTTTGGTGACTTGTGGTGAGAACGTGGTGTAAGGCCGGGTCCCTCTGGATAAACTCAGATTAGGGAATACAGGTGGCGACTCCGTCCGTATCCCCCTGGGATCCACATAAGCCTCCAGACTTTTCCGACAGAGACGTGAAGTGCAAAGTCAGATAATCGGGGACCGGTACCCCCTCTTGCGGCAGGGTCTCTCTGGCTGGGCCAGAATGAGGTATGCAGGTGGCGACTCCGCTCCGTCCGCACCCCCTGAGATCCTTTCGCCTGTGGAGCTTGTCTCCTCTGCTCCCCTCCTAGGCCTTCTTAGTTTGACCCTGACCGGGGACAGAGCCAGTTATAACTCTGCCCCGACCCCCCGTCTCGAGGCCTGAGACTGGGAACCCTCAGCCAGCCGCAGCCTTGTGCTGACTTGCCGACCGAAAGACCCACGACCAAAGACCTTGTTGCTAAAATGGCCTCTGATTATATATGATTCTAGTTAAGTGCTGTAGATTAATGCTTCCTCCACCCTCACTCACTACTTGGTTCCCCCTAATCTTTGGTTCCCCCCAACTCCTCCATTCAGGCCCGGGGCAGCACTATGGTGCATTAGGCCCCCTTCAGAACTGGATTGGTGTAGTGTTGAGTGTGTGGTTGGGGTCCTGTGCAGTACTCCATCCTTATCTAAGAGAGGAGATACCACACCTCATTCTGAGGTGCAGTACCCCTGTGGCGACTGAACCCTCAGGGACGACACGAAAGCAATGTAGGGCCCTGTTATACTGTATGGAGGATTATGTGGGGCCCATTATACTATATGGAGAACTATGTGGGGCTCATTATTCTGTATGGAGCACTGTGTGGCCATTATACTGTATGGAAAGCAATGTAGGGCCCTGTTATACTGTATGGAGCACTGTGTGGGGCCCATTATACTGTATGGAGCACTATGTGGGGCCATTATACTGTATGGAAAGCAATGTAGGGCCCTGTTATACTCTATGGAGCACTGTGTGGGGCCATTATACTGTATGGAGGATTATGTGGGGCCATTATACGGTATGGAGGACTATGCGAGGCCATTATCCTGTATGGAGTACTATGTGGGGCCCATTATTCTGTATGGAGGGCTATGTGAGACCATTACACTGTATGGAGGATTATATGGGGCCATTATACTGTATGTAGGACTATGTGGGGCCATTATACTGTATGGAGGACTATGTGGGGCCATTATACTGTATGGAGGACTGTGTGGGGCCATTATACTGTATGGAGGAATATGCGGGGCCATTATACTGTATGGAGGACTATGTGGGGCCATTATTCTGCATGGAGGACTATGTGGGGGCATTATACTATATGGAGGATTATGTGGGACCCATTATACTGTATGGAGGATTATGTGGGGCCATTATACTGTATGGAGGATTATGTGGGGCCCATTTTACTGTATGGAGCACTATGTGGTGCTCATTATTCTGTATATAATAAGCAATGTAGGGCCCTGTTATTGTGACGCTCTAGCCCTCCCTGGGAAGGTGAACTCGGATGGCGGGCCTGTAGTTGTGGGGGATGTCATCGTGCCCTTGGCCCGGTCCGTGCCCAGGGCTGTCACATAAAAAATTATGGGCTTCTGGATGAGTGGTTGTTCGACTACGCCACCTGCGGTTTTTGGTGAGGGTCACCAGCACTGCAGCAGTCCTCTGAGGCCGGTGTTCAGACAGCTCGGATGGTATGGCTCCCCACAGGTGGAGCAAGGCCTCAGGGCAGCATAGAGAGAGAGAGAGAGAGCGTGGAATAGAGAGTTGGCGGGTTCAGAGCTGCGGAGTAAGGAACAGACAGAGACAAAGGTTGAAGTCATCCAAGTCTTTACTCACAGGTGTAGTGGTTCAGCTCAGAGCTTCTCTCTGCTGTCACATGGCGTGTTGCGGCCACCAGGATGGGGTTCAGCACACTCCAAGTACTTCAGGTGCACTTGACAGGACCCCAAGCTCTAGTGTGTTCATCTCTTCTCTTACTTCTACTTCTCCCTCCTTGTGTTCCCCACTGAGTTCCGTACGGGTACTGCGATGTCCTTTACGGGTTTCGTGTAGCCCCCGGACCGACTGGGTGCCCTTATTGGTGACTGGTGGTGAGAACATGGCGTAAGGCCATGTCCCTCTGGAAAAACGCAGATAAGAGGATACAGGTGGCGACTCCGCTCAGTCCGTATCCCTCTGGGATCCACATAAACCTCCGGACTTTTCTGACAGAGACGTGAAGTGCAAGGTCAGATAATCGGGGACCGGTACCCCCTCTTGTGGCAGGGTCTCTCTGACTAGGCCAGAATGAGGCATGCAGGTGGCGACTCCGCTCTGTCCGCACCCCCTGAGATCCTGTCGCCTGTGGAGCCTATCTCCTCTGTTCCCCTCCTGGGCCTTCTTGTGTGGACTAAGACTGGGAACAGAGCTGGCTATAACTCTACTCTGCCCCAATTCCCAGTCTCGAAGCCTGAGACCGGGAATCACAGAATCCTAGAACAGCTGCCGCTTATACTGACTAACCACTCCAGGGAACTGCAACCAAAAACCCGTTATTAAAGATGGCATCTGTTTATATATGATTCTATTAAGGTGTGTTATAAAGTGCTTCCTCCACCCTCACTCACTACTTGGTTCCCCCTTACTTTGGTTCCCCCCAACGCCTCCATTCAGACCCAGGGCTTTAGATCCCCGTCCTGAACTGGAGTGGTGTAGTGTTGAGTGCGTGGCAGGGGTCCTGTGTAGTACTCCATCCTTACCTTGGAGAGGAGATACCACACCTCGGTCTGAGGTGCAGTACCCCTGTGGCGACTGAACCCTCAGGGGCACCAAATTCCCCCCCGGTGAAAGACAGCATGTCCGCGGGCTGCAATAGAGTAAATACATGGTATATTTCAGACTTCAAAAATTTTTAAATGCTTTTGTAAACAACAGAAACAATCTTCCCATTATGGGAGGCATTTTTATTAAACGTCGCACATGAGGACAGTCTCTGTAGCAAGGGGCGGTCTGTATTTTTGGCGCCATTTGAGAACCTTGCCCACGATGGGAGGTCTTAAGAGGTTGTTGTTTTCCCTGCACATAATGGAGTCCGTTCTTCTTGGGTGGGTGCCACATGGAATGTGGAAATACAGTCTTTAGAAAGGCGCACAGTAGCCGTTGGCAATGGGTATAGACTTTTGCCGTTCCCACGGGCACGGAATCCTGCCGACTACGCCAAGTTGTGACGCTCTAGCCCTCCCTGGGAAGGTGAACTCGGACGGCGGGCCTGTAGTTGTGGGGGATGTCGTCATGGCCTTGGCCTGGTCCGTGCCCAGGGCTGTCACATAAAAAATTATGGGCTTCTGGATGAGTGGTTGTTCGACTACGCCACCTGCGGTTTCTGGTGAGGGTCACCAGCGCTGTGGCAGTCCTCTGAGGCCGCTGTTCAGACAGCTCAGATGGTACGGTTACCCACAGGTGGAGCAAGGCCTCAGGGCAGCATAGAGAGAGCGTGGAATAGAGCGTTGGCGGGTGCAGAGCCGCGGAGTAAGGAACAGACAGAGACAAAGGTTAAAGTCATCCAAGTCTTTACTCACAGGTGTAGTGGTTCAGCTCAGAGCTTCTCTCTGCTGTCACACGGCGTGTTGAGGCCACCAGGATGGGGTTTGTGGCGCCCTGCTGTGCATGGAGCCACAGATCCTGGAGGGGTGTATTAAAGGATTTCTCCACAAGATGCCCTCGGAGCATACACACACCTCCACCCTACCTCAGTCCACCAGAGGGAGCCCGGATAGGGATATAGATACGGAGGGTGGAGCTAGGAAGAGGCGGTCTGTGAGTTTGTTCTCCACAGGAAGTGAGTGGAGACAGAACAGTCTGCAGTCCACAGCCAGTTCCTGCAGAGTAAGACACAGAAAAACAGGTCAGTCTGCAGTGGAGCTCAGTCAGACTCAAGCAGCTCGAGTTAAGTGCGCTAGGAGCGTTGCTGACGCTCAGAGAGCAGCAGAAGAGGCAGCAGCTAACTGCCAGTGTGTATAGCCTAGTGAGGGCCCGAGTTCGCCGAAGGCTAGAGGAGCGAGTAGCATTGGGGGCAGAGGGACTTTACCAGCTCACCCCAGAACCCATATACCGGACAACGGGTCCAAGTCTGCAGGGATTCTTTACACCCAGCAGAGGACAACCGGAACCCCTGGCGAACTACATGTCCCAGGAATACCAAACCCTGACTGTTATACCAGGGTCAGGAGTTACCGAGACCCCATATACCAGGGGGTGTGTACTCCAACAGAAGGCCCTACCACAGGATCAGCCGGTGCAGGACTGAAACCAAGTAAGGCCTAGCTCCATGCAGGTCAGAAACTTACTACAGAGAGGCAAGAGACAGGAGGCCATACACCCGCTCACTGGGGAGAATCCGGTCGTGCACCTCTCACCCTACAGCGCTCCGGGGTGTTCCTGAACTATTTCCAGTAAAGGTACAGAAGTGACTTTTGTGTGTGCTTCCCCTTCTTGCTCTGACCTGGATGGGTCCCCTCTGTCCGGCATCCCCAACTCCTACGCTGCCCTGAGGCCCCGCTCTGCCTGTGGGGAGCGATTCCATCTAAGCTGCCACAACACCAGCCTCAGTGGACGGACGCAGCGCTGGTGATCCTCACCAGACACCACAGGTGGCGTCACGAACTTTGACATTTCATTTTCCCCTTTTTAAGAGAGACCCCAGGGTACGGGCCCGGGAGCCGACCACCGTGACATCCCCCAAGCAGCGGCCTACAGAAGGAAGGTAGGCCACGGTTCACTAGGGGGGTGCCAAGATGTTGCAGCAACAACCCGATGTCGCGGCCCAGGCTGACAGCCCCGATGATGCACCCGCGGCCGCCGCCGCGCAAGACGGAGCGGACGCTCCATTACCAGGGCCTGTAGCCCCTATCGTACCATTGACTTTACCATACATGCCTGGAGCAAAGTGTCCGCAGACCAGGAGTCAGTGTCCGCAACTTTCAAAAAATTACAGACTGCCTTTGAGGACCGCACTGAAGCAGACCTCCAGATGAGGTTCTACCAATGCTCTCAGAAACCGAAGGACAGAATTCGGGACTATGCTTGCCGTTTACAAGGGGCCCTGCGAGCTCTAAAACAGGTTAGTCCAATTAGCATAACAAATGAGAGTAAAATGCTAAAAGAACAATTTGTCCAGGGGCTGAGGTCCCAAGCAGAGAGCAGGACTGTGCGTTGGTGGTCCTTGGATCATCCAGATGCTACCTTTGACACCCTTAAGGATATGGCTATAAAGGGACTGCAACCCCTGGAGACGGCAGATACTGCAATGCAATGTTACCAGGGTGGGGCCACTCCAACGCAAGCAGCACCCACCTTTTCCCCGCTGGCTGCTGAAGCCAAAGTGCAGGCAGCGCCCCCTACTGAGCTGGACTGTCTGCGCTCAGAAGTGCGCCAGCTGACCAAAAACCTGGCCACTGTAATGAGTGCCCTGCAACTACGGACGGAGCCAGAGACGGAGGGAAATATCCTGATAGCCGACTGCCCTGAGAATGTTCCCTGGATGAACCGGAGGAGAAGGGGAACGTCGCCACTCCGGAGGAGGACATCGCCAACCCGGAGGAGGACAACGCCGCCCCCAGGAAGGACCAACAACCAGCGCCATCCTCACCAAGAGTTCGTCTGCCACCGCTGCCAGAAGGCAGGTCACACAGTGCACCAGTGTCCTTTAAACAAGCAAACCCTGGGTCTGAGGGCCAACACCCAGGAATAGACTCAGCAGGCCCCTCACACTGGCACCACAGGTTCGTGGGAGGAAGACCTTTCCTATCCATCATACTGGACGGCATTGCGATACCTGCCCTGCTGGACACCGGATCCCAGGTAACAATCATACCTGATATCATCTATAGCAAATACTGGTCCATGGACAGTCTCCAACCCCCAAACCCAGACTTTTCAGTATATGCCTCTAACGGCCTCCCTCTTGACCTACTTGGGGTTAAGAATGTAGCAGTAAAAGTGGGGAGAGTGGAGTTAAAGGACGAGGGGCTCATTGTGGTGAAGACTGTCAATGAGGAAAATGGACTGAATGTAGTACTAGGCACTAACATTGTGGGTAACTGTTTGGAGGAGGTTGTGTTTTTACTCCAACAGCTTGCTGACACCGCCAGACCGGGGCAGTGGAGAGCACTCCAGAGGGAGATTCGAGCCCTGATGTACCAGCAGCAAGTAAAGCTAACCGGTGGTGCAGGTAACAGACCCCGTACCCATTGTGATTCCCCCAATGAGTGAAATGCTTATCTGGTGTAGAGCAGCAATAGGTCTTAAAGGACATAGCTACCAGGCGGTAGTAGAACCCCTTAGCTCAGAACACAGACCTACACTCTTAACTGCCAGGGGGGTAGTAGATGTACGCAATGGGAGGGTGCCCGTCTGTCTTCTCAACTATGGGGAAGACGAGGTCAGATTACCACGTTATGCCACTGTTGCCAAACTTTACACTGTAAATAATAACTCTATTCACACGGCGGAGTCCTTAACCTCCCCAGACCAAGGGGAGGATAATGATCCTACAACACAGGTTGAGGATTGGTGTCAACAGCTCCACGTTGGGACAGACACCACTCCTGCCCACCAGAAACAAGGAGTACACCGGGTGGTTCAGGAATACGCGCAGGTATTCAGCAAACACCCACTTGACTTTGGGAGGATTAAGGGGGTACAACATCACATCCCCACAGGCAACCATCCCCCCATCAAGGAACGGTACAGGCCTATACCTCCAGCACACTACCAGAAAGCCAAGGAGATGTTGCATGACATGAAGAAGGCAGGGGTAGTAAGGGATAGTCGTAGTCCCTGGGCAGCTCCCCTAGTTCTAGTCAGGAAGAAGGATGGAAGCATGAGAATGTGTGTAGATTACAGACAAGTAAATCGCATTACACATAAAGATGCATACCCTTTACCCCGTATTGAGGAATCCCTGGCTGCCATAAAGTCTGCAAATTACTTTTCCACCCTTGACCTCACTAGTGGGTACTGGCAAGTAGCTGTGGCTGAGGAGGATCGGGAGAAGACGGCCTTCACCACCCCAATGGGACTCTGCGAGTTCAACAGTATGCCGTTTGGACTCTGCAATGCCCCTGGAACGTTCCAGAGATTGATGGAGAGCTGCCTGGGACACCGCAACTTCGAGACTGTGTTGCTATACCTGGATGACGTGATAGTGTACTCCAAGACGTATGAGGACCACTTGAAGCACCTGGCAGAGGTATTTGAGTCACTGTCCCAGTATGGGATGAAGTTGAAACCCTCAAAGTGCCACCTGCTCAAGAGAAAGGTACAATAACTGGGGCACATTGTCAGCCCAGAAGGGGTAGCACCAGACCCGGAGAAGGTCACTGCCATACAGAAATGGCCGGAGCCGAAGAACCTCAAAGAGGTGCGTCAGTTCTTGGGACTGATAGGATACTACCGGAGGTTTGTACAAGACTACACTAAGAAAGCAGCGCCTCTGCAAGACCTCCTGGTAGGACAGTCCCCCAAGGGCAGAAATCCCCCATTCCACTGGAGTAAAGAACAGGCTGAATCATTTCAAGAAATGAAGGAGATTCTGACAGATGATGAGATCCTAGCCTACCCTGACTGCAGCCAACCGTTCCTGCTGTATACTGATGCCAGCAATGAAGGATTGGGAGTTGTCCTAAGTCAGAAGCAGAATGGCCAGGAGAAAGTCATCGCATATGCAAGCAGGAAGCACCGCTCGACTGAAAGGAACCCAGAGAACTATAGCAGCTTTAAGTTAGAGTTCCTGGCCTTGGTCTGGGCCATCACAGAAAGGTTCAAGCACTACTTGGCCTCCAGCAAGTTCACTGCCTACACTGACAATAACCCCTTAACTCATCTTTAAACAGCCAAGCTGGGAGCCATGGAACAACGATGAATGGCTCGGCTGTCAAACTACCAATTCACAATAAAGTACTGGGCGGGCCACAAGAACGCCAACGCCGATGCCTTGTCCAGGATGCCTCACTAGTCAGACACAGAAGAAGAAGTGGATGACCTGGAAGAGATTGAGCTACCTGCCTTTCATCGGAATGGGATGATCCATGAGCAACGAGCCTCCAGGAGGCAGCGTGGTAAGACGTTAAACCCTTTGCCTCACCACAGCTGGAAAGAGACCCAGGACAGTGACCCGGTTGTAAGCCGTATCAAAGAGCTGATAACCCAAGAAGGTTCCTCCCTGGAGAAGGATGCGTCTCTCCAAGCAAAACAGCTGTAGAATGAGAGAAGCCGGCTGTTTATCTACCGTGAGAAGCTGTGCCGGCAGTACGTCAATCCAAAAACCCATGAGATGGTATGGCAGATAGTGGTCCCCAAGACGGACATCCAGATGGTGTTGGAGGCCTACCATGATCAGGCGGGGCACTTTGGCTGGAAAAAGCTAGAGACCCTGTTGAAGTGTCGATTCTACTGGGTGGGAATGCGCAGCTCCATTGAAAGGTGGTGCAGAGACTGTGGACCCTGTAGCCTCAGAAGAAAAGACTACAGCAGCCAGAAGGCACCCGTGCAGCCCATCAAGACGACTCGACCCCTGGAGATCGTGGCCCTGGACTATGTCAAGTTGTCACCCAGCCGGTCAGGATATGCCTATGCCCTGACCATGGTGTATCACTACTCCAGGTTCCTGGTGGTCGCCCCTGTCAAAGACCTGACAGCAAAGACAGCAGCGAAGACGTTCCAAGCGTACTTCTGCAGACCCCATGGATACCCTGAGCAGGTACTGATTGATCAAGGCCCGGCCTTTGAGGCTGAATTGTTCAAAGAGTTCTGCCATCTGTACGGGTGTAAAAAGATCAGGACTACACCGTACCACCCCCAAGCTAACGGTCTGTTTGAAAAGATGAATAATATCATCATCGATCTACTGAAGACTATACGACTAGAAGAGAGAAACCAGTGGCCAGACCTACTACCTGACCTAGTGGATCTGTATAATCACATACCAGTAAGTTCCACCAATTGCACTCCGGTATATCTCATGCGGGCAAGACCAGGAAAGCTGCCCATGGACCTGGAGCTTGGTGTTGTAGAACCAGAAGCAGATGTGACCACTGAAGACTGGGACACGACCAGACAGGAGCAGTACAGAAGAGTACAAGCATGTGTCAAAGACAGTCTCACTCGGGTGAGGGATAAACAAGAAGCACAATACAACAGAAGTGCACCAGCAGAACCAGTCACACCAGGAGAAGTGGTATTGAAAAGGAAGCGGAGGAACCACAAGCTTGATGACCAGTGGGAGAGAGAACCCTACACTGTGTTGAATTCAAGGTTTGACAACAGGAAGACATGTCTGATCAGCAAAGATGGAGGAAGAACAACTGCAACAGTATCTAGGGACCACCTGAAGTTGTGTCCAGATCTGCTAAAACCCCAAGAAGAAGTGCCTCTCATTTTCCCGGAGGAACCTGATGAAGCAGTAATACATACTGATTTAGGAGACTTCCCGGCAGATTGGCCTCAAATCGGAGGAGCAGTCATAATTCCAGTACTCCAATTCTTCCAACAGCCAGAAGACCCTCCACAGCAAGTTGAACCTGTAAGTGCTGCAGAAGAGCCTAGTGCCGCAGAAAAGCCTGCTCAGGAAGAATCCCAGGAAGAAGGATCCCCGGCAGAAACAGAGCAAGAAGGCCCAGCCAATGGTGAACTTGCCAGCCCATTAGCGAGGTTAAGGCAGTTTTTCAATACCATCACTAGTAGAACAAACAGGGTAGCTGAGAGAAACACTGACACTACACAGACCACCGCACTACGCAGATCTACACGTAGCATGAAAGGTCAACTCCCTGTCAGGTACACTAAGTAAAATAGTTAAACCTCGACAGATGTAGATAGTTATCCCTGGGGTATGGTATTGTATTGTATAATACTGTATATTATTGGATTATCCGGTGTATGTATTGCTATGTATTTATTGCCTTTTACAGGCCTTTAACTTATATCTTGCCCCTCTAATGGACAATCCAAGTGAAACGGACACTTTACTTATTTGCTTCCCATTACCCACTTGGGTATCTAAGAACTCTGTGGCTGAGGACTATGTGCAGCTCAAAGACTTTATTTGTACATATTTGCACTCCCTGAGTGCCCCTTTGCGCAACCTCTTCGGAAGTGACTTGGACTTTCTGGTTGCTCATTGCCTACTGTTTATTGAACTATATATGTATATTTATCCATGTTCTGGTTATGCAACGTTCAAGTGTCCTAACCTCCCATAAAGGGAAGCTTGTTATTGTTGTTGTTACAAAATGTGCTTCAGCCCAGGAGTGCTGAGTTCAACTAGGGAGGAATGTGATGCCCTGCTGTGCATGGAGCCACAGATCCTGGAGGGGTGTATTAAAGGATTTCTCCACAAGAGGCCCTCGGAGCATACACACACCTCCACCCTACCTCAGTCCACCAGAGGGAGTCCGGATAGGGATATAAATACGGAGGGTGGAGCTAGCCAGAGGCGGTCTGTGAGTTAGTTCTCCTCAGGAAGTGAGTGGAGACAGAACAGTCTGGAGTCCACAGCCAGTTCCTGCAGAGTGAGACACAGAGAAACAGGTCAGTCTGCAGTGGAGCTCAGTCAGACTCAAGCATCTCGAGTTAAGTGAGCTAGGAGCGTTGCTGACACTCAGAGAGCAGTAGAAGAGGCAGCCAGCTAACTGCCAGTGTGTATAGCCTAGTGAGGGCCCGAGTAGGCCGAAGGCTAGAGGAGCGAGTAGCATTGGGGGCAGAGGGGCTTTACCAGCTCACCCCAGAAACCATATACCGGACAACGGGTCCGAGTCTGCAGGGATTCTTTACACCCAGCAGAGGACAACCAGAACCCCTGGTGAACTACATGTCTCAGGAATACCAAACGCTGACTGTTATACCAGGGTCGGGAGTTACCGAGGCCCCATATACCAAGGGGTGTGTACTCTAACAGAAGGCCCTACCACAGGATCAGCCGATGCAGGACAGAAAATAAGTTAGGCATAGCTCCAGGCAAGTCAGAAACTTACTACAGAGAGGCAAGAAACAGGAGGCCGTACACCCACTCACTGGGGAGAATCTAGACGTGCACCCCTCACCCTACAGAGCTCCGGAGTGTTCCTGAACTATTTCCAGTAAAGGTACAGAAGTGACTTTTGTGTGTGCTTCCCCTTCTCACTCTGGCTGGGTCCCCTCTGTCCTGCATTCCCAACTCCTACGCTGCCCTGAAGCCCCGATCCGCCTGTGGGAAGTGATTCCATCTAAGCTGCCACAACACCGGCCTCAGTGGACGGTTGCAACGCTGGTGATCCTCACCAGACACCATAGGTGGCGTCACGAACTTTGACATTTCATTTTCCCCTTTTTAAGAGAGACCTCAGTGTATGGGCCCGGGAGCCGACCACCGCGACATCCCCCAAGAACAGGCATTAAGGCCTGGGCGCCGAGTAGTCCCCATCCCCTTGGCGCCACAGGGTTCAGCACACTCCAAGTACTTCAGGTGCACTTGACAGGACCCCAAGCTCTAGTGTGTTCCTCTCTTCTCTTAATTCTCCTTCTCCCTCCTTGTGTTCCCCACTGAGTCCCGTACGGGTACTGCGATGCCCTTTACGGGTGGCGTGTAGCCCCCGGACCGACTGGGTGCCCTTATTGGTGACTGGTGGTGAGAACTTGTTGTAAGGCCGAGTCCCTCTGGATAAACGCAGATTAGAGGATACAGGTGGCGACTCCGCTCCGTCCGTATCCCCCTGGGATCCACATGAGCCTCCGGACTTTTCTGACAGAGACGTGAAGTATATAATCAAAGTTTCTCAGCAGGTGCATATTAACTAATGATTAGAGCTCCATGGCTAGCACCTAATGACATTTACTGTAGGCAAATCGCTAGTCATAAATACACAGCGAAGGGAAAGATGCGATCAAAGCTACACAGCAGGTAATTATCATAAAATATAGCTTTTATTAAATATATAATTAAGAGAGAATACACCACATAATATAGCAGAAACAGTGCACAACATACATATCAAAAATATCTTAAAATACCATCATGCTCAATGGACACAGAGGTCCACATATAGGGCACCCACCAGGACTATAATATAGACTCTAATGCACCTGATTAACAGATCTCTAATATATGTGTCCAAATAGTGTATCATTAGTGGTCAGCTAATATTGCCTAACTGTATATTGACATAACCATGTAAATAACCATATAGTATGGTAATAGAATCTACCTGGACAGAGGGCTATCAGCGGGGGTGCTCCAATGTGGACCACGCGTCCACCCCGACGCGCGTTTCGGCGTTACCTTCTTCAGGGGGCGTGGTTGCAAACCGGGGGTGTGTCCTTATAAACCTATCGCTAGCCAATAGAAAGGTGTGGGCGGACATCTAATGACGCGCCCAGCGTCTCTGCTGCCTCGGCAACCCGCGATGCCGGCGTCATGCGAAGGACCTCCCAACAGTCACGTGGGCCCACGTGACCCGCAGGTCCTAGCATGAAGACGCCGGGTAGCGCGAGCCGACCTCAGCAGCAGAGAACGCCTGCACGTACCTGTCCAAGAACCGCACCTATATAATTAGGATTAAGTAAGGTATTCTTTAACCCAGCTAGAGGTCCTTCTTAAGATTGCCCTCAACTACCTCAGGGACTGCAAATAAGGGTGCAGGTAGTGAAATGTCCAATTATAAATCTACAACTACCCACATCAATCCAGTGGTAGGGCATAATACAAAAATCTCCCATAAAGAAAGAATGCAAATATGCATAGCGACATATATCAATATATGGACAATTTCACACATACCACGAACCTCACCATATGCGTCAAGTTACACCTGACACTACTAAATCATCACTGCACAAAGTACCTATCAAACATACATGATCATAATAGTCATAATAGCATTAAATGATACAAGACATATGATCACAGTAATGTTGTGCAAGTAAATTACAATGACACTGATTGTCCAATAGGCAGGACCAATAACCACACATATGGAAGGCCCAACCACATATATCACAACATACAATCTCCTAAGAGATGAAAGCAATACAAAATACAATACTTATTTAGACAAAGTTCACAATGTGAGCAAGGAGGTTTATAGACTTTGGCGATTGCTGTGCAACGATATCACGAATCCTTCATCTCACTGGGCACTGTACACCCGCATGGACTGAATGAGAGTCTCAGTTTTGCTCCGTTTCTTTGATATCCGCTCTACATAGTACATGTCATCTGTGTTTTTAAGTTTTTATTTATTTTATTTTATTATTCACAGTTTCTTCCATCGTAAAATGGTCTGCGAACTTTCTTTTTGGAGGGTTGTGTCCGTATTATATCCGTTCCATTATGGATGAGTGTTTGTGGAGGAGATGAAGGATTCGTGATATCGTTGCACAGCAATCGCCAAAGTCTATAAACCTCCTTGCTCACATTGTGAACTTTGTCTAAATAAGTATTGTATTTTGTATTGCTTTCATCTCTTAGGAGATTGTATGTTGTGATATATGTGGTTGGGCCTTCCATATGTGTGGTTATTGGTCCTGCCTATTGGACAATCAGTGTCATTGTAATTTACTTGCACAACATTACTGTGATCATATGTCTTGTATCATTTAATGCTATTATGACTATTATGATCATGTATGTTTGATAGGTACTTTGTGCAGTGATGATTTAGTAGTGTCAGGTGTAACTTGACGCATATGGTGAGGTTCGTGGTATGTGTGAAATTGTCCATATATTGATATATGTCGCTATGCATATTTGCATTCTTTCTTTATGGGAGATTTTTGTATTATGCCCTACCACTGGATTGATGTGGGTAGTTGTAGATTTATAATTGGACATTTCACTACATGCACCCTTATTTGCAGTCCCTGAGGTAGTTGAGGGCAATCTTAAGAAGGACCTCTAGCTGGGTTAAAGAATACCTTACTTAATCCTAATTATATAGGTGCGGTTCTTGGACAGGTACGTGCAGGCGTTCTCTGCTGCTGAGGTCGGCTCGCGCTACCCGGCGTCTTCATGCTAGGACCTGCGGGTCACGTGGGCCCACGTGACTGTTGGGAGGTCCTTCGCATGACGCCGGCATCGCGGGTTGCCGAGGCAGCAGAGACGCTGGGCGCGTCATTAGATGTCCGCCCACACCTTTCTATTGGCTAGCGATAGGTTTATAAGGACACACCCCCGGTTTGCAACCACGCCCCCTGAAGAAGGTAACGCCGAAACGCGCGTCGGGGTGGACGCGTGGTCCACATTGGAGCACCCCCGCTGATAGCCCTCTGTCCAGGTAGATTCTATTACCATACTATATGGTTATTTACATGGTTATGTCAATATACAGTTAGGCAATATTAGCTGACCACTAATGATACACTATTTGGACACATATATTAGAGATCTGTTAATCAGGTGCATTAGAGTCTATATTATAGTCCTGGTGGGTGCCCTATATGTGGACCTCTGTGTCCATTGAGCATGATGGTATTTTAAGATATTTTTGATATGTATGTTGTGCACTGTTTCTGCTATATTATGTGGTGTATTCTCTCTTAATTATATATTTAATAAAAGAGACGTGAAGTGCAAGGTCAGATAATCGGGGACCGGTACCCCCTCTTGCGGCAGGGTCTCTCTGACTAAGCCAGAATGAGGCATGCAGGTGGCGACTCCGCTCCGTCCGCACCCTCTGAGATCCTTTGGAGCCTATCTCCTCTGCTCCCCTCTTTTGCCTTCTTGTGTGGACTAAGACCAGTAACAGAGCTGGCTATAACTCAACTCTGCCCCAATCCCCAGTCTCGAGGCCTGAGACCGGGAATCACAGAATCCTAGAACAGCTGCAGCTTGTACTGACTAACCACTCCAGGGAACTGCGACCAAAGACCCGGTACTAAAGATGGCCTCTGTTTATATATGATTCTATTAAGGTGTGTTATAAAGTGCTTCCTCCACCCTCACTCACTACTTGGTTCCCCCTTACTTTGGTTCCCCCCAACGCCTCCATTCAGACCCAGGGCTTTAGATCCCCGTCCTGAACTGGAGTGGTGTAGTGTTGAGTCCTTGGCAGGGGTCCTGTGTAGTACTCCATCCTTATCTTGGAGAGGAGATAACACACCTCGGTCTGAGGAGCAGTACCCCTGTGGCGACTGAACCCTCAGGGGCGCCACATTATACTGCATGGAGCACTGTGTGGGGCCAATTATACTGTATGGAGCACTGTGTGGGGCCCATTATACTGTATGGAGGATTATGTGGGGCCATTATACTGAAGGAGCACTATGTGGGGCCAGTATACTGTATGGAGCACTATGTGGGGCCCATTATACTGTATGGAGCACTATGTGGGGCCCACTATACTGTGTGGAACACTATGTGGGGCCCATTATTCAGTATGGAGGACTATGTGAGGCCATTATTCTGTATGGAGGACTATGTGGGGCCATTATACTGTATGGAGGACTATGTGGGGCCATTATTCTGCATGGAGGACTATGTGGGGCCATTATTCTGCATGGAGGACTATGTTGGACCCATTATATTGTATGGAGGACTATGTGGGGCCATTATTCTGCATGGAGGACTATGTGGGGCCATTGTTATGCATGGAGGACTATGTGGGGCCATTATTCTGCATGGAGGACTATGTGGGACCCATTATACTGTATGGAGTACTATGTGGGGCCATTATTCTGCATGGAGGTCTATGTGGGACACATTATACTGTATGGAGGACTATGTGGGGCCATTATACTGTATTGATGACTATGTGGGCCATTATTCTGCATGGAGGACTATGCGGGGCCATTATACTGTATGAAGGACTATGCGGGGCTATTATACTGTATGGAGGACTATTCAATGTTATATTTGATAAGGGAAAACTTCCTCAATTCTAGACATTTTTTAAATAAATATCACGGTTGTCTTGCAACTTTGTCCAAGCTTTTCATTTTGGCCCTCCGGGTATTTGAGTTTGACAAAATATAAAGGGATGTCTGGGCATACAATATTGCCATATCGCACTGCGTCATAATTCAGCTGTCACAGAGAGAGACTGCAGACTTTTCTTTTGCAAGCAGAAAACCCTATAAGATATAAAGGGATGTCCGGGCATACAGTATTGATGACCTATCTACATCTACAGGATAGGTCATCAATAGCAGATCAGTGGGGGTCCGACACCTGGCGCCCCCAAGAGCAGCAGGTTGCTCAGGCGGCATTACTGAGCGGCTGCTGCTGGTTCTGCAGCTCAGCTCCTGTTCATTTGAATAGTAGTGACTACAGTACCAGCAGCGACTGGCAGAGGCCACTACACTCTGGATAGAGCTGCGCTTGCTCCGGAGCTTGTAACAGCTGACCGATGGGGGCACCAGCTGTCAGACCCCACCTATCTGCTTTTCATGACCTATCCTGTATATGTAGAGAGGTCATCAATCCCATATGCCCGGAAATATCCTTTACTCTCTTATAGTTGTTTTCTGGTCACAAGAGAAAAGTCTGCAGTTACTCTGACTGCAGACAGCTGAATTATCACACTGTCACGATTTGCGCACACTGTCTCGATTTTCCTGTATTTTAATGCGGGAGGGCGGTCACTTGACCTCATGTATGCAATTTACATACTTGCAGTCACATGCCGACTAGTCTCATCCAGATTCTTTCAATTCTCTTATATTGAGTGGAGCAAGATGAGTCTCGTCCGCACATGACTGCAAGTATGTAAATAACATACATTTAAAGGAAAATTCCTTTAAAGAGAAATTCCAACCTTCTTGAAAATTTTACAGGGGACAGGGTTTGTTTTAAGAAAAAGAAAAACAACCTTAAAGGGGTTGTCCAGCTTTAGGCTACAAGCCTGCAATTTCTCTGTGCGCGCTGTGAGGATTCTCAGGTGTCGGTGCCCGATGTGAATTGAGTGCAGCCGAACACAGTCTAGTCAGAATGTGGCCAGAAGTAGAAGTATGCGTATCACATGCTTGTGGTCACACACCCGACACCTGAAAATCCTCACAGCGAGCAGGGCGTGCAGTGTGAGGATTCACAAGTCTGCAGTCACATAAAGTGACTGCAGTCTTGTAGCTTAAGGCAGCTTGCACCTGTTCACACTTGTTTTATTCTGTTCGGAGGAGCTGGTCAAGTTTTTTTTATAGTTTACTTTTGGAGGTTGTGACAGCCTCCTTTTCTGACTGTGCACTCCTCTGATCAGCCTAAGGCCCCCTTCACATGGACGTGTCTGCGTTACGTGTGGCATCCGTTTTTCTCATGGATACCACACGTGCCCATTACAACCTACTAGCTATTCAACCCGTTCTACGCCCGGGTGGCAAGCATTTTTATTGGTATATGGTCTCCCATGCTGGTATGTGCTGCCCCCCTCCTGGTATTTGTGCTGCCCCCATCCTGTCCCCACCATCCCATCCTGGTATGTATGGCACCTCTCACCCCCAATCATGGTATACAAGGCACCCCTCACCCCCAATCTTGCTATGCATGGCATCCCTCACCCCCAATCCTGGTATGCATGGCACCCCTCACCCCCAATCCTGGTATGCATGGCACCCCTCACCCCCAATCTTGGTATGCATGGCACCCCTCACCCCCAATCCTGGTATGTGTGGTACCCCATCCCTCATCCCTATCCTGGTATGTATGGTATCCCAGATCCTGGTATGCATGGGCCGCTCACCCTCATCCTGGTATGCATGGCACCCCTCATCCCTATCCTGGTATGCATGGGTCCCTCATCCCCAATCCTGGTATACATAGTACCCCTCATCCCCAATCCTGGCATACATGGTACCCCTCATCCCTATCATGGTATGTATGGTACCCCTCATCCTGGTATGCATGGCACCCCGCATTCCTATCCTGGTATGTATGGTACCCCTCATCCCTATTCTGGTATGCATGGCACCCCTCACATCCCTATTCTGTTATACATGGCACCCCTCACACCCCAATCCTGGTATGCATGGTCCCCTCACCCCCCAATCCTGGTATGCATGGTCCCCTCACCCCCCAATCCTGGTATGCATGGTCCCCTCACCCCCCAATCCTGGTATGCATGGTCCCCTCACCCCCCAATCCTGGTATGCACGGTCCCCTCACCCCCCAATCCTAGTATGCATGGTCCCCTCACCCCTTAACCCTGGTATGCATGGTCCCCCCACCCCCTAATCCTGGTATGCATGGTCCCCTCACCCCCAGTCCTGATATGCATGGTCTCCTCACCCCCCAATAATGGTATGTGTGGTGCCCCTCATCCTCGTATGCATGGTCCCCTCACCCCCCAATCCTGGTATGCACGGTCCCCTCACCCCCCAATCCTGGCATGTGTGGTACCCCTCACCCTCCAATACTGTTATGTGTGGTACCCCTCACCCCCCAATCCTGGTATGCATGGTCCCCTCACCCCCCAATCCTGGTATGCGTGGTACCCCTCATCCTGGTATGCTTCATCCCCTCACCCCACAATCCTGGTATGCATGGTCCCCTCACCCCACAATTCTGGTATGTGTGGCCCCCTCATCCCTTTCACACTGTACACACATGCAAAAAAATAAACAGTTATACTCACCTTTCTTCTCTGTGCTCCAGCGCTGCTGCGTCCTGTTCTGCCGGAGGCCGGGGGATGAGTGTGGCAACGGAGCAAATGTGTCTTCAGTAAAATGGCGCAAGATAGCGCTATGTGCGTGCGCCGATCCGGCGCCCCACTCCTGCCCCGGTCTCCGGCGAAGAGAGGCGCTGCGGCAACGCTCCTCCCGGTCAGGTAAGTATGTAAGTATGGCGTCGGAGATCGCGGTATGCGTTCAGTGCCTACGCATACCGCGATCTCCGGCGCCATACACTCCTCTTACCTGTAACGGCTGGATGGGTGATTCTGTCTGGAGCCAGACTGCGCGTCGCGCATGCGCAGTCTATCGAGGCTTCAGACAGAGACACGCTTGCAGTGTTATATTATAGATGGTGTTTTTCCGGTAACGGTTTTATATGAATTTATGAAGGTGCCTAAGGCTTATAATTAATGCTGGATCCTACCTGCCCTTTACATTTTTACACTTATAGCCCGGGAGAGGCATGACTGATAAATATTAGGATTAGGATCCCATCAAAGAAAGGTCACCTTGTCACGGCTAGTGGGCTCTCCTGAATTTGCCAATTTATGTGCTAAATACTGTAATTTTTATAAGTAAATTCTATATAGCAGTAATGCGGTTCAAATGTCATATATTCAATGTTTGCAGCACTTACAGGGGCGGCTGTATTCTCCTGTATCTATCTATACTGAGGAGAGGGTGGACATGCCTTGGTGTTTGGGACCTGATCTTTTAAGACCCTAACAACGCCCCCGCTGCTATCCGTCCTTGGTGACACTGTTTACCTCTTGGTATCACTTTGCAGCAGCCAACAGAATGTCTCCGCACTGTGACCCTAAACTACATTCTCACTTATCTTTTTGCAAAGGACCAGAAAAAGAGGGGAGGAGACATCACACCATGTGAGCACATCCCGCCCACTTTTACTGCAGTCTTAATGCAATCTAACTCTACACTAGATTCATGGGAAATGTCTGCAGCTGCTCCCCCTAGTGTTTAAAAGTTGAAAATATCAAAACTTTTACAATTTTTATATTTTATTACCATTAAAAGATTTTTTTTTTTAAATTAAAACTTTAGTGCTTTACATTTTTTCAATTGTTGCTGCGAGACCTCTGAAGATGATGAGTATTATACTATCCATTTCTGAGCTTTACGTTGCTTTACTCCCTTCTTCACAGTACACTGACGTTGAGTATGGTCTCATCCATATGGGGTCACAAAGGTTCAGCTAATGTTATCGCCTTTTGCAGGGCTTTTCATACTGGATACATCACCGTCCATCATATGAAAGTCCAACCATAAACAATATTCCATGGACCCTCAAGGTAAATCCCAAACTTCTCCCTGATCTTCTCTATGGGATATTCATGAAGCTGCTTTATATTTTATCCATGACTGTATAATAACAAGGGCTCTCTGGTTGATTAGATTATGTATAAGAGAATTTCTAAGTGTTTTTTTTTTATTACAGGATGACCCACTACGTGTGGTTCCCTGGAAAAATTCCTCTGAAGATTCCATCAATCTTCCTCTTTGGATCTTCCGTGCCACAGTTTTTGTTGCGCTGATGACACTTGTGACAATACTAGAGAACTTGGCTTTAAAGCGCACCTGTCAGCAGGATTGTGCTTAGTAAACCACATACACTGACCGGTGGGCGCCATTACACTGAGTAAAATGATAGCTTTGTTGATGAAATCCGTCCAGAAGTTCTTTTATAATCTTTAGTTTCAGTTTTGCCATAATGAGATACTCGTGCTCTGGGGCGGGACTTTAGGGAGGTGCTGTAGCTGGTGCTCTCATTATGTATGCCTATCTCTGACAGGTCACTGTGCTTTCAGTCGCCGGCCTAATATTTTAAATATTGCCTTTGTAATTTCTCTGCCAATTTGAAATTTACATCCCCAAAATGGCCGCAAAGGCCCGCGCATGCGCAGTAGCATCTTTCGGTTGCCGAAAGATGCTACTGCACACGCGCGGTCGCCATTTTGCTAAAGGAAAAAGAAACTTGCCTGCAGCAATATGGCACCCAGCAACCGAAAGATGCTACTGCGCATGCGCAGGCCCCGGCGGCCATTTTGGGGGATGTAAATTTCAAATTGACTGAGAAATTACAAAGGCAATATTTAAAATAGAAGCAGAAGCACAGTGACCTATCAGAGGCCAGAGATAGGAATACATAGTGAGAGCACCACTTACAGCCCCTCCCTAAAGTCCCACCCCAGAGCAAGAGCATATCATTATGGCAGAACTGAAAATAAAGATTACAAAAGAACCTCTGGACGGATTTCATCAACAAAGGTATCATTTTACTCAGTGTAATGGCGCCCACCGGTCAGTGTATGTAGTTTACTAAGCAGTCCTGCTCACATGTGCGCTTTAAGGCTTGTCCTGAGCAAGAAGGCAAAGTCTAAACCTGGCGAAACAACTATAAAACCCACTCCTAAGAACAAAAACATTCTGGAAGAACAAAGTACTTGTAAGGAACCAATTTGTATCCCTCAGATTCAGGAGCAAGTTTCCAGGAGAATAACTGTTCTGCCAAATGGCAAATGTTCTGGTCCATCCTTGGCTCCTGCACCATAGGATGTGAATAAAGTTCCTAGACGCAACTATAAAGAGGGTTTCAGTGATATTGTCTGGGTCCATAGTGTACCATATTACAGCAGAAGAAGAGCTCGAAGTTCTACAGAGCAAAAAGAGGTTTCTCATCTTTGAATGAAACCAATAACCTAGAATTTCAGAGCCGAGAACGCCAGAGTTGAGCACACCAGTACCAAGAATACCAGAGCCTAGAGATTCAGAACCTTGAATGCTGGAGCCTAGAAAGCCCACAATACTGCAACACAGAATCGAGAGGAGAAGATTTTTCTGTAGATGTCTAAGAGGCAAAAAAGATTGAGAAAACATCTGCCTGTAGTTTCCATCGCTTGCATCTCACCTATTCCCGATCCATCACAGATTTGAGGGATACCTCCTGATATCATCAGCATCGTAACCATCTGTGGTTCACATCCTACAGATGACGATAAACTTGAAGTTCAGATTTCTGGGTGGCTAAATGCTGGAGGGTGATGACCTATTGATGGCCCACAGCCAGAGGTTCATTACGTGTTGATGGTACACAGCTGGACAGTGGGTCAATAACTTTTGATGGGACACATCCAGGTTCCTCCCTGATTACAAGGGACCCTAGTGAATACTGATCATTCTGAACCCCCACTGACTATATACTTGCTCCACCTCACCCTATACCATCATGGAGGACACTTCCACCTGTGTCCACTGTAAGGTTGGACTTTCTTTTATAATTACAGCAGATTAATAAATATCATAAAGTTGAAAAAGTGTCGAGTAATTTTATTATTAATAAATATAAAGTATAATATATAGCTATAGAGGGCACATAAGACGACTAACTATAGAAAGCATGGTATCGCCTGATATATACTGTATATTCTAGATGGCGCTATTACACTAAATACATCACAACCTCCAGGGTGATATTACCGTACAATGCGAGATCACTAATAATGGCCACAGATTATGAGAAAATGACCAGCTCCATAGTCCTGGAGTTATTATAAATGTCTCTAGTGTGAGGCAGGGACTGGACGAGTGTTGGAGGGAGGTATATTCCCCCAGGACGTCCTTTATGTATCCATGCTGTAGAATCTGCCGTATACTTCTGTTCTAGCAGTCAGACATTCCACTCTGCAAATCACAGGCTCAACATTGTGTAAAACTACCACCGTATATAAGAGCACTCAGAATAAAAACTAGCGGCATGCCGTGCACTGCCCACGTCATGTGTACGGGATACAGGACCTGCAGGACCTGGTGCGGCCATTATAGTTGATAGATTAATGATACCTGTGCAGATGAAGGGAAAAAAATATGTGCAACAACAGGAGGAGAAAGTCTCAAAATGTAATTTGAAGAGTATGAGATGCAGATATGTGGTACCAGGGAGAAACGTAAGTGTAGTCAGACAACACAATGACCTGGAAACGGGTCAAGCAGAGCCGGGTATGTGGTAATAATAAATGGGCAGGGAAATGAGTCGAAGTTTTGGTAATCATGGTGTAACAGACCGGGCAGACTGACTGGGCAGGAGAGAATTTTATGTTCTTTTGATTATAGAATCATTCGGAGAATTCCTGCTCCTTAATATTTAAAGGGGTTGTCCGGGACTATTTTTTTTTTTTACCGTGGACCTAAGAACTTACAGGCCGATCTTTGCCTGCTAACAGTGGTCACAGCCCGCTCCTGCTGGTGATTCTCCAGCTCCCGCTCTGCTCTGTTGATGGGGCATGACTGCTGGTGTCATGCTGACTGACAGCTGGCTCCCCGCTGCCTAACAGCAGGGAGCCGGCTGCCAATCAGCATGAAGTTGGCAGTCAAGCCTCCATGACAGTGCAGATAGGAAAAGGAAGAGCTGTCCTGTTGACGTGAAACACCAGAATTGCTGTTAGGAGCAGTTCAGGAGTGATCTGTGTCGCCACCGGCTAAAACAGGCAGGTAGTTAGCAATTACCTGCCTGTTAGTTCTTAGTAATAACTCATAGGAAATAGTAGCATGTTAAACCCAGTATAAAAAAATCAAAGGTTATATAATGGCATAATACACATGCAGGTATTGAAGGACTCAGGTGGACAACTCGTCATGAAATACATATATACGGAGACAAAAAATGACGAGCAATAGTCCAGGGTAATGTACAAAAGTAGGAAAAAACAAGGAGTGATCCAGCATCCAAAAGTCTTCTTTAAAATCAATAATCCTATATTGGAAAACTATTTTAAAAATCTTATGCAGAAAAGTCACATCATACAACGATTAAGGACCATAAGTTCTGAAACTCTTCTGTACATCACCTCCTCCTGTGGGGGCTGTGACTTCTCTGCATATGATTTTAAAAATAGTTTTCTAATATAGGATTATTGATTTTAAAGAAGACTTTTGGATGCCGGATCACTCCTTGTTTTTTCCTGCTAATCTCCCGGGGCACTGCCGGCTGTTCCGTCCACCTGATGTCTGAGTAAGTTGAGCTGACTTTTTTTTCCTCTTTTGTTTCAATGTTCAAAAGTAGAAAATTTATTGATGGATAAAAATATACATGAACAGGGCAGGGGGGAATAGGACACACATCCACGTGTGAAGACAAACTGTGGAAAAAAGGGGCACGCAATATAGGAACATTAATAATAGTATATATTAAATATCATATACATTATCATATGTACTATCATAACAGATATAAAGGAATACTATGTCATAAAAAAGAAATCCTGCAGTTATACCAATAAATAGCGTTATCAAGGTATATGTGACAAATTATCCCACTAGAACTATGCTAATGCACCAAACAAGAAGCATTATGAAATAATTTGGACACCAATGATGCAGGAGCTCTAACTATTAGTGCGTCTGCCCCTGACGCGCATTTCGAACCAGCCTTCGTCAGGTGGCACGGTCTCCACTTATTCCCTGACTTATACACTACGCCAGATGAAGAAAAAAGGCGATGTAGTGCAGCCCTGCACAGTAACAGGACCTCCCTTTTGTTTCCCCCATGGAACACCAATACATTTCAATTGAATGTGTGTCCTCGGATGTACATTCAGTTGAAACCAGTGGGCCCACTCTATGTCCTGCTCGGGGACACGCCAAAGATCTGGGCCCACCGAAGAGTAGTCCGATGTCCCATTGCTCCAGTCCGGCCCTGGTTACAGTTCATGCTAGTCCAGACAACAGATATCACGTCCATCGCACATGTATCCAGTCAGCAACTACAGTCCTCACATACATAGTTCATCACATACAGACGATGGATACGATGACCGTAGAACATCTATCTAACTCCAGCAACATATAGTACAGTCTCAACTGGGGTACTCCAAACTTATTTGTGGGTTCAGTGTTGGGCAGAGGAGCAGACCTGTATTCCACCAGATGGAGTCATGGTGTTTTGGACTGTTACTGAAGAGACCCTCTGGAGTGGGAGTCAGAGACTTTATACCCACAGTTCCCATTCAGGACATTCCTCCACAGGATTGGAGAAGTTGGGGGGAGGTGATACTTCACTGTTCAACTAACCAGCATATTTGTCCTAAATTGTGTAATTAGTAAACTGCAGTGGGCTGATGCAATATATACTCAGCAGGCATTTACAAATGAACATACCACAAGAGTGAACGTACAGTCTCATATGAAACAATGACTCAATTGAGGCCTCTGAGAGACTAACAAGAGTAATGGAATTGTAGCACCCCGAGGACTCGGTTGCTACAGGGGTATTGCACCTCGATCCAGAGGTGTGGTATTCCACTCCCGGGTAAGGATGGAGTGTGGGACTGAGCTCAGCTGCTGCATGCACTACACTCATCCCATTTCTGGGGGACAGAACAACGGTACTCCCACCAGATAGATGTGCAGGTACGACAGCGTCTGTCCCTGGCTGGAGTGGGAGGGGGGGGAGGAACATCCCAGTAGTGTAGGGGCAGATAGGGGAGGGACTCTGGGCATAGAGGTAGGAGCCCATTGGGTGCTAGTCACCTGGGCTCACACATAGAGGGAGTATATATGGTGGGCACCATCTAGAGACAGGGAGAGCTGAGAGAGTGAGAGGGAGAGTTCAGCCAGAAGGGCTGACAGGGAGCTGTGGCTCCGGCTGGGCCCAGCTCCAGGGCCAGGCCTGCAGTGGAGAGGAGGAGGAAGAGAGGCCCAGAGACGCAGGACAAGAGGGAACCCTGAGATCCCACAAGCTAACGGGTGAAGGGTTGGCAGATCAGGGTACCGGATCCCAAACTGGTGGAGGCTAATGATCCTCAGCCAGGAACCGGAGGTCGTGGTCAAGTTTTGGCGCGACCCTCACCACATCCACCAGGAAGGCACACCACGAATAGGGTCAGGAAAGCCAGAGAAGGTTTTACCACCAAGAGGCCCGAGGGAGCCGGACAAAGGTGGATCCCTGGTGGGAACGGCCAGTAGGAAGGAAGAGAGGGGAGCTCAGGACCACGCTCTGGACTGCCTGGGAGTTGGCCGAGTCCCACACCTGGTGGACGCAGCACGGCTCGGGTGGTCACTCAAGGCCGGAGTGACCGGAACAACACCTGTGAGTAAAAACCCTGAAACTGCATCGCATGTCTCTGAGCTTCCTTGCTGCACCATCACAACCACCATCTTCCACATCTGCTGCCCTGAGGCCATACCCCTCCCGTTGGGGGTTATACCACCATTGCTGCACACATACCACCGGCCTCAGCGGACTGTTCTGCAGCGGCGGACTTGCGACCGCAAATCAACGGGTGGCGTAGTCGACACTTAAACAACATCTACGAAGACTGCCACACACTTAGTTTGACCACCTTGGGCACGGACCGGGTCACCGCCACAAGGACTACTACCCCTATCCAGATCCGGCTCCGGGTGTCCCTTGAACATGGCCCAGGGGGCGCGTCAGAATGATTGATTTACCTGATTACCAATTTTGTGTCTGGCCTTATGGATACATAAGATCCAGCTTGCATGTCTTTCTCTGCTTACTATTACTGAATGGAAACAGTGATTCCCGATGCTGAACGCTCTCCAGGAGAGACCCGTGCACCTCAATCTCATGAGCAAGCAAATCTCCAATAAAACACAACAATAAGACCGACATAACCAGTGCTCCGTGCTGGAAAAAGTCTGTATCCCTTAGAGACGTGCACTCTGCTCTACGTCCATTGGTCCAATAGTCTTTAGTCCGTGGCCAGCTCCTCACACTGATAAAACTGGTGTAACGCCTGTACAAGAGATAGCAGCCACAACACTTATTACTCACATCTTCATCTGTTTTACATAGATGCAGAATCATTTTATATCCTGGTGGTGGTGCTTCACTTGTAAATGACTTTAAAGCAGTACAGTTGCTGGGCCTGAAAACTCCATTCCTTTTTTTCTGCCCTTCACTGACCACTGCTCTTCCAGTAATTCCCTTGCCCCAGCCTGGAAAGTCCAGTATTTACTCACTATGACTCCCAGGTGTAGCCTACACGTTACCTTCTCTTCAGTCGTACTGTCCATTGACAATATGGAAAGGAGTCTGCTGCTCACTGAGCAGCTGCTCACTGGGGTAGATGTGGGGGAGGGTGGTAGTAGGGAGCTGCAGGACAGTGAGGGGGGGTAGAGGGAAGAGTACCAGAGAGGCTAGTCCTGATCTGGCACACCCCAATAAGTTTGCAAAGTTGGCATATGAGGGGGGTGACGGTACAGGGGTAGCACTGCTGCAGCAAGACATGTCCCCTGAAAGACAGAGGAATGTCAGCTCCAGTAAGGAGGGAAATAGGAGAGCAGGGCAGGCCAGGCATGTGCTGGTAGTGGGGGACTCAATTATTAGGGAAACAGATAGGGCAATCTGTCACAAAGACAGGGATCGTCGAACAGTGTGCTGCCTACCTGGCGCTCGAGTCCGGCACATCGCTGATCGGGTTGACAGATTACTGGGAGGGGCTGGTGAGGACCCAGCGGTCATGGTGCACATTGGAACAAATGACAAAGTTAGAGGTAGGTGGAAGGTCCTTGAAAATGATTTCAGGGAATTAGGCTGCAAGCTGAAAGCAAGGACCTCGAAGGTGGTATTCTCTGAAATACTACCGGTACCACGTGCCACGCCAGAGAGGCAACCGGAGATTAGGAAGATAAATAAGTGGCTCAAGAACTGGTGTAGGAAGAAGGGATTTGGGTTCCTGGAGAACTGGGCAGACTTCTCAATTGGCTACAGACTCTACGCTAGGGACCGGCTGCACCTCAATGGGTGCTGGGGGAGAAAATGGCTAGAAGGTTGGAGGAGTGTTTAAACTAGGGATTGGGGGGAGGGTATTCATTTTATAGGTGGGGAAGATAGTGCAGATAGTGACCTGGGCACAAATAAAGAAATTGGGGGTGGGGTTAGAAGAGTCAATAAAATAAGAAGGAATAGAGGTACAGAGAGATACATAAAATGCATGTACACTAATGCCAGAAGCCTCACCAACAAAATGGAGGACTTAGAATTAATTTTGTTGGAAAATAATTATGACATGGTGGGGATATCTGAGACGTGGCTGGACGAGAACCATGACTGGGCAGTTAATTTACAGGGCTACAGTCTGTTCAGAAACAACCGTACAAACAATCGAAGGGGGGGGGGGTGTTTATATGTAAAATCATCCTTAAAACCCATCTTGCGGGAGGATATATGTGAATCTAATGGAAATGTAGAGTCCCTGTGGGTGGAGATAAGGGGAGGGGGAAAAAGTAATAAATTACTGATAGGGGTTTGTTATAAGTCTCCAAAAATAATGGAAGCAGCGGAGAATATCCTCGTTAAGCAAATAGATGAAGCAGCGACTCAAGGAGAAGTCATTATTATGGGGGACTTCAACTACCCTGAAATACATTGGGGGAGAGAAACCTGTAGTTCAAGCAAAGTTAATAGGTTTTTGACAACTATGAGAGACAATTACCTTTCACAACTGGTTCAGGACCCAACAAGAAGGGGGGCACTGCAAGACCTAATATTAACCAACAGGCCAGACCGCATATCAAATATACGAGTTGGGGGTCACTTGGGTAATAGTGATCACAAAATAATAAATTTTCATGTAACCTTTAATAAGATGTGTAGTAGAGAGGTTTCAAGGGCACTAAACTTCAGGAAGGCAAATTTCCAACGGTTGAGAGATGATCTTAGTGCAATAAACTGGGACGATATCCTGAGACATAAAGCTACACAAAGCAAATGGGAGACATTTATTAGCATCCTGAATAGGACCTGTGCACAATATATACCCTATGGGAATAAACATGTTAGAAATAGGAGGAAACCACTATGGCTAAATAGAGCTGTAAGGGGCGCAATATGTGACAAAAAGAAAGCATTTAGAGAACTAAAGCAAGTAGGTAGTGATGAGGCATTAAATAAATATAGAAAATTAAATCAATTCTGTAAAAACCAAATCAAGGCAGCAAAGATTGAGGCAGAGAGAATCATTGCCAGAGAAAGTAAAAATAACCCCAAAATATTCTTTAGCTACATAAATAGTAAAAAACTAAAAAATGATAGTGTTGTCCCCCTTAAAAATAGTCTGGGGGAAATGGTGGATGAGGATGAGGAAAAAGCCAATATGCTAAATGATTTTTTTTCAACCGTATTTACACAAGAAAATCGCATGACAGAAAACATGATCAGTGATAACAAAAATTCTCCATTAAATGTCACTTGCTTAACCCAGAAGGAAGTACGGCGGCGTCTAAAAATCACTAAAGTTGACAAATCCCCGGGCCCGAATGGGATACACCCGCGAGTACTGCAGGAATTAAGTAACGTCATAGATAGACCATTATTTTTAATCTTTAAAGATTCCATAATAACAGGGTCTGTACCATAGGACTAGCGTATAGCAAATGTGGTGCCAATATTCAAAAAGGGGACAAAACTGAACTTGGAAATTATAGGCCTGTAAGCTTAACCTCTACTGTGGGTAAAATCCTGAAGGGTTTCCTAAGAGATGCTATACTAGAGTATCTGAAGAAGAATAACCTCATGACTAGTGTTGAGCATTCCGATACTGAAATATCGGGTATCGGCCGATATTCGCGGTATCGGAATTCCGATACTTAATTCCGATACTTTTACAATATCGAATACCGGAATCGGAAGTTCCCATAATGCCTGCGCTCTGCAGTGTCTCTGAAGTATGACAAGCTGGATGGCAGCGCTCAGCTGAGATCCAGCCTGTCATCAGAATGCCATCCCAGCGTGGGAGAATTCTCCTGATCGTTTAAAAGCCGGCGGGTGGTAAAAAGCCGCCGGCTTTTAAACAATCACACAGCCCCATACTGCTTCCCCGCAGCCTACCACCCCGATCCTCTGCTCCCCTCGCCACTTCCCATCCCGATCGTAAGTTAGGACCGGGCGGGGAGCGCAGCACCAAGGAGCGGGGAGCGAAGGACCCGGGCGGGGAAGCCGGCAGTGAAAAGACTTCACCGCCGGCTTTCCCGTTCTGTGCTGCGCTCTCCCGCCGGTTATTTCAAATGAACAGCTGAGGTATCAGGTGATGCCGATCAGCTGTTCATTTGAAGTCGCCGCAGTGCCCTCAGAGGGTTCACGTGAGTTCATGCTTGACTGCATTGCATGAACTCACATGAACTTTCCCACGGCCGCACAGGTCAGCCTCACCTCCCAGACGATCAGCCCGTCATGATTGGTGTGTGTGGGTGTCTGTGCGCCGTGTCTGCGAGTGTGTGCGGGGTGTCTGTGCGATGTCTGCGAGTGTGTGCGGTGTCTGTGCGATGTCTGCGGGTGTGTGCGTGCAGGCAGACATAGGCCGATGTGACACTACTACTCCCATCGGCCTATGTCTGTCCCCCGTCCACTCGTGCCAGCAGGATCAGCTCGATGGGAGCAGTAGTTCCTATCAGCCTGATCCTGCTATATAAATTGCCCTACTGTGTCCCCAATAAATTTTAAATACATGTCATTGGTGACCAGTGGTTACCTAAAATAAATTAGTTTATACATTACCTGTCCCCGCCGATCGCCACCTAAAATAAAGTAAAAAATAAAAAACTACACTTATACTCACCTAGACACCTAATTCCCCGAAGCCATCGATCTCCTGTAATAAAATATAAAATAATAAACCACAACCTTATCCTTACCCCTCCGTAGTAGTCCACGAGTGTCCCACGATGATCTCCAGTTTAGAGCAGCCACATAGAATGTGACCGCTCTGAACCGCTGCCGCCGCTAGAATGATGGGGCCGTAAAGCAGCCCCGTCATTGCATAAGCGGGTTCGCCGGAGTTCAGGCAGTGCTGCTCCGGTTAGCTCCTTTCCGGCCCTACTGTATCGTGAGAAATTCCCACGGTACAGCAGTGACGTAAAGGAGGTCTCCGGAGCTGCGCTGCCTGAATGCACTCCGGTGACCTCAGTCAGTGGCTCCTGCTGCCGGGAGCGGACGTGTTCCCTGCAGTGTGAGCTTATAGCAGCCATGCACAGCTGTCACCATCTCCAGATGTGACAGCTGTGCATGGGAGATCAGCGCAGGAACGTGGACAGGTAACTATTTTTTTTTAGTAAACTAAGAATTAAATAAAATTGTGTGTTTTATTTCAAATAAATTATTTTTTTCTGGGTGTAGTATGTTTTTTCTTTTTAACACTTTGTAGGTTAGTAATGGGGGTGTCTTATAGACGCCCATCATTACTAACCTGGGCTGCATGGCAGCTGGCGCTGACATGAACCCCACCACTATTACCCCCTGCCACCGCACCAGGGCAGCGTGGAAGAGCGAGGCTAAGTGCCAGAGTTGGCGCATCCTATGGATGCGCCATTTCTCTGGCGGCTGACGGCTGGTGTTTCTAGCCTGGGAGGGGGCCAATATTCATGGCACCCTTCCTGGGCTATTAATATCAGCCCCCAGCTGTCCGCCTAGCCTTTGCTAGCTATTAAATAGGGGGTACCCCACGTCATTTTTTTGGGGGGTGGGTCCCCCATTTTAATAGCTATTAAAGGCTAGGTATTCAGCTGGGGGCTGATATTAGTAGTCTGGGAAGCTCCGTGGGTATTACCCACTTCCCAGGCTTCAAACATCTGCCCCAGCCGTCTGCTTAACCTCCGCTAGAGCCTAAAATTATGGGGGACCCCACGCCAATTTTTTTTAAATAAATCCTTTATTTTAACACTAAATGACATTTGAGGAGTTAATAAAGATGCAGTCCCTAAATTATTATTTATTTTTTAATTAATTTTTCCCAAAAATTTTGACGTGGGCTTTGCCATATTTTTGTATGCCAGCCAGGTACAGCATCCAGCTTCTATGAACGCGCCATTTTCCGGGGTGGCTGCGGACTGCAATTTGCAACGGGGGGGGGGGCAGAAAGCTTGGGCCTCCCTGAGCTGCAGATTCCAGCCCCCAGCTGCCTAGTTGTACCTGGCTGGACACACAAATAGGGAGAAGCCCACGTATTTTTTTTTAAGATTATTTCATGAAATTCATGAAATAATAAAGAAAAAAAGGGCTTCCCTATATTGTTGTGTCCGGCCAGGTACAAATAGGCAGCTGGTGGTTGGGCGCAGCCCGTTCCTGCCTGCCGTACCTGGCTGGACACAAATATAGTGCGAAGCCCCACGTCAATTTTTTTTTAATTATTTCAGGAAATTCATGAAATAATTTAAAGAAAATTGATGTGGGGCTTCTCCCTATATTTGTGTCCAGCCAGGTACAGCAGGCAGGAACGGGCTGCGCCCAACCACCAGCTGCCTATTTGTACCTGGCCGGACACAACAATATAGGGAAGCCCTTTTTTTAAAAAATTATTTCATGAAATAATTTAAAAAAAATTGACGTGGAGCTTCGCACTATATTTGTGTCCAGCCAGGTACAGCAGGCAGGAACGGGCTGCCCCCAACCACCAGCTGCCTATTTGTACCTGGCCGGACACAACAATATAGGGAAGCCCTTTTTTTCTTAATTATTTCATGAATTTCATGAAATAATTAAAAAAAATACGTGGGGCTTCGCCCTATTTTTGTGGCCAGCCAGGTACAACTAGGCAGATGGGGGCTGGAATCCGCAGCGCAGGGAGGCCCAAGCTTTCTGGGCCCCACCCGCTGCAAATTGCAGTCCGCAGCCACCCCGGAAAATGGCGCGTTCATAGACGCGCCATCTTCTGGCGCTGTACCCAACTCATCCAGGGCCCTGGTGCGGTGGCTCACTGAGTAATAAAGGGGTTAAGGCCAGCTTGGCATTATCAGCTGGCCCTAAACCCGAAATTCATGGGGTCACGCCAATATTAGACATGACCACCATGAATTTCTAGTAAAGTATTTAAAAAAAACACAACACCCAGAAAAAAGTCCTTTAATTGAAATAAACACACAATTCTTTATTGTTCTAAATTAAACTCTACTTACCGTCACGCCCATTCCAGCTGAAGCCAACGATCTCCTGCAATAAAAGAAAAATAATAAACCAACCTCATCCTTACCTTTCCATGGTTCCCACGACAGCTTCAGCTCTGCTACATCGAGATGACAGGCTGGACCGCAGCAGAACGCTGCCATCCAGCCTGTCATCCCGCAGACACTGAGAAGCGCAGGCATGCTTGCGCTCCTCAGTGTCTCTCTGTGACGGCATAAAGATGAGCCGAGGTCATGTCCAATGAACTCGGCTCAGGAGACAGGAGACTGCGTGCAAGGGTTAATGAGAGTAAATCCTCTGCCATGTCAGCTCCGAGTCTTGAGAGGGTCTGTACTGACATTGGAGAGCCGATGGAGATTGGGGCGATGGCACCCCGCTCTCAGGAAAAAGACCGCAGGTCTTCTGAAGGTTTGTGCTTTTATTGCGGGAAATCTGAGCATTTTATTAAGAACTGTGTACTTCGTATGAACAAAGTAAAAAAAAAAGGTCAGTTACGCCCGTATAGCCTGTTTAAATACTAAGGGGGTATTTCTTTCTGCTACTACTGCTGCTCAGGAAGAATTAATTGAATTTTGGGTATTTGTGGATTGTGGTTCTACTCTGAATGTGATTGATGGGGGATTCTTGGAAAAACTTAAATTAAAACCCAAACCTTTGTCATCCTCTATTGCTGTGGTTTCTGTCAATGGCTCCCCCTTGAAGAGTGTTACTCACAAGGTCTGTGAATTTCCCCTCACTATTAATGGTATTCACCAAGAAAATTTGGATTTGGTAGTATTAAATAATTTGCCTTCTCCAGTAGTTTTGGGGTTACCCTGGTTAAAATTGCACAATCCTGTACTGGATTGGTCTACCAATGAAATTAAGTCCTGTAGCCCTAAGTGTTATGACAAGTGTTGTAACGGACGTATTGCTGCGGTGGAAAAAGGGGAATTACCTGTACTTATTCAGGATTTTTGGAGAGTTTTTTCTGAGGAGGAGTCACAAATTTTGCCTCCCCATAGAGACTATGATTGTACCATTGAATTTGTCCCTGGAGCGACTCTTCCTAAAAGTCATTTATTTAATCTTATTCCTGAGAGAAAGGCTTTGGAGGAATACATACAGACAAGCTTGGCCGCCGGTCACATTAGGCCTTCCAAGTCTCCTGTGGCTGTTGGATTTTTTTTTGCTAAAAAAAAGGACGGCGGTTTACGTCCTTGTCTGGATTTTCGTGAGATTAATAAAATTACTGTACGCAATCCTTACCCACTGCCATTGATTCCTGATTTGTTTAACCAGTTGGTGGGGGCCAAGTGGTTCTCTAAAATTGATCTCCGGGGGGCATACAATTTGTTGCGCATGAAGGAGGGCGATGAATGGAAGACTGCTTTTAACACTCCTGTGGGTCATTTTGAGAATCTGGTTATGCCTTTTGGTCTTACCAATGCTCCAGCATTTTTTCAGAATTTTATTAATAACATCCTTAGACCTTTGATCGGCAAAAATGTGGTTGTGTATTTGGATGACATTTTGATTTATTCACCGGATCTGGAGTCTCATTGGCGGAGCGTACGTGAGGTATTACAGTTATTAATTGACAATTCGCTTTTTGCTAAGCTGGAGAAATGTGAGTTCGCTGTACAGAGAATTCGTTTTTTGGGCTACATTATCTCCAGCGAGGGTTTTGAGATGGACCCGGTGAAAGTTCAAGCTGTGCAGGAATGGCCTAGGCCTATTGGTTTGAAATCGATACAGAGGTTTTTGGGTTTCGCCAATTATTACAGAAAATTCATTAAAAATTTTTCTATTAATGTCAAACCACTGACCGATCTCACCAGGAAAGGTGCTAATGCGGTTCAGTGGACTACTGAGGCCATTGAAGCTTTTGTGTTTCTAAAGGAGAGGTTCAGCTCTGCTCCCATCCTTATGCAGCCTGATGTGACTAAGCCGTTTTTGGTTGAGGTTGATGCTTCTTCGGTGGGGGTCGGTGCGGTATTGTCTCAGAAAAACAAGGATGGAGTACATCCCTGTGCTTTTTTTTCAAAAAAATTTTCTGAGACTGAACTTAATTACGATATTGGTAATCAGGAATTGCTGGCTATTAAACTCGCATTTGAACACTGGCGTCATCTCTTGGAAGGTGCTGAATTTCCCATTCAGGTTTTCACTGATCATAAAAATCTGATCTATCTTGATGCTGCCAAGCGCTTGAATGCCCGTCAGGCTAGGTGGGCACTTTTTTTCTCGCGGTTTAATTTTTCCGTTACTTACATCCCGGGTACCAAGAATGTTAAAGCTGATGCTTTGTCTCGCAGCTTTTCTCCCATGGTCGGTGCTGAGGAGGAGGGGAGCATTTTACAAGAAGGTGCTGTGATTGCTGCATTGGACTCCGTTTTGGAAGATGATATTCTTAAAGCACAGGAGAATGCCCCATCTAACACTCCCCATGGGAGGTTGTTTGTGCCGAGGACCTTTAGGAGAGATTTGTTTGTTGAGTGTCATGAGTCTCGGTTGGCAGGTCATCCAGGAATTTCTGAGACCAAGAGACTTGTGGGTCGCAGTTTTTGGTGGCCTGGATGGCAAAAGGAAGTCATTAAGTGGGTGCGTCAATGTACGGTGTGTGCTAGATCTAAGTCTTCACATACTCCTGCAGCGGGGTTGCTTTGCCCTCTGGAGGTTCCTAGTGCACCTTGGACACATCTGGCTATGGACTTTATTACTGACCTTCCCCCCCTCTGAGGGTTTCACAGTCATCTGGGTGGTCGTGGACCATTTTAGCAAGATGTGTCACTTGGTTCCTTTCATCAAACTGCCCTGCGCTAAGACACTCGCTAAGGCCTTTGTCAAGGAAATTGTCAGACTACATGGCGTTCCTACTGACATTGTTTCGGATAGGGGACCTCAGTTTGTGGCTCGTTTTTGGCGTGCTTTTTGTGACAGGTTGGGAGTTCATTTGTCGTTTTCATCCGGATATCATCCTGAGTCTAATGACCAGACAGAAAGGAAGAATCAGGATGTTGAGCAGTTCTTGCGTTGTTTTGTGGCAGACAATCAGGAGGGGTGGTTTGAGTTTCTGCCACTTGCTGAGTTTGCTCTTAACAACCATACATCCTCTTCTGCTGGTTGTTCGCCTTTTTTTTGTTGCTCTGGGAGACATCCGTCTTTTGGGTCATTCTCCAAATTGGTATCGGCTGTGCCTGAGGAGGAGAGTTTTTCCAGTGATTTGGAGAGAGTTTGGATGGATGTGCGTGGTAATCTTCAGGAGGCTAACAAAAAATCTAAGAGGTACTTTGATAGGAAACGGCAAGAAGTTTTGTTTGCTATTGGTGACATGGTTTGGTTGTCCTCTAAGAATCTGCGGTTGAGGATTCCTTCTAAAAAATTGGGTCCCAAGTTTGTTGGGCCCTTTAAGGTGCTTCAGGTAGTTAACCAATCTGCTGTTAGGTTGGAGGTTCCTACCTCTTGGAATATTAATCCGGTGTTTCATGTTTCTCTGTTGAAAAGAGCTTATGTGTCGGATGGAGACGCCTCTGCCACTGTTCCTCCGGTGGTGGAGGACGGGGAATATGAAATTTCCCGCATCCTAAATTCTAGACGGTATAGAGGGAGTTTGCAGTATCTCGTCGCTTGGAAGGGTTTCGGACCCGAGGATAACTCATGGGTGAGGGAGGATGATGTTTCTGCTTCCAGACTTGTCAGAGCGTTTCACAAGAGATTTCCTGATAAGCCTGGGCCTAGGGGATCCGGAGTATCCTCATAGAAGAGGGGGTACTGTTAGAACTCTCCTGTTAGGTTTTTTCTATCTTGCTGGTCACATGACCTTTTTTGCCTATTTAATCCTGCTCCGCCCTCCTGGCCTTGCTGGACTTCATTGTAATTTCTACTCTTTAGCTAGCCTGGTGCTTGTTACCTTTCTCAGTCTGTTTTGCTAGGTCTTCGGACCTTTATGTTCTATGTTGTGTGTTTGTCTTTTACTGCTACAATTTCTGCTAGGAGGTGTCCAACTTTATCCCAGTCCCTAGTTCTTGTACGGATCCCTCCCTTGCATCTATAGGTCTTCGTACAGACTAGCCGAGGACTTTAGCGGGTCTGATCGCAGGATCAGGTTCCCCGTTACATCGTAGGGATCTAGCTTAGTTCTATTGTAGGGACAGATCTCCTTTCTTTCCTTAGTGCTTGTAGCAGATCATAACACCGACTCTTATAAAAATGAACAAGGGCTGGATTGTGCCAGACTTCTCAACACCACCGAATGATAGGAGCGTAACATAAACTCAAATCCAGTGTCTTTTTTTGGGAGATGTAATCCCATGCACCTTTTCACACCCACACATGGGTACACGCTTCCTGATTTTGGATATTTGCTCTTGTCCTCCTCCTTCTCCTCATCCTCCACCACCATATCACCAGGGTGACCATGGTCCGTGATGCAACACACACATAATTTTTTTAAAGGTTGTTTGTCATGCCCTTAAAAATTTTTTTTATACAGTATGTTCATGTATACCCCCCCCCAGGGGTAAATGTTTGTCAGCCCATACACTTAGTGCATGGGCATTACAAGTATAGGAGACCCGCTCCTTTCTAATGGGAACATTTTTTTATGAGGCCCTCCTCCACGTCTTTTCCAAGGTGCATTGAAGTGCCTCCAACTTTTGGCAGCCCTTGCATTCATTGCATGGGCCAACACAATGGGAGACCCGCTTCCTAATAATGGGAACATTTTTTCATGAGGCCCTCTATGTCTCTTCAAAGGGGCATTGGAGTGCCTCCAAATTTTTGGCAACCCTTGCATTCACTGCATAGGCCAACACTATGGGAGACCCACTTCCTAATAATGGGAACATTTTTTTCAGGAGGTCCTCCTCCACGTCTCTTCCAAGGGGCATTGGAGTGCCTCTAAGTTTTTGGCAACCCTTGCATTCACTGCATAGGCAAACACAATGGGAGACCCACTTCCCAATGATGGGAACATTGTTTTCAGGAGGCCCTCTGACCTCCAAGTCTCTTCCAAGGGGCATTGGAGTGCCTCCAAATTTTTGGCAACCCTTGCATTCACTGCATAGACCAACACAATGGGAGACCCACTTCCTAATAATGGGAACATTTTTTCATGAGGCACTCTACGTCACTTCCAAGGTGCATTGTAGTGCCCCCAATTTTTTTTTCAGCTCTTGCATTCACTGCATAGGCCAACACTATGGGAGACCCACTTCCTAATAATGGGAACATTGTTTCCATGAGGCCCTCTATGTCTCTTCCAAGGGGCATTGGAGTGCCCCTAAATTTTAGGCAACCCTTGCATTCACTGCATAGGCAAACACAATGGGAGACCCACTTCCTAATAATGGGAACATTTTTTTCAGGAGGCCCTCTACGTCTTTTCCAAGGGGCTTTGGAGTGCCTCCCAATTTTTTTTTTCAGCTCTTGCATTCACTGCATAGGCCAACACTATGGGAGACCCACTTCCTACTAATGGGAACATTTTGTCATGAGGCCCTCTATGTCTCTTCCAAGGGGCATTGGAGTGCCTCCAAATTTTTGGCAACCCTTGCATTCACTGCATAGGTAAACACAATGGGAGACCCACTTCCTAATAATGGGAACTTTTTTTCTGGAGGCCCTCTACGTCTCTTCCAAGGGGCATTGGAGTAGGTCCAAATTTTTGGCAGCCCTAGCATTCAAGGCTTAGGCAAACAGTATAGGAGACCCACTTCCTAATAAAGGAAAAATTGTTTTCAGAAGGCCCTCCTCTAAATCTCTTCAAGGGGTATTGGGGTGCGTCCAAATTTTCAAAGGGGTACTGGGGTGCGTCCAAATTTTGGACAGCCCTGCCACTCACTGCATACGCAATAACAGTATAGGAGACCCATTCTTTAGTAATGGGAACATTAAAGCATAGCCGGCTGATGGCTCTCTAAGAATAGTGAGGGCCGACTGCTGGCCCTTTAAGAATAGTAAAGGCCGTCTGATGGCTCTATAAAAATAGGCTTTGTGACTTTCAGAGTCCCTCCTTCATAAATGTAACAGGATGTGTCTGATGATGTCTGACACACCACATGGCCAGAAAAGGTTGTAAAATGTTAAAATGACATCTCGCAGTGAATGCATTTGTCACGGTTGAAAGCAATGCAAAAGTGCAAAAATGCTTCAAAAACGCTACGTGTGAACATAGCCCAAGGTGTGGAGGCGTATTTTTGCCTTTGGTTATTTATTTTGCCTTATATACAAGTCATTACCCTGGAAAGGATGTTCCTTAACATATTTCCCAGGAAAATACATTTTGGTTTCGTTTTTGTATGATTTAATGTGAGTCCGTAAAAGTGGCGTAATACCTCTGACAACATTGTTCACAGCAGTGACCTGGGAGTCAGAAATGCTTCCCCATCCTGTTCCCATGTCATTTGAGCACTGTTGCCATCGATTCGGGCAATTTTTAGGCCTCTGCAGACCGCCGGGGGGAGCCGCCTAAAAAATGCTCGCGTTTCCTATAGACCTAGAGTACAGACCAAAAGTTTGGACACACCTTCTCATTTAAAGATTTTTCTGTATTTTCATGACTATGAAAATTGTACATTCACACTGAAGGCATCAAAACTATGAATTAACACATGTGGAATTATATACTTAACAAAAAAGTGTGAAATAACTGAAAATATGTCTTATATTCTAGGTTCTTCAAAGTAGCCACCTTTTGCTTTGATGACTGCTTTGCACACTCTTGATGAGCTTCAAGAGGTAGTCACCGGAAATGGTCTTCCAACAATCTTGAAGGAGTTCCCAGAGATGCTTAGCACTTGTTGGCCCTTTTGCCTTCACTCTACGGTCCAGCTCACCCCAAACCATCTCGATTGGGTTCAGGTCTGGTGACTGTGGAGGCCAGGTCATCTGACTAGCACCCCATCACTCTCCTTCTTGGTCAAATAGCCCTTACACAGCCTGGAGGTATGTTTGGGGTCATTGTCCTGTTGAAAAATAAATGATGGTCCAACTAAACGCAAACCAGATGGAATAGCATGCTGCTGCAAGATGCTGTGGTAGCCATGCTGGTTCAGTATGCCTTCAATTTTGAATAAATCCCCAACAGTGTCACCAGAAAAGCACCCCCACACCATCATACCTCCTCCTTTATGCTTCACGGTGGGAACCAGGCATGTAGAGTCCATCCGTTCACCTTTTCTGCGTCGCACAAAGACACGGTGGTTGGAACCAAAGATCTCAAATTTGGACTCATCAGACCAAAGCACAGATTTCCACTGGTCTAATGTCCATTCCTTGTGTTCTTTAGCCCAAACAAGTCTCTTCTGCTTGTTGCCTGTCCTTAGCAGTGGTTTCCTAGCAGCTATTTTACCATGAAGGCCTGTTGCACAAAGTCTCCTCTTAACAGTTGTTGAACGGATATGTCTGCTGCTAGAACTCTGTGTGGCATTGACCTGGTCTCTAATATGAGCTGCTGTTAACCTGCGATTTCTAAGGCTGGTGACGCGGATAAACTTATCCTCAGAAGCAGAGGTGACTCTTGGTTTTCCTTTCCCGGGGCGGTCCTCATGTGAGCCAGTTTCTTTGTAGCGCTTGATGGTTTTTGCAACTCCACTTGGGGACACTTTCAAAGTTATCCCAATTTTTCGCACTGACTGACCTTCATTTCTTAAAGTAATAATGGCCACTCGTTTTTCTTTACTTAGAATTTGTATTATGGCAAGAAAAAAGCAGCTAACAGTCTATTTAGTAGGACTATCAGCTGTGTATCCACCTGACTTCTGCACAACACAACTGATGGTCCCAACCCGATTTATAAAGCAAGAAATCCCACTTATTAAACCTGACAGGGCTCACCTGTGAAGTGAAAACCATTTCCGGTGACTACCTCTTGAAGCTCATCAAGAGAATGCCAAGAGTGTGCAAAGCATTCATCAAAGCAAAAGGTGGCTACTTTGAAGTACCTAGAATATCAGACATATTTTCAGTTGTTTCACACTTTTTTGTTAAGTATATAATTCCACATGTGTTAATTCATAGTTTTGATGCCTTCAGTGTGAATGTACAATTTTCATGGTGATGAAAATACAGAAAAATCTTTAAATGAGAAGGTGTGTCCAAAGTTTTGGTCTGTACTGTACGTTGGGCTCGTTGCTCGAGTCAAGCACCTGAGTATTCCAATTTGCTCGACCCGAGCATCGAGCGCCCGGGCATTTTAGTGCTCGTCCATCACTATTCCTAAAGAAAAGGAGACTCGATTAACTCTTGGTAGTCTGGAGTTGGATAATCAAGGGGTGCATTTGTTGGCAACCTGCAGTTCCCGCTTTGTCCTGACAGCAGAGGTGGTGCTAGGGAGCAAAACCGAGAAAATTTCTGTGTTTATTGACAGTGGAGCCGGAGTCAGCATGCTTGATGCTGAGTTTGTGAAAACTCACGGTATTGCTTGCTGTACTTTAGCTAAACCTATTTCCATCTTCGTCATCGACTCGGTGCCACTTGCACAGAAAGCATTTACTCAGATTGTACATAATGTAAAACTGAGGATGGGGTCAGTTCATTGTGAAATAATCCCTTGCTATTTCCTGAACAATCTTCCCACACCTATTGTTTTGGGTATTCCTTGGCTTGTTAAACATAATCCATTGGTGGATTGACAAACCAGGGAGAATATTGAATGGGGAGATGACTGCCATGATAATATGCTCATTGAAGGCCGCAAAGGCATTTGACTCCATTTTGTGTGAATTTTTATGGGCAGTACTTGAAAAATTGGGTATGGGATCCATTTTTACCGCATGGATAAAATTGCTATAGGGAAACCAGTGGCTAGATTAAGGATAAATGGACAACTTACATCAGTCTTCAAACTTGGCAGGGGTACTAGACAGAGTTGCCTCTTCTCCTCTTTGCACTGGCTATTGAACTTCTTGCAGCAATTATTAGGAGACATTCGGCAGAGTGGGTTTCCGTAGAGGTGTAATGGAAGAGAAGGTGGCCCTTTATGCTGACGACACTTTTCTGTTTTTGACGCTTTACTAATTATTGAGAGATTTGAGGAATAATTGGAACTAATCAGTCTTACTCACACTAGATAATAATGATAATACACCTTTCTATGTTAGCTCTGGCCTGCAAGTAGCTTCTGAATTTAAAAATCTAGGTATCAATATAATAGCACAAATGTAAGACTATGACAGATTACATCTCACTCCAATTCTTGTGAAATTTAAGCATAAAAGGGAAACTTGGTCCAAATTACCTGTGCCTCAGCTAATATATGCACTTCATAGCTCCCCTATTTGGATACCCCAAAAATACTTTTTCCAAATTAATCGCATGTTCCGTGAATTAATTGTGGGTAGGCAAACTCCCAGGGCCGGCCTGAGAGATTATGGCGCCCTAGGCGAAACTATTTTTTTGCGCCCCTACTATTCTTGGCAGTAGATGAAAACTTGGGATATAAATTTAGGAGCAAAATAAACCACAACAACAATGATTAATTAACTGTCTCCTAACTCTTTAATCTTCTGAGAAGTTGTATAGGACAAATATATACAAAGTAATTAATAACACAAAACAAAAACGACCATAGGTAATTAAAATTTTTGTTTCCTTGCCTTTTTTTTTGAAAAGGATGACACTAAGTCACCGAGATTAATTTGTTTAGCAACTTCAGATTCTATCGAAATGTTGCCAACCCAACCAACCTCTCTTGCATCATATTTGCCCTTAAATATGTTTTAATTAGCTTTAGTTTTGAGAAGCTTCTCTCTCCTGAGGCCACAGACACAGGCAGAGTCAAAAGAATTCCTAGAGCCACCAGCAGGTTGGGGACACTTTCTTTCAAGTCAGATTTAAGCAAAAGTTCAAGAACGTCTTTTGGTGATGAATCTTCTGGAACACGTCTTGCCATTGCCTGCAGTTCACCACATAGCTCTATGGCATCAATGTCTTTTGCTTCGTTGTGTGTAAGAGACTTTTCCAGAGCTTTACACTTATCCAGAACAAATTTGCTTGGTTTTCCCTCAAGTGAAATGATGTGGTACAAAATTCCAAATTTCAATTCCATTTCTTTCAGCTGAGTGAACCGCTTATCAACTGAATTTATAGCAGTATCTAAGATCGCAAAGTAAAAGTTAATTTTGAAACTCTGTTTCTCATCTCTTATGGGCTCATCTTTCCCTTCATAAGAGAACTGTCTGTTTTTTTTCTTTATACGTTTTGGCGCAGAACTTGACTCAAAATTAGCTGGTATGCCAAGCTCTTCTGCGATTTCCCTCGCATCAACTAACAGCTTCTCAAACTCTTCATCGCTTTTTAATGATTGCAGATATTTCTTGGTTTTGTCAAGGTGTTGAGAAGCAGCAGCTAAATCGAATTCTTGTGACTGAAGTAACTTACTTGTCAAATTGATTTCGTACAAAATGTTGAACCATACTAGAACAGATGTAACAAAAGAAAAGGTTCCAACTTGTTTAGCAAGACCTTGAGCTTCTAGCCGGGAGACATTTCCAGAGCTTCCTGTGAGACTAATATTTTCTGCTATGTCCATTAGGGCATCATGGACTTCGCTCAATTGGTAACGGAGGGGGGCCAGAGCATCAATTCTACTTTCCCACCTTGTTTCGCTTAGAGGTTTTAGAGTCAGAGATGGCAAATGATGCACGAGTACTTCCCAACGCTGATTTGACGAAGAGAAAAATACGTAGAGATTTTGAACTAACAGGAAAAAAGTTGTCGCTCCAAAACAACATTTAGCGGCATCGTTGACGACTAAGTTTAGAGAATGGGAGCTGCAAGGCACAAAGAATGCACGTGGGTTTATGTCCAAAATTCGTCTTTGTAGTCCAATGTTTTTTTCCCTTCATGTTGCTCCCATTGTCGTAGCCTTGCCCTCGTAAGTTGTCCACAGAGAGCGACAGTTCTTCAAATTTGTTCAAGACAGCGGCTGTCAAACCACCTCCAGTTGTATCAGAAACAGGAATGAATCCCAAGAAGTGCTCTTTAATTTCAAACTTTTTGTCTTCTGATGGGGAAACAAATCGAACAATGATAGTCATTTGTTCAACATGAGACATGTCAGAAGTACAATCCAGCACTACAGAAAAGTATTTGGCAGTTTTGACATCGTCAAGAATCTTTTCCTGAATACCATTACTTAGCAGTTGAATCATCTCATTCTGTATTGTTTTTCCCAAATAATGTGCATGAATCTCTTTGTCCCGGATTTTCCGAATGTGCTCACACATGACGGGATCGAACATAGCCAAATACTCCACAAATTTCAAAAAGTTCCCATTATTAGATGCAAACAATGCATCATTTGATCCACGGAACGCTAAGTTTTGCGTACCTAGTACCCTCACTAGAGCTATCAACCTTTCTAAAATTTGATGCCAGTATTTTTCTTGCTCTTCAATTTTGCGTAAGTGTTCTTCGTCAATGGTCTTTTTCATCTTAAGTCTATTTTCGAGTTCCTTCCATTTTTGAAAGCTAATCATGTGATCTTTGCTTTTTTCGTGGCTGGCTAAAATAGCAGATATGTTTTTCCAGTCATTTACACCATCAGTACCTAAGGCTGAGCGTTTGATGATTCCTAGCTGAAGTGATGAGTCTGGAAACAACGTGCAGCAAAAACAAAAAACTGAATTTTTCTGAATAGAATACGTTAGCCAATTGCGTTCAAGACTTTCACCATTGACAAGACGATGTTTATAGTGAACACAAGAAAATTTTGTACGATTAGTGTCCAAAGGAAAGTCGAAATCTTTAACTTGTGTGGGGCCGAGTTTTACTACATCTAGGCGTAAGTCATCATTGATTACGGTCCACGTAGCGGGATCATCCGAATAGTCTTTGCGTAGTATTTCTATAGATGTACCAGCCTCCATGTCAGTACTGGTACTTTGATCAGATCTACCACCAGATATTGATGGTTGTAGTTCACTATTTTCAGCATGAGAAAAAAATTCTATTTCCACATTCGATATTTCCGAGGCAACAGAAGCCTGTTGTTCCAACGTTTGGAATTCCGCGTCTTCATTTCTATTGCTTAGATATTTTAAAAATGACCCACTGATTTTTGAAAGTGATTTCTCCTCCTCAGCTTTTCTTTTACGGTTCTGAAACTCCGAAAGTTTTTTCTTCTTATCAGCCATGACTCGTTACAACACACAGCATTTACCTAAAAGTTAACGCGCCGATTAAAATTGTTATCTGAACATTATATAATACGATTTTACTTTTAAGACAAAAACCACAAATTTCTTTAACAATTTCCAATGTTTCCAATATTTTTGAAAATCAAAACAATATACCTACCTCGCAGCACCTAATACTTTAGAACCTAGGCCAAAAATTTACTAAAAACCTCCTATTTTCTATTTGCATTCATGAAACCTCATGGAACAATGAATCTAATGAATATACAAAATAACAGCAATGGCTCACATGATAAAGCATGCAAACAGTAGAGACATACCTCGAAAATATTATAATCGCGCGCGCCGATATGCAAAAAACGTAGATACTATCTCCCTTGCCTTAGCTGGCCTGACTGGCAGTCCAGGCAGTCTACGCCAAAGCGTCAAAACAGACTCCTCCCACTAGCCGCATCGACTGCTGATGACATCTATCAATATAATCGCCAACACCTACCTTTTAAGTATACGTATTTTTTTCTCTCGGGCGCCCCCTTAGTGTAGTGTGTGCATTTTTGGTTGTTTGCTTTGCTTTGCCAACATTTGAAAACTTAGGAGCAAAATAAACGCGCGGGATCAAACACCTGTCAGCAGACGATGCAAACAACTCACGTCCGTAGTTTAGCGCCTCCTTTCCGTGCGTAAATTGAAGCTCAACGGTTTTTCTTTTAAATTTATGGTAAAAAATGTATGTACACTTTTCTTTCCATCCCTAAAACTTTTTGCCTTTTGAAAAGATTTTTTATAATTTTTTCTATTTTTTCTCTGGCGCCCCCTTAGGGTCGGCGCCCTAGGCGGCCGCCTAGTTCGCCTATACGTTCGGGCCAGCCCTGCAAACTCCAAGAATTAAACTGGAAACATTCCAAAGAGAACAAAGTAACGGAGGTCTGGCAGTTCCTAATCCTTGAGTTTACTTCATAGAAGCTCAACTACAACGTACTGTATACGAGCCTGGGATGACCCTGTGGGCAGGGGAGCTTCACGCCACATAGTACAATACCATTACCATTTTAACTCCCCTAGACGTGCCCACCTCAACAAGGTATACCGAGTCTACAGAATACCTATGTTTCGATTCAATATTGGGCTTACACCACATTCTCTATGTCCTAGATGTAAGTCAAACCCAGCAGACTTATTGCATATGCTTTGGTCCTGTCCTAAACTAGACTCCTCTTGGGAGGATGTACTGGACACTATTCATTGGATTTACTTAGTGCAGATAGACACCACACCTTTGGTATGCATATTTGGGTAATTTAAGACCTGGCTATTGATGAATATGGTAAAATTGTTGTCTCTCAAATGTTATATATGGCTAAGAAATTAGTAGCTCAATACTGGATATCTGAGGAGACTCCCACAATCCCAAAATTCATAAAAAAGGTCGATTGGTTGTTGAATTTGAAAAGAAGCATTTATTTAGAGAAAAACACTGCCACTAAGTTCGAGAAACTTTGAGCCTCATGGATAGAAGGATCTGGTTTGGCATCATGAGATTTTAACAGCAAATGTTAAACTCACTATATGTGCTAGGTATCACGGCGGCGATTGACCACATGGACATATCCACCCTAAAAACGATTCCGCGACACTTTAAACTCCATCATGCTTGTAATGCAAAGATATTGAGAGTGAGGGACATTGACAATATTGTAGATAATATACGTGGAGGCCCTGTTTCCCAACGGCTAGCACAAATGAAATCCACATGGATTTGGACGCTTAAAACATTACATTTGTGACGCTCTCAGCCCTCCCTAGGAGATGGGGTTACTCGGAGCCGGGTCAGATGTTGGGGGTTGCAGTCGTGGCCTGGACCCGGTCCGTGCCCAGGGCCGTCACATAAAAGATTTAATGGGCTTTAAAGTAAGAGTGGTATTTTTCGACTACGCCACCTGTGGTGTCCGGTGACGAGCACCAGCGCTGCGACAGTCCACTGAGGCCGGTGTTTTGGGCAGCTAAGATGGGATGGCTCCTCACAGGCGGAGCAGGCCTCAGGGCAGTGTGATGAAGGATGTTGGGTGAAGTGCCCCTCAGGAAATAACAGGCTGAAGCAGGGTGTGAAGTCATCCAGGGTTTTTACTCACATTAAGATGAACTTTAGCCGCAAAGCTTCCCTCTGCTCCTCGCGGCGTACTGCGGCCACCAGGAAGGGGGTCCAGCACTTTCCAGGTTGATCAGGAGCACCTGTCGAGACCCCTCTGGTGTGTGTGTTCCTCTCCTTGGTGAGTTCTCCCACTAAGTCTCCTCCTGACTGTATGTGTGGTTAGAACTAGGTGTAAGGCCGGGTCCCACTGGATAAACGCAGGTAGAGAGTTACAGGTGGCGTATGCCGCTCCGTCCGTATCCCTCCTGGGATCCACTAAGCCTCCGGGCTTTTCTGACTGAGATGTGAAGTAGCAAAGTCAGATATCGGGGGCCGGTCACCCCTCTTGCAGCAGGAGTCCCTCTGACTAGGCCAGAGTAAGAAATACAGGTGGCGTATGCCGCTCCGTCCGTATCCCCCACGGATCCTTTTGCCTGTGGAGCTTGTCTCCTCTACGCCCCTCCAGGCCTTCTTAGGTAGGGGCAGTGGTTAACTCTGACCCGCTCCTCGCCTCAAGGCCAGAGAACGAGGACCGTGTATCTTCAATAGGCTGCAGGTTCTAGCAGAAGGCCACAATCAGCGGTGAAGATCACAATCAAAGACCTTGAACTTAAGATGGCTGAAGATTAAATATGAATGAATAAGTGTTTCCTAAAAGTCTGTCCTCCACCCTCACCTACTACATGGTTCCCCTTATCTTTGGTTCCCCCCATCTCCTATATCCCAGGCCGGGGCAACACCCTGGTGCATTTAGGCCCCCCTACAGGACAGGAGTGGTGTAGTGTTGAATGATGAAGTAGGATCCTGAGAAGTGCTCCATCCCTACCTGGAAGAGGAGATACCACACCTCGGGCTGAGGTGCAGTACCCCTGTGGCGACTGAACCCTCTGGGGCGCCACACATCCATCTGGACTGAATGAAAACATCAGTTTCATCCCTTTCTTGTAGTTCCCCATCTGCTAGAGGCCCTGTGTTACATCTTGACATATGGTTGTTTTATCATTGTTTTTAATACTAATTTTATTGTGCTTCATTTATACTAGGTTATATGTATCAGCCTATACCCCTTCGTTTTTTGTTGTATATTACATCACTATCCATGTTGGCTAATAAAGGACATAAAGGGGAACAGTTGGAATTCAGAATGGAAGCGGAAATAAAGAGTGATGATGCCAATGAATTGAAAGTATAGATATGAACAATGAGAAATAAGCATCCTGTTTGCACATTAGTGCTGGTATATTCGTGCGATATGGAATGCAATATTCTATTTATTGTTCTATCTTAAGTATCCGTTGTAATTATTTATATTCCTGAATCTGGCAATTTCACTTTTTGACAGATGTATGCATTGTATAGGATATATATATTAGGTATAATGTAACAGCACCTCAGAGGAGTATATATACTAAATATAATGTAACAACACCGTATAGGGTTTGTATATTAGGTATAGTGTAGTAATACATAAATGTGCTATGTTTCTGTCTGTGGACCGCACACATGGTTACAGGGGTGGCCAAAAGTATTGGCACCCCTGCAATTCTGTCAGATAATACTCAGTTTCTTCCTGAAAATGATTGCAATCACAAATTCTTTGGTATTATTATCTTCATTTAATTTGCTTGCAAGGAAAAAACACAAAAGAGAATGAAGCAAAAATCAAATCCTTGATCATTTCACACAAAACTCCAAAAATGGGCCAGACAAAAGTATTGGCACCCTCAGCCTAATACTTGGTTGCACAACCTTTACCCAAAATAACTGCGAACAACCGCTTCCGGTAACCATCAATGAGTTTCTTACAATGCTCTGCTGGAATTGTAGACCATTCTTCTTTGGTAAACTGCTCCAGGTCCCTGATATTTGAAGGGTGCCTTCTCCAAACTGCCATTTTGAGATCTCTCCACAGGTGTTCTATGGGATTCAGGTCGGGACTCATTGCTGGCCACCTTAGAAGTCTCCAGTGCTTTCTCTCAAACCATTTTATAGTGCTTTTGGAAGTGTGTTTTGGGTCATTGTCCTGCTGGAAGACCCATGACCTCTGAGGGAGACCCAGCATTCTCACACTGGGCCTTACATTATGCTGCAAAATTTGTTGGTAGTCTTCAGACTTCATAATGCCATGCACACGGTCAAGCAGTCCAGTGCCAGAGGCAGCAAAGCAACCCCAAAACATCAGGGAACCTCCGCCATGTTTGACTGTAGGGACCGTGTTCTTTTCTTTGAATGCCTCTTTTTTTTTCCTGTACACTCTATGTTGATGCTTTTTCCCAAAAAGCTCTACTTTTGTCTCATCTGACCAGAGAACATTCTCCCAAAACGTTTTAGGCTTTCTCAGGTAAGTTTTGGCAAACTCCAGCCTGTCTTTTTTAATGTCTCTGGGTAAGAAGTGGGGTCTTCCTGGGTATCCTACCATACAGTACCTTTTCATTCAGACGCCGACGGATAGTAAGGGTTGACACTGTTGTACCCTCGGACTGCAGGGCAGCTTGAACTTGTTTGGATGTTAGTCGAGGTTCTTTATCCACCATCCGCACAATCTTGCGTTGAAATCTCTCGTCAATTTTTCTTTTCAGTCCACATCTAGGGAGGTTAGCCACAGTGCCATGGGCTTTAAACTTCTTGATGACACTGCGCACGGAGGACACAGGAACATTCAGGTCTTTGGAGATGGACTTGTAGCCTTGAGATTGCTCATGCTTCCTCACAATTTGGTTTCTCAAGTCCTCAGACAGTTCTTTGGTCTTCTTTCTTTTCTCCATGCTCAATGTGGTACACACAAGGACACAGGACAGAGGTTGAGTCAACTTTAATCCATGTTAACTGGCTGCAAGTGTGATTTAGTTATTGCCAACACCTGTTAGGTGCCACAGGTAAGTTACAGGTGCTGTTAATTACACGAATTAGAGAAGCATCACATGATTTTTCAAACAGTGCCAATACTTTTGTCCACCCCCTTTTTAGGTTTGGTGTGGAATTATATCCAATTTGGCTTTAGGACAATTCTTTTTGTGTTTTTTCATTGAAGACAAATTAAATGAAGATAATAATACCAAAGAATTTGTGATTGCAATCATTTTCAGGAAGAAACTGAGTATTATCTGACAGAATTGCAGGGGTGCCAATACTTTTGGCCACCACTGTATATAGAAATCAGAACATGGTGAATATACTGTATATTTACATGATTATTGTAGCGTCGGCGTCCCTGCCTCCTGCTAGGCAGAGACGCCGTTCCCCTCACCTCCCTGCTCCGTCCTCGGTGTCCTTTTCCCGCGCTGCTGGCAGCGCTCGCTGCTTCCCGGGCACTGTGCTTAGGGCGCGCGCGTGCTCCCTCTCTCTTAAAGGGGCAGCGCGTGCCGTCCTAAGGAGTCCCTGGGTTTTAATTAGCTTTAGTTTTGAGAAGCTTCTCTCTCCTGAGGCCACGGACACAGACAGAGTCAAAAGAATTCTTAGAGCCACCACCAGGTTGGGGACACTTTCTTTCAAGTCAGATTTAAGCAAAAGTTCAAGAACGTCTTTTGGTGATGAATCTTCTGGAACACGTCTTGACATTGCCTGTGTTAGAACCTTGCTCTTAGGTTTTTTTTCCTTTGCTGGTCACATGACCTTGTTGGCCTATTTAATCCTGCTCCGCCCTACTGGCTTTGCTGGACTTCATTGTATATCTACTTTCTAGCTAGCCTGTGCTCTGTGTCTTGCTCTGTTAGTTTGCTTGGTCTACTGACCTCTATGTTCTATATATTTTGTTTGTTCGTCTGTCTGCTACTATTTCTGTTAGGAGGTGTCCCATATTCCTCCCAGTCCTTAGTACTTGTAGGGATTCCTTCCCCACATCTATAGGTCTCCGTACAGACTAGCTTAGGACTTTAGCAGGTCTGATCGCAGGATCAGGTCCCCTGTTACATCGTAGGGATTAAGCTGAGTTCTATCGTAGGGACAGATCTCCTCTCTTTCCTTAGCTCTGGTAGCAGAACATAACAGCCTGCAGTTCACCACATAGCTATATGGCAACGATGTCTTTTACTTCGTTGTGTGTAAGAGACTTTTCCAGAGCTTTACACTTATCCAGAACAAATTTGCTTGGTTTTCCCTCAAGTGAACGGATGTGGTACAAAATTCCAAATTTCAATTCCATTTCTTTCAGCTGAGTGAACCGCTCATCAATTGAATTTATAGCAGTATCTAAGATCGCAAAGTAAAAGTTAATTTTGAAACTCTGTTCCTCATCTCTTATGGGCTCATCTTTCCCTTCATAAGAGAACTGTCTGGTTTTTTTCTTTAAACGTTTTGGCGCAGAACTTGACTTAAAATTAGCTGGTATGCCAAGCTCTTCTGCGATTTCCCTCGCATCAACTAACAGCTTCTCAAACTCTTCATCGCTTCTTAATGATTGCAGATATTTCTTTGTTTTGTCAAGGTGTTAAGAAGCAGCAGCTAAATCGAATTCTTGTGACTGAAGTAACTTACTTGTCAAATTGATTTCGTACAAAATGTTGAACCATACTAGAACAGATGTAACAAAAGAAAAGGTTCCAACTTCTTTAGCAAGACCTTGAGCTTCTAGCCGGGAGACATTTCCAAAGCTTCCTGTGAGACTAATATTTTCTGCTATGTCCATTAGGGCATCATGGACTTCGCTCAATTGGTAACGGAGGGGGGCCAGAGCATCAATTCTACTTTCCCACCTTGTTTCGCTTAGAGGTTCTAGAGTCAGAGATGGCAAATGACGCACGAGTACTTCCCAACGCTGAGTTGACGAAGAGAAAAATACGTAGAGATTTTGAACTAACAGGAAAAAAGTTGTCGCTCCAAAACAACATTTAGCGGCATCGTTGACGACTAAGTTTAGAGAATGGGAGCTGCAAGGCACAAAGAATGCACGTGGGTTTATGTCCAAAATTCGTCTTTGTAGTCCAATGTTTTTTCCCTTCATGTTGCTCCCATTGTCGTAGCCTTGCCCTCGTAAGTTGTCCACAGAGAGCGACAGTTCTTCAAATTTGTTCAAGACAGCGGCTGTCAAACCACCTCCAGTTGTATCAGAAACAGGAATGAATCCCAAGAAGTGCTCTTTAATTTCAAACTTTTTGTCTTCTGATGGGGAAACAAATCGAACAATGATAGTCATTTGTTCAACATGAGACACGTCAGAAGTACAATCCAGCTCTACAGAAAAGGATTTTGCAGTTTTGACATCGTCAAGAATCTTTTCCTGAATACCATTACTTAGCAGTTGAATCATCTCATTCTGTATTGTTTTTCCCAAATAATGTGCATGAATCTCTTTGTCCCGTATTTTCCGAATGTGCTCACACATGACGGGATCGAACATAGCCAAATACTCCACAAATTTCAAAAAGTTCCCATTATTAGATGCAAACAATGCATCATTTGATCCACGGAACGCTAAGTTTTGCTTACCTAGTACCCTCACTAGAGCTATCAACCTTTCTAAAATTTGATGCCAGTATTTTTCTTGCTCTTCAATTTTGCGTAAGTGTTCTTCGTCAATGGTCTTGTTCATCTTAAGTCTATTTTCGAGTTCCTTCCATTTTTGAAAGCTAATCATGTGATCTTTGCTTTTTTCGTGGCTGGCTAAAATGGCAGATATGTTTTTCCAGTCATTTACACCATCAGTACCTAAGGCTGAGCGTTTGATGATTCCTAGTTGAAGTGATGAGTCTGGAAACAACGTGCAGCAAAAACAAAAAAATGAATTTTTCTGAATAGAATACGTTAGCCAATTGCGTTCAAGACTTTCACCATTGACAAGACGACGTTTATAGTGAACACAAGAAAATTTTCTACGATTAGTGTCCAAAGGAAAATCGAAATCTTTAACTTGTGTGGGGCCGAGTTTTACTACATCTAGGCGTAAGTCATCATTGATTACGGTCCACGTAGCGGGATCGTCCTAATAGTCTTTACGTAGTATTTCTATAGATGTACCAGCCTCCATGTCAGTACTGGTACTTTGGTCAGATCTACCACCAGATATTGATGGTTGTAGTTCACTATTTTCAGCATGAGAAACAAATTCTATTTCCACATTCGATATTTCCGAGGCAACAGAAGCCTGTTGTTCCAACGTTTGGAATTCCGCGTCTTCATTTCTATTGCTTAGATATTTTAAAAATGACCCTTTGATTTTTGAAAGTGATTTCTCCTCCTCAGCTTTTCTTTTACGGTTCTGAAACCCCGAAAGTTTTTTCTTCTTATCAGCCATGACTCGTTACAACACACAGCATTTACCTAAAAGTTAACGCGCCGATTAAAATTGTTATCTGAACATTATATAATACGATTTTACTTTTAAGACAAAAACCACAAATTTCTTTAACAATTTCCAATGTTTCCAATATTTTTGAAAATCAAAACAATATACCTACCTCGCAGCACCTAATACTTTAGAACCTAGGCCAAAAATTTACTAAAAACCTCCTATTTTCTATTTGCATTCATGAAACCTCATGGAACAATGAATCTAATGAATATACAAAATAACAGCAATGGCTCACATGATAAAGCATGCAAACAGTAGAGACATACCTCGAAAATATTATAATCGCGCGCGCCGATATGCAAAAAACGTAGATACTATCTCCCTTGCCTTAGCTGGCCTGACTGGCAGTCCAGGCAGTCTACGCCAAAGCGTCAAAACAGACTCCTCCCACTAGCCGCATCGACTGCTGATGACATCTATCAATATAATCGCCAACACCTACCTTTTAAGTATACGTATTTTTTTCTCTCGGGCGCCCCCTTAGTGTAGTGTGTGCATTTTTGGTTGTTTGCTTTGCTTTGCCAACATTTGAAAACTTAGGAGCAAAATAAACGCGCGGGATCAAACACCTGTCAGCAGACGATGCAAACAACTCACGTCCGTAGTTTAGCGCCTCCTTTCCGTGCGTAAATTGAAGCTCAACGGTTTTTCTTTTAAATTTATGGTAAAAAATGTATGTACACTTTTCTTTCCATCCCTAAAACTTTTTGCCTTTTGAAAAGATTTTTTATAATTTTTTCTATTTTTTCTCTGGCGCCCCCTTAGGGTCGGCGCCCTAGGCGGCCGCCTAGTTCGCCTATACGTTCGGGCCAGCCCTGCAAACTCCAAGAATTAAACTGGAAACATTCCAAAGAGAACAAAGTAATGGAGGTCTGGCAGTTCCTAATCCTTGAGTTTACTTCATAGAAGCTCAACTACAACGTACTGTATACGAGCCTGGGATGACCCTGTGGGCAGGGGAGCTTCACGCCACATAGTACAATACCATTACCATTTTAACTCCCCTAGACGTGCCCACCTCAATAAGGTATACCGAGTCTACAGAATACCTATGTTTCGATTCAATATTGGGCTTACACCACATTCTCTATGTCCTAGATGTAAGTCAAACCCAGCAGACTTATTGCATATGCTTTGGTCCTGTCCTAAACTAGACTCCTCTTGGGAGGATGTACTGGACACTATTCATTGGATTTACTTAGTGCAGATAGACACCACACCTTTGGTATGCATATTTGGGTAATTTAAGACCTGGCTATTGATGAATATGGTAAAATTGTTGTCTCTCAAATGTTATATATGGCTAAGAAATTAGTAGCTCAATACTGGATATCTGAGGAGACTCCCACAATCCCAAAATTCATAAAAAAGGTCGATTGGTTGTTGAATTTGAAAAGAAGCATTTATTTAGAGAAAAACACTGCCACTAAGTTCGAGAAACTTTGAGCCTCATGGATAGAAGGATCTGGTTTGGCATCATGAGATTTTAACAGCAAATGTTAAACTCACTATATGTGCTAGGTATCACGGCGGCGATTGACCACATGGACATATCCACCCTAAAAACGATTCCGCGACACTTTAAACTCCATCATGCTTGTAATGCAAAGATATTGAGAGTGAGGGACATTGACAATATTGTAGATAATATACGTGGAGGCCCTGTTTCCCAACGGCTAGCACAAATGAAATCCACATGGATTTGGACGCTTAAAACATTACATTTGTGACGCTCTCAGCCCTCCCTAGGAGATGGGGTTACTCGGAGCCGGGTCAGATGTTGGGGGTTGCAGTCGTGGCCTGGACCCGGTCCGTGCCCAGGGCCGTCACATAAAAGATTTAATGGGCTTTAAAGTAAGAGTGGTATTTTTCGACTACGCCACCTGTGGTGTCCGGTGACGAGCACCAGCGCTGCGACAGTCCACTGAGGCCGGTGTTTTGGGCAGCTAAGATGGGATGGCTCCTCACAGGCGGAGCAGGCCTCAGGGCAGTGTGATGAAGGATGTTGGGTGAAGTGCCCCTCAGGAAATAACAGGCTGAAGCAGGGTGTGAAGTCATCCAGGGTTTTTACTCACATTAAGATGAACTTTAGCCGCAAAGCTTCCCTCTGCTCCTCGCGGCGTACTGCGGCCACCAGGAAGGGGGTCCAGCACTTTCCAGGTTGATCAGGAGCACCTGTCGAGACCCCTCTGGTGTGTGTGTTCCTCTCCTTGGTGAGTTCTCCCACTAAGTCTCCTCCTGACTGTATGTGTGGTTAGAACTAGGTGTAAGGCCGGGTCCCACTGGATAAACGCAGGTAGAGAGTTACAGGTGGCGTATGCCGCTCCGTCCGTATCCCTCCTGGGATCCACTAAGCCTCCGGGCTTTTCTGACTGAGATGTGAAGTAGCAAAGTCAGATATCGGGGGCCGGTCACCCCTCTTGCAGCAGGAGTCCCTCTGACTAGGCCAGAGTAAGAAATACAGGTGGCGTATGCCGCTCCGTCCGTATCCCCCACGGATCCTTTTGCCTGTGGAGCTTGTCTCCTCTACGCCCCTCCAGGCCTTCTTAGGTAGGGGCAGTGGTTAACTCTGACCCGCTCCTCGCCTCAAGGCCAGAGAACGAGGACCGTGTATCTTCAATAGGCTGCAGGTTCTAGCAGAAGGCCACAATCAGCGGTGAAGATCACAATCAAAGACCTTGAACTTAAGATGGCTGAAGATTAAATATGAATGAATAAGTGTTTCCTAAAAGTCTGTCCTCCACCCTCACCTACTACATGGTTCCCCTTATCTTTGGTTCCCCCCATCTCCTATATCCCAGGCCGGGGCAACACCCTGGTGCATTTAGGCCCCCCTACAGGACAGGAGTGGTGTAGTGTTGAATGATGAAGTAGGATCCTGAGAAGTGCTCCATCCCTACCTGGAAGAGGAGATACCACACCTCGGGCTGAGGTGCAGTACCCCTGTGGCGACTGAACCCTCTGGGGCGCCACACATCCATCTGGACTGAATGAAAACATCAGTTTCATCCCTTTCTTGTAGTTCCCCATCTGCTAGAGGCCCTGTGTTACATCTTGACATATGGTTGTTTTATCATTGTTTTTAATACTAATTTTATTGTGCTTCATTTATACTAGGTTATATGTATCAGCCTATACCCCTTCGTTTTTTGTTGTATATTACATCACTATCCATGTTGGCTAATAAAGGACATAAAGGGGAACAGTTGGAATTCAGAATGGAAGCGGAAATAAAGAGTGATGATGCCAATGAATTGAAAGTATAGATATGAACAATGAGAAATAAGCATCCTGTTTGCACATTAGTGCTGGTATATTCGTGCGATATGGAATGCAATATTCTATTTATTGTTCTATCTTAAGTATCCGTTGTAATTATTTATATTCCTGAATCTGGCAATTTCACTTTTTGACAGATGTATGCATTGTATAGGATATATATATTAGGTATAATGTAACAGCACCTCAGAGGAGTATATATACTAAATATAATGTAACAACACCGTATAGGGTTTGTATATTAGGTATAGTGTAGTAATACATAAATGTGCTATGTTTCTGTCTGTGGACCGCACACATGGTTACAGGGGTGGCCAAAAGTATTGGCACCCCTGCAATTCTGTCAGATAATACTCAGTTTCTTCCTGAAAATGATTGCAATCACAAATTCTTTGGTATTATTATCTTCATTTAATTTGCTTGCAAGGAAAAAACACAAAAGAGAATGAAGCAAAAATCAAATCCTTGATCATTTCACACAAAACTCCAAAAATGGGCCAGACAAAAGTATTGGCACCCTCAGCCTAATACTTGGTTGCACAACCTTTACCCAAAATAACTGCGAACAACCGCTTCCGGTAACCATCAATGAGTTTCTTACAATGCTCTGCTGGAATTGTAGACCATTCTTCTTTGGTAAACTGCTCCAGGTCCCTGATATTTGAAGGGTGCCTTCTCCAAACTGCCATTTTGAGATCTCTCCACAGGTGTTCTATGGGATTCAGGTCGGGACTCATTGCTGGCCACCTTAGAAGTCTCCAGTGCTTTCTCTCAAACCATTTTATAGTGCTTTTGGAAGTGTGTTTTGGGTCATTGTCCTGCTGGAAGACCCATGACCTCTGAGGGAGACCCAGCATTCTCACACTGGGCCTTACATTATGCTGCAAAATTTGTTGGTAGTCTTCAGACTTCATAATGCCATGCACACGGTCAAGCAGTCCAGTGCCAGAGGCAGCAAAGCAACCCCAAAACATCAGGGAACCTCCGCCATGTTTGACTGTAGGGACCGTGTTCTTTTCTTTGAATGCCTCTTTTTTTTTCCTGTACACTCTATGTTGATGCTTTTTCCCAAAAAGCTCTACTTTTGTCTCATCTGACCAGAGAACATTCTCCCAAAACGTTTTAGGCTTTCTCAGGTAAGTTTTGGCAAACTCCAGCCTGTCTTTTTTAATGTCTCTGGGTAAGAAGTGGGGTCTTCCTGGGTATCCTACCATACAGTACCTTTTCATTCAGACGCCGACGGATAGTAAGGGTTGACACTGTTGTACCCTCGGACTGCAGGGCAGCTTGAACTTGTTTGGATGTTAGTCGAGGTTCTTTATCCACCATCCGCACAATCTTGCGTTGAAATCTCTCGTCAATTTTTCTTTTCAGTCCACATCTAGGGAGGTTAGCCACAGTGCCATGGGCTTTAAACTTCTTGATGACACTGCGCACGGAGGACACAGGAACATTCAGGTCTTTGGAGATGGACTTGTAGCCTTGAGATTGCTCATGCTTCCTCACAATTTGGTTTCTCAAGTCCTCAGACAGTTCTTTGGTCTTCTTTCTTTTCTCCATGCTCAATGTGGTACACACAAGGACACAGGACAGAGGTTGAGTCAACTTTAATCCATGTTAACTGGCTGCAAGTGTGATTTAGTTATTGCCAACACCTGTTAGGTGCCACAGGTAAGTTACAGGTGCTGTTAATTACACGAATTAGAGAAGCATCACATGATTTTTCAAACAGTGCCAATACTTTTGTCCACCCCCTTTTTAGGTTTGGTGTGGAATTATATCCAATTTGGCTTTAGGACAATTCTTTTTGTGTTTTTTCATTGAAGACAAATTAAATGAAGATAATAATACCAAAGAATTTGTGATTGCAATCATTTTCAGGAAGAAACTGAGTATTATCTGACAGAATTGCAGGGGTGCCAATACTTTTGGCCACCACTGTATATAGAAATCAGAACATGGTGAATATACTGTATATTTACATGATTATTGTAGCGTCGGCGTCCCTGCCTCCTGCTAGGCAGAGACGCCGTTCCCCTCACCTCCCTGCTCCGTCCTCGGTGTCCTTTTCCCGCGCTGCTGGCAGCGCTCGCTGCTTCCCGGGCACTGTGCTTAGGGCGCGCGCGTGCTCCCTCTCTCTTAAAGGGGCAGCGCGTGCCGTCCTAAGGAGTCCCTGGCCAATTGCCGGTGGAGCTCCTATATATAAGGCACCTCCCCCAAAATGGAGGTGCCCGAGCAAAGTTGTTGCAAAGCCTTTCACTTCTGCTTCAGCCCTCAGGTCCCGTTGCCAGTCTGTTTTCCAGCTCTGTCTACCTGCTTGCATTCCCTGCGGTCCGACACTCTGTCTACCAGCATCCGCCAGTCTGTCTTTGGACCAGTCCGCCTGCGGATCAGGAAGCACCTGCCTGATACCTGCCTGATACCTGCCTGAGACCACCTGCCAGCCAGCCGAGAGACTCTTAACCGCACACCTGGGAGCGCTCACCTGCTACACGCCAGCTAGCCTACCTGGAGGCTCTGCCGTCACTTACCGTGACCACCCGCCTGTCTAGAGACTCTTACCCTGCTGTCACTTGCCGTGACCACCCGCATGTCAAGAGACTTTCTCCGTCACTTGCCGTGACCTCCTGCCCTTCTACCCAGAGACTGCTCCTGTCACTTGCCGTGTCTACCTGCCCGCCTTCCCTGGGAGTCACCCGCTTCCTTACAAGGACTGCCCCTTTGTATAGTAGCTCAGAGGTTCCACCTCCCAGACCCGTTACAATTATCACGAGTATTAATTTTGTGTGCAGCACACATGGAGATATGACATATCATGCAATATGTAAGATGTAGACATGTTGATGTGAATAATGAAATTTATGCGCCCTTTTTAATGCGGTCTATTATTCGGTCCCTTTGAATATATATGTACCCTGTGTAGATCAAGTAATTAATCAATGTATGGATTAATCTAGTTACAGACCATTATGGCCTTCCAATCTGTATTCCGTGTCTTCCATTTACAGACCCCTTTTGGAAAAAGCATGGTTCTGGTCCACAGGTACCGCAATTTCTGTATGCGGTGGTGTCACAGTCCCTCTGCACCGGTGGGCTTTCGGCATCCCAGTGATGCCGATGCCCCCTGATTGCCTAGGTTACAATGACGCTACCGTGTCACATATAGACATGCGCGGTGAGTGTTTTGAGACACATGATGCATATTACATCAACACCGATGACGAAACCAGCGTCATCAGAGCCATGCGCACTACACCGTAACTCGCACACTTCCGGTGACTCAGTCAGCGTCATCAGAGACATGCGCAGTACACCATAACTTGCGCACTTCCGGTGACTCAGTCAGCGTCATCAGAGACATGCGCAGTACACCGTAACTCGCACACTTCCGGTGACTCAGTCGCGTCATCAAAGACATGCGCAGTACATGATGTTGCGCGCTTCCGGGCATGCGGCCACCATTACCGGCACAAACATGTGCAGGAGATGTATTCTGGATGAAGACGCCCGGCTTGACATTGTTGTACTTGTGGTACCTTGTTTGGGGGCGTGCCTACTTCTCTACATGTGCAATAATTACTTGGGACCCTATTTATACCAGCCCATCGTTATGGATATACACCCCTTGAGGAAGGCTCACGCCGAAACGCGCATCGGGGGAGGTGCACTGTGTGGCCGGTGTTTCTGGACTTGAGAGACTGAGGTAATATGTATACAGTGGTCATACCATTGTGGTCATATATTATATTTTTGGTAAATTGATGATATGCGGGTACATAGTTCATGATTATGATAACTTATACTAAATTCTATATACATCCACTTTACAATGTTTATGTACTCTGACCAATTTACCATATGGGTCCAGCACCTTGTCACCTGTAAGCACTTAGGTGTTTTTATGGGGGAGGTGCACTATATGGCGGTCTTGGACTCCAAATGAATGAAATAACATATGTAATGTAGTACCACTTGTTTATGTGAACAATACAATGTGCCTAGATTAATGATACATAGTCATCTGATATTTTTGGATAGCACGAGATTTATCGTATTATATATTATGTATCATATATATCCTTTATGGTTCTTGAAATGAAAAAATGAGTCCGGTACGTGCCATTGAGAGCACCTTTGGTAATTTTTATCTATTTGTCTGACGCATTTTATTCTACCTGATATTAATAAAGTTCTACAAGTTTTTCACCCATTGAAGACCCAGTATCGTTCATTTCTGACCTTCGCGTCACCCTCTTATATTGATAGTATATAGAACGATTGGTCTATATAATAAGTCCCAATAGTAGCACAAAACAATATGGCTTCTTGTCACATGACGTTGCTACAGTTTTCGCGAAGCCTTTATTTATTGATGAATATGGTAAAATTGCTGTCTCTCAAATGTTATATATGGCTAAGAAATTAGTAGCTGAGTACTGGATATCTGAGGAGACTCCCACAATCCCAAAATTCATAAAAAAAGTCGATTGGTTGTTGAATTTGGAAAGAAGCATTTATATAGAGAGAAACCTCCACTAAGTTCCAGAAACTTTGAGCCTCATGGATAGAAGGATCTGGTCTGGCATCATGAGATTTTACCAGCAAATGTTACACTCACTATATGTGCTGATTAACTGAATACTATTAATCAAACAATCCTTCCTATTGAACCGTGAATTAACTATTCAGTGAATATTTAGTTATGTCTTACTTTACATTTTAGGGATAGGAGGGATCGGGCGTTTGCGATTGTATTTTCTTGTTTTGTATTATTTCTAAACTGGAAAAACCTTTTCTCAATAAATAACATCTGATTTATAAAAAAAAATCATCAACACCACAAGGACTGGCATCATCCATCCAACCAGCAATACTACCAAACACAAGTCACAATTAGCCTCCTTTACTACTGGGAAGCATGGCAGTGAGAAGTAAGCTGACGGCTCTCTGAAACATATGGCACGTCACAGGTAGAGCAGGATGATATCACTTCTGACAGTGGCACCGCCAGTTTGAGGGTATGTTTGGCACAGTCCCCCTCATCCAGCACAGGAAAAGTTAAAGTGTAATGTCTTTTTCATTTTTATTTCATAAATAATCTATCTGTAGCTTGGTCGCCATAAAAGGAGGGGGGCCCAAAGACATTTCTTACATAGGGGTCCACCCTGATTAAATATAATTATTTCTATTGTCTATAGAGCATTTTCATGTATTCTCCAATAGGGTTTATATTTTAATATTCACATATCTTTGTATATTCTTAACTAAGTGATGTCCTGGGAGGGTGGAGGTTAGCGGTTTTGTAAACTGTCTGTCTGGCAATATGTGATAAGTTACGATTAAGACCAGTTGGTCGAAACGCGTCAACGATATTTCACCCTCCTGCCGTGGAAACATTTCAAATGAATTTCAAATAGAAAGGAATGATTTTACTGGAGACTTCAGGACTTTTGTAATGGTATTATAGTATGAGCCCGAGCTGACGGGGTTTCTGACAGAAGCCAGTGTGTAATGTAGGCAATATTAATAAGTAAGAAAATTAATCGCAATCTACATTACAGGTTGTATCCTGTGACGTGATATCTACTGGCTGTATAGGTCTGTGCACCAAACCCCAGATGGCAACTTTTATCTCCTTCTGGTTTACTTTAGAAGATACAAAGTGGTATCATTGGATGCAATGGGAGGCAGCATGTATGTGTAAAGACCACCAAAGACATAGCTAATATACAATAATGCATATAATACATATACTATATTCAAAAACGACACCATGTAAGACCCTCCAGACATCCAGCCCAGCCATGTTCATGCATCCTACTTCTCTTATACTGTGTTATAAAAGTAAATTCTATGTCTAGAAATATAAGGTTCTCATTCATTATGCATATATTACATGTTTACATCATAATGGTTCAGTGGTCACAATAGTCATGATGGGCTCCCACCAGAGCTTTGTGACATCATAATGCTTTCTATGACATCACATGGTTCTAAAATAGAGTTCAGCCAAAATTTGGGTCACTGTTCAACTAGCGATTGCTGGGAACGGTTGCGCGTCTATTGACACTGCGATATTCTTGAAATGGGGTCCTCTAAAAAAAACAAAGAAGGCCCCAAATCAGAAGGAGAGAGGAAAAGATATAGAGATGGGTCAATGTCAATTGGCCCTGAAAAAAAAAGACCATGTCCCGAGGAAATACATGGGGATATGAAGGAAAATGAGAATGGGTCTAAATCACCAAGACTCTCAAATAAAAGACCATGTTCTGAAGAGCATCATGGAGACCAAAAGATGCACAGAGATGGGTCTAAATCACCAGAGCCCAAACGCAAAAGATCATGTGCTGAAAAAGTACATGGTAAAGACCTCAGTAAAGGAGGTGAAAAGAGAAAGAGGGGAGAAGATGGCTCGTGTGGGTCCGTAAAAAGGCCTAAAAATAGCGGTTCAAAGGCCAGGGAGGAAGAGGAACCAAGGCCAGGTAGGACGAAAAGTCTTTCTAAAAAGGCCCTTATAAATCATAGATACATTTATTATAGAGCTGTAATTGGAGATGGTAGAAATAGAGAAATCAGCAAACCTTTTTTTTCAATTCATTCATCTTTAGTTGCAATTCCTATTAATATGAAAGCCGCCATCTTCAAAACCTTTCTTAATATCAGCGTCTGTAGTTTATTATCACATATGCACACATTCAGGAGTTTCAACAGAAAATTCTGCTGCAAATCCAGATGTGTTCCCAGGAAATACGCTGCGTAAAATACACATGTTTTTGCCAGGTTTCTCTTGAGCTTTTGTCAAGATTTTTATGTTTTTTTATTGTGGATTTTTCCCCTCTCATTATTGTGTGTGAAATCTGCAGCAAAAATGCTGAAAGAAAGAACTGCACAGAAAAAAAGACCACAAAAAAGCGATGTGTGCACATACACTTAAGCAGTTTTTGTCAATTCTGCTCAACAGTCCCATAAAATGTGTGCCTTCTATTATTCACTGTATCCTCCTGTAATAATTATTTCTATATAAACCAATAATGTGTTATTTTATCCCATTAGGACCGAGCACTGCCCCTCAGAGCTGCCCTACAGACGGAAACCATATTTCTATCAACAGGTTTACGTTTCATAGGAAGATTGGCCAAGGTGCTTTTGGGAAAGTAAGTTGCTCCATTATATAATATAAAAATAAATCTAAAGCTGAAGCTATCACTGAATCATCCATGCTACTGACACGCCACCTCTCTGTCCTATATAGGTCTTTCTAGCATCTGATAACATCACCAAGAAGAAGCTGGCGATAAAGATTGTGACCAAAGGAGTTTCAGCTGCAGCAGAAGAACAACTCCTGATGGAAAAGAAGCTCCTTCAGCTGACGTCCGGAAGTCCTTTCTTGGTGAATAGCTGCATAACTTTCCAAACTAAGGTAAAACCATCAATGTTTTTAAACATTTTCTAGGTTATCTAACCAGGGTTCCCCAACTCCAGTCCTCAAGACCCACGAACAGGTCATATTTTCAGGATTTCCTTACTATTACACAGGTGATGGAATTATTGCCTCTGCAGGTGATGCAATTATCACCTGTGCAATACTAAGGAAATCCTGAAAACATGACCTGTTGGTGGGTCCTGAGGACTGGAGTTGGAGAACCCTGATCTAAACAATATGTACAATGAATGTGAATGACTCTTTGTTCTCCATCTTCTTGTAGAAGCACTCGTGTTTTGCCATGGACTATGCTTCTGGAGGAGACCTGAAGAGCCTCCTAGAAAAACAAGGATGTCTCCCACTTAACAGTGCAAAGTAAGCACAAAGGTTTTATAACTATATTCTAGACTGATTTTGATGACCATATTCCTAATAACATTACCATATCCATCTATGCCCCCACTAACAAGGGTGATTTTACCACAGAAGCAGTCCATTGTTGAAGAAGGGGGCTCTATCCAAATTTGGACCATCCTGTGCGATCATTGCTGTGGAGTCAATAATTTTCTATATATAACATTTCCAATTAAATGTAGGCACTCATAACATTGTTAATAACTCTGTTCCCCCAGCATCCGATTGCGTACATCATATGTGACGTCTTCTCTAATATCCAAGACTTACATTTTTTCTTATTCCTTCCCCAACAGATTCTATGCGGCTGAGATAACATCAGGCCTCCAGTTCCTGCACTCAAAGGGCTTCATTCATCGGTAAATCCATTTCTTCACCTTGATGCACAAGTTCTGCTGTAATATGGTCACATCTCTGTGCTTCTCCTCAGCAGAACACTGAATATAGAAGAACAGTAGATGATCATGTTTTACACATTCAGTCACTTACGTGTTATATATACTATAGACTGTGTATACTCATACATGTTCCATGAAAAATATCTTTACCTTTCTTTACACAGAGACTTAAAAACAGCTAATATTCTGATTGACGGCTCTGGTCATCTAAAAATTGCAGATTTTGGGCTGGCCGTCAATAGAATGGATGGAGTATCTAGAAAAGTAGGAACACCGGGCTACATGGCTCCAGAGGTGAGTGTCTGGATAGTAATTTCATAGACTATAGTGGGATTGATAGAGACAGGACATTGGAGGATTCAATAGTCTCCATACATCGGGAATACTAATTGGAGCTTCATGAATCTAAACTTACAAAGCGTCGTTATTGTCTATAGCATGTAATGAAGTCTTCCCTTCTTCTTCACAGGTCATTGCAAGGAAGAAGTACAATGCAGCTGCTGACTGGTTCTCTTTGGGCATCATCCTGTACAAGATGGTGACAGGAGATAAAAAGTCCTATCGGAATTCGTCAGAAGTACCCACATATAATCTGGACTCTGACTTGAAAAATATCATTGAGGAGGTGAGGTGGAGCAGATGCTTAGTTCTTAGAACAGGGATGTTATACAGAAAGATGGCAGTAAGAGAGATTGTTGTAAACTCAAGCCTCTATGGTGATGCCCCATAACAATGGTCGCCAAAGAATGAGTAGAACTAAAGAGAAGAAAAACTGTAATTTATGACGGTGGCATGGAAGGATATTACCACTACTATGGGGGCACCCAGGAGGGCATCACACAGAGATAGAGAACTTGCACAGGAGTGAGAAGGCATCACATATAGTGACACCTTTATATTTTATATCCAGATACTAATATAGATTTTGATCTTCTTTACAGCTACTGTGTGAGGACCCAAGCAGACGACTGGGAATAAATGGCTGCATTAGACAACATCCCTTCTTCCAGCACATAAATTGGGAGGATCTGGAAGCCCTTAAAGTACCACCACCGTTTATACCAGGCACTGTAAGTACATAAGCCCCATTTACCCAATTTGGTCTCACCAAATTTCTGGTGTAAAACACTATGAAAGGTAACATAAGTGTCCCCACCACATCCGCCAAAGTGAATAACGCATGGGCGTGACAAGGTGTGGCAATGCCAGCTCAATAAATTCTTCAAAACTTATGCCAATTTAGTGGTGCAACTTATGACAGAGAAGTACCTGAGTCCCTGCCAGGAGTAAGATTTCTGTTATGTGGCAGGAAGGTGCACACTAGTGATAAGATGAGTCTAAGTCATTAATTGGCATGTTCTTCTTAATAAATTAGGCGCATCTTACTCCATCTCGCCCCTTCAGTAAGACTTTTGTGAACTACGCGTTAATGATTAGGCCCATAGTCGTTTGCAGTTATGACTCATGTAAAATGTTTAAATGTTGAGCAGCAACAGAAACCATTCTAATATATGATATTTTCCACCTACAGCCATCAGAACAGAAGCCTGTACTCCAGACCCCTCAGAACTAGTTATGCTGGCAGCCAGGGAAAGCCAAGTTCTGCCCCAGGAACTCCATAGACCATTTATGAGATTACAGCACAGCTCTCAATCATTCCCTGCAATACTATTGGATAATACATGGATAAATCCAGGGAGTAATTCCGATTGCCAAATTTGGAGTCAGGAAGGAATTTTTTTCCCCTATATGAGGACAATTACCTCACACATAATTTATAGGGGTTTTTCTTTCGCCTTCCTCTGGATCAATAATGGGTTGAATTTAAAAAACTTTATTCACCCTCAAAACATCTACAAGTAGCCACAATAAAAATGCTACTATCAAACTACATGTCTTAAAGTTCTTTATTAATGTTTGACATTGAGAAACCTTTCTCCCAGATTAAAACAAAACTAGAAGTGACAGCTCTTTCCTATCAAACAGTACATTGGGCTGACACAACCGATCATTTAAGTAAGTTATCCAAACTTTTTTTTCTCTATGGGGCTAAGCACTTATCTGTGGAGAGTTGCGAACCACCCGCCTGTTCTGCCATACAACGCTCTCTCCCGGCACATGGCAGTAATTCTCCTTTTTTTATGCTTTCACGTTGTCACAACAGCTCCTTGTCATCCGCTCTGCTTTTTCCACAGGGCGTCACTGCCGGTCTCATGTTGATTGACAGCGGGATCCCGCCTGCCTAACATTGGGGGAGCTGGTGTCAATCAACATGACATCAGCAGGGGGGCTAAATTATATGAATTACGATATAACTCACAGATAATGTAAGTTATATATTACACTATCTTGGGAATTGTATCTGATTTCAAGACCAAACATTTTACTAACAGTCTTTAAGGTGTAGGCGGGGAACAGGGAAGATATTGGACGGAGTGTATATCTCTCCCCGAAAGTTAAGCTGGGCAAGATATTAAAAGTCGAGTAGTGCTGGTTGGTGCAGCAGCTTAGTTGCTGAGCCGTTTTATTTATGGTAGCTTCAGGCCGGTTTTCATTGGAGTGTTATGAGTAGGATTTGACAGTAGGACTCATCACTCCCACTCCCGCTCCAGTACAGATAGTGCTGGAGGCTTATGCAGCTCAGCTGAGAGAGGTTGTCTTATTACAGACATAGAAAGGAAAACTTTCATTGGGGTCACAGCCTCCAGACTGACAGGAGGTGTTCCTGAGGAGGAAATGCATGGTGGTTAAATGTGCTAAACCGGAGTTGCTGAAAAGCCAGGTCCGCATACAGTCAGAGGTATGGTAAGTTAGTTAGCACCTAGCCAGGCAAGTCTTTGTTGTTTTTTGGTTGCTTTATTGTTTTGCTGCATTTTGGCTGAAAATAAAATCCCCACATTTTCTTTATATGGACTGTTGCTGACTATGTCACTGCCACGCCGCCCTGCAACGCTCCTAGCGTGTTACAAAGGGTTTAGATTAGATATGAGCTAATCAAATTGCTGCAAATCACATCCATGTTAAATTTTATGAAATTTGCAGGTCCCAGTGAATCAATTTGCTCAAATCACTCAAAATATTCCCTTCATCATTTTACACAAAGCAAATAATTGCATCAGTCACTAAAGGCCCACATTATCTCAGGTGTGGGCATGCAGGCTTCCCCAATGATTTACTAGTGTTAGGACTGTCCCATTAGGGTTGCCGTGTCGTGGCAGGATGGCTTTTACATTATTTTGATCAAAATTTATGCTAACTAAATACCCTTTATTATTTATCATTATTTTTATGCACTTTGCGATTTATTCATTTCCCTTTGGGTATTTGTGTATTGTGCTTTTGTCTTTGTTTTTTTCTGTCTAATGGCCTTATGTGAACATGCATTTACATTTTGCATACACACTAATTTATGTTTCAGTTCAGACTCCCAGGTTTTTTCCCCAATGATTTGCAGCAATCACGTCAAATGGTATAGTGCAGCCAGTCAGGAGGGATTTTCGTAGCCTGTATAAAAGACGAGGCAGGAAATGCAGCAGACATTTTATGGTAATTCAGGATAGAGAGAGGATCGCTCACAGCTCTGCACAGGAGATAGGGAAAGAAATATCTAAACATTGGACCGCTACTTCAGACAGTTTGTGTTGGACAACTGCAGCACTGAAGAAGATGAGTGTAGCTGTCTGTGAATAATGAAGAGATTTATTTGATGGGGGAGTGGGGAATATAACAGCGATGCCAGCTGCGACAGTGACAGACTCAGTGTAATTGATCAGTAATACGGTGTAACTGGCTTCTATCCTGCTGCGTTAGAATTACACACGTTATCACATTATTTCTTCATAATTAATGTACTTGAAAGCATCGTGTGCCAGTAACAGCAGCATTCGGAGCTAAGATCTTTGCTGCTAACCCATTAAATAGCACTAACAGTCTCAGACAGTGGCATTTATAGCACGCTGTCCTAAGTGTGTATCATTTGAGGTGCCAATGGGTTTGCATGGCAGCATGCAACCTGCTGAAGACCTCAATGGTAACTCTTATAATGGCCCAGTGTCAAATGTCAAAAATACCTCCAAGGAATACAGGTAGGTTTGGCACGGCGTATCCCCACCCCGACGTGTGTTTCACCTCTGGATTCACCCGGAGGTGTCACTGGGAGAAGCTAGAGGGACTCTGTCTTCTTTGACACTGGGCCATTATAAGAGTTACATGGTATTGCATTTATATATGCACATTGACATCTTGATATATCGTGACATATAACTGCACTATCTACATGCAGCAGCAATTTGGGGTGTCAGTTTATACTGTTAGAATAGCATTCAATCTTCTATTTAATGCCAGCTGTTAGTATTGTATTTCGCTTTTTTACCTTGCGTTTGGACCTTATGGGTTCATTTTATCTCCTGTTTGGTCTTCATTTTTTACTTTCTATGGCATGTTAGTGATTTGTGCATATGGCAAGTCACTGTACTCTATTTAAATGATTACCATATTGTAACCAACACTACAGTTGAAACCAGAAGTTTACATAGACTATATAAAAGACACATATGCATTTTTTCTCAATATCTGACATGAACTTGAATAAACCTTTCCCGTTTTAGGTCACTTAGGATTACCATCATTTTTAATATTTGCCAAATTCCAGAATAATGAGAGAGAATGTTTTAAGGCATTTTTATTACTTACTGCAAAGTTAAAAGTTTACATATATTTCATAAGTATTTGGTACCATTGCCCTTAAACTGAATGACTTGGGTCAAACGTTTGGGATATTGTGGCGCCCTGCTGTGCATTGGTGCCACAGATCCTAGAGGGGTGCATGGACGGATTCCTCCACAAGAGGCCCACACAGCATACACACACTTCCACCTTCCTCCTTAGACCACCAGAGGGAGCCCTTTAGGGATGTAAAAAGGGAAGGTGGAGGTAGGCAGTCAGTCTAGAGAACAGTTTCCTCAGGGGACAGAAGTAGTTCCAGTCCCTCTAGAGAGAGTTCAGACTCATAAAGCTCAGACTAGTGAGCCAATGGCGTGCCGACGCCATAAGAGCGGTGAAGAGCAGCGAGGTCTACTGCCAGTGTGAAGTCTAGTGAGGGCCCAGAGTGGCCGAAGGCAAGTGGAGTAAGTGAGCTACATAGGGGGCAGAAGAGCTTAACCAGCTCACCCCACAACCATTTACCGGACACCGGGTCCGCGTCTGCAGGGATCTCTACGACCAGCAGAAACTACCGGAAGCCCTGGCGAACTACATGTCCCAGGAACATCAAAAGCTGACCGTTATCCCAAGGTCAGGAATCAGAGAGACCCAAGAGACCAGGGAGTGTGATCTCCAACAGAAGGCCCTACCACCAGGCCAGCAGGTGCAAGACAGAGACCAAGTTAGGCCTAGCTCCAGGCAGGTCATAAACTTATCAGGAAAAGGCAAGAAACAGGAGGCCCCACACTCACTCATTGGGGAGAGTCCTGAAATGCACCCTTCACCCTACAGTGCCCTGGATCGTGCCTGAAACACCACCAGTAAAGGTACTGAAGTGAACTGTTGTGTGTGTGCCTATTCTTCTCCTGACCCGGCTGGGTCCCCTCTGTCCTGCATCCCTTCTCCTACGCAGCCCTGAGGCCCCCCTCCACCTGTGGGGAGCCGCACCAACTAAGCTGCCTGACCACCGACCTCAGAGGACTGTAGCAGCGCTGGTGATCCTCACCAGACACCACGGGTGGCGTCACAAACTTTTCCTATCCCATATACCTTTCCCCATTATTCATTGCTTTTAAGAGTGACCCCAGGGTATGGCCCCGGGAGCCGGCCATCGCGGCATCCCCCAAAAACTAACAACAACGCCTGGGTGCCAAGTCGTCCCCATCCCCTGGATGCGTCAATAACCTTCCACAAGCTTCTCACAATAGTTGGTTAGAATTTGGGCCCATTCCTCTGGACAAAGCTGATGTAACAGATCCTGGTTTGTAGATCGCCTTGCTCGCACCTGCCTTTTCAGCTTTGCCCATAAATTTTCAATAGGATTGAGATCAGGGCTTTGTGATGGCCACTCCAAAACATTGACTTTGTTATCCTTAAGCCACTTTGTTACCATTTTGACAGTATGTTTCGGATCATTGTCTATTTGGAAGACCCATTTCCGCCCAAGCTTTAACTTCCTGACTGATGTCTTGAGATGTTGCTTCAGTATTGCCACATAATCTTCTTTTCTCATGATGCCATCTATTTTGTGATGTGTACCAGTCCCTCCTGCAGCAAAACAACCCTACAACATGATGCTGTCATCCCCATGTTTCACATTTGGGATGGTGTTTTTAGGCTTCCAAGCTTCTCCCTTTGTCATCCAAACGTAACGATGGTCATTATGACCAAAAACTTAAATTTTAGTTTCATCAGACCACAGGACTTGTCTCCAAAAATTAAAGTCTTAGTTCCTGTGTGCATTTTCAAACATTAATCTGGCTTTTTTATTTTTCATTTGGAGTAATGGCTTCTTCCTGGCAGAGTGGCTTTTCAGCCCATGTGGATACAGTACTAGTTTTACTTTGGATATTGACACAATCTTACTAGCTTCCGCCATCATCTTCACAAGGTCTTTTGCTTTTGTCCTTGGGTTGATATGCACATGTTGGACCAAAGCACGTTCATTTCTGGGACATAGAAACCATCTCCTTCCTGAGCGGTATGATGGCTGAACAGTCCCATCTTGCTTGTACTTGCGTATAATTGTTTGTACAGATGAATGAGGCACCTTCAGGTATCTTGAAATTGTACCTAAGAATGAGCCAGATGTGTGCAAGTCCACAATTCTCTTCCTGATATCTTGGCTGATTTCTTTAGACTTTCCCATGATGCTATACAAAGAAGCAGTGTGTTTCAGGTGTTCATTAAAATACATCCACAGGTGTGTCTCTAATTAACTCAGATGTTGCCAAAAAAACTATTAGAAGCTTACAAACACATGACATCATCATATGGGTAGTCCAGAATTGTTTAAAGGCATAGTAATCTTGGTGTATGGAAACTTTTGAGTTTGCAGTAAGTAATAAAATGCTTTAAAACATTCTCTCTCATTATTCCGACATTTGGCAAATATTAAACATTATGGCAATCCTAATTGACCTAAAACGGGAAAGGTTTATTTTGATTTCTTGTCAGATATTGAGAAAACATGCATATGTGTCTTTTTATATATACTTCTGGTTTCAACTGTATGTAATTTCTATGTATTGTTAGGATCCTTTGACGTCCCATTATTTAGGCACTCTGCCATTTGAATTATGTTTTTATAGGTATTTTCTAATAAATATTTATTAATTTTACTGATATGGTTCTCTTTGTTTCTTTGGCTGTTGATTTTCAGCCTGAGCATGGTAGATTGCATTGTGTGTGAAGTGCCATAAGCTTCATAGTGTTTGGACATTGTGATTAATTTTTATTATGTACGGTATTTTAGACCCTTTTTGTGCTATAAGCTGATTTCCACAAGCCTTGCTTTCTGCATCTGTGGCAGCAAATTTTGCTGAGTGTAAGCTTTGGTCAGCTACACATTATGCATCTAGTGGCCAGTTTTGTGGAAATGTAGTATTACATATCGATCAGTCAGATAAATTGCCCTTGTGTAATACACCTCTTATTAAGCAGGTCTCCATTCTGACTCACAGAGAGGGACCCAACTGAAGGATCCCTCTCTATGACAGCAAGATGCCCTTATACAGTGGTGGCCAAAAGTATTGGCACCCGTGCAATTCTGTCAGATAATACTCAGTTTCTTCCTGAAAATGATTGCAATCACAAATTCTTTGGTATTATTATCTTTATTTAATTTGCTTGCAAGGAAAAAACACAAAAGAGAATGAAGCAAAAATCAAATCATTGATTATTTCACACAAAACTCCAAAAATAGGCCAGACAAAAGTATTGGCACCCTCGGCCTAATACTTGGTTGCACAACCTTTAGCCAAAATAACTGCGAACAACCGTTTCCGGTAACCATCAATGAGTTTCTTACAATGCTCTGCTGGAATTGTAGACCATTCTTCTTTGGCAAACTGCTCCAGGTCCCTGATATTTGAAGGGTGCCTTCTCCAAACTGCCATTTTGAGATCTCTCCACAGGTGTTCTATGGGATTCAGGTCTGGACTCATCGCTTGCCACCTTAGAAGTCTCCAGTGCTTTCTCTAAAACCATTTTATAGTCCTTTTGGAAGTGTGTTTTGGGTCATTGTCCTGCTGGAAGACCCATGACCTTTGAGGGAGACCCAGCTTTCTCACACTGAGCCCTACATTATGCTGCAAAATTTGTTGGTAATCTTCAGTAGAGATGAGCGGTGTTCGACTCGAACTGTTCGCCAATCTCAAATTCGAGCTGTTTTGGGCGGTGTTCGAGCAGTTCGACGAACACGAACGATTTGAAAAAAATTCGGCTGTTCGAGGTTATGTTCGATAACTGTTCGTGCACCAAAATCATAACTGGATTTTTTCTCAGTAATGATGAAAATTAATGTTAATACGCAGTTTGAGTGTACAGCGGGGTGGGGGGAGGGGCAGGGGATGGATCTCTGCAGGAATAATGAAGATCTCCATTTTTTTTTCTCTTTCCCGCATTTACAGTGGGGAGGTGCAATCTGTCAGCCTATCAGCAGCGCACACATGGAGCGAACTGCTTTTTTTCACACAAGCAAGGGCATGTGTCATTGGCTGTGTATGTCACATGTCCGTGCCCTATAAGACCCAGCCATTTTCCCCGTCGCCACCATTTTCTCACTGCTGCAGCTGCGTGTTAGACGGCACTGCTGTTGCTGTGTGCGCTATACCTTGTTAATTTCAAGCCAATTTTCGCACAAATCTACAGATAGCTTGGGAGTAGGGAATAGTTGTGATTGCAGTCCTTTTAAGGACTAGGTTACATCATTTCCTACGACTTTTATCAGGCAGGTCTGTGCTCTTAAATAGATAGATTGGGAGTAAAGACTAATTGTAATTGCAGTCCTTTTCAGGACTAAGTTACATCAGTTCCTATCAGTTTTTGCCAGGCAGGTCTGTGCCAGTGCTGTGCAAGTTTTTTTCACAGCATTTGGCTAAATCTAGCAAAGCAAATCCTTTTTGGCCTATTGCAGAGTGTGTTAGTCAGTGGAGCAGCCTATCTGTGTTGCAAGCTACACCACCTGTGTATAGAATACCAATTTTTTTACTGCACCTAGTGAAGTTAAACCTTTTGGGCATAGCATCATTCTATTAGTCCATCTATACTAACCTCCACCAGGTTGCAAATTAAAAATAATTTTTATCTGCATCTAGCTCTGAAAAAATATTTGGGCTTCTAGCAGTGTGTGGGACTTGGTCTATTAGTCCATCTATACTGACCTCCATCAGGTTGCAAATTAAATATAATTTTTTTCTGCATCTAGCTCTGAAAAAGTCGGATTTTGGTAAGAACTTACCTGTAAAATCCTTTTCAGCGAAGGAAGGAAGGGAGACACAAATCCATTACTTAGTGGGTAGGCGGAGCCCCATAGGATAGTTCACCTCAGATTAGAAAAAGTGACGACCGGCCCCTCCAGTATAAAGGCTCCTCCTACTCCCATGTTCTCCAGTCCGTACACAAGCTAAGGAAGAGCAGACAACACCAGCAGAACAACACATCCTCTTCTGAAAGTTCAGAAATGAGAGAAAACAGGTTATGTAATAGAAACACACAGTCCTAGGCATACTTCACTGGACCTGACAACTGTGTAGAGCTGGCGATACTGGAAGGAGAGCCGTAGAGCGCTAAACCCAGTCCAGATGATCGTCATCAAGAAGGAGACGCGCTGCATCTAGAAGCACAAAAAAAACCACTTCTCCCATGGGAGGGTGCTGTGTCTCCCTTCCTTCCTTCGCTGAAAAGGATTTTACAGGTAAGGTCTTACCAAAATCCGACTTTCAGCAGCAGAAGGGAAGGAAGGGAGACACAAATCCATTACTTAGTGGGACGTCCTAAAGCAGTACCTCACTTAAGGGTGGGAAATAGTGGCAGAAGCTCCAACACCCCAACAACTTAGGCAAGAGCGCAAACCGCGCTGAATAAAGAAAAAATAAACAATAAAGAGATAACTTAAACTACTGCCGCCTGCAGGACCCTGCGTCCCAAGGCCGCATCAGCGGAAGCACTCACGTCCACTTTATAAAACTTAGTAAAGGTGTGAACGGAGCGCCAGGTGGCCGCCCGGCAGAGCTGCGCTGCCGAGGCCCCCTGACGAAAAGCCCACGATGAGCCAATGGCTCTCGTGGAATGAGCTTGAACTTTAACCGGACAATGCTGAGGAATCCTTTGCAGGTGTTTTTTGTTATTATTATAATTTACTGAGATAATGACTTTTGTGTTTTCATCAGCTATAAGTAGTGATGAGCGAGCATGCTCGCTACTGCTCGGTGCTCGCCCGAGCATCTTACTGCTCGAGATGCTCGGCGAGTATTTCCTGGGTTGCTCGGCTGGAGCTCAGGGCCCCTCCCTGCATGTTTGGCGCTCTTTAGAGCGCCAATCAACATGCAGGGATTATCTGCCACACACTGTAATGCTGCAGCCATGTTGGTTGTGGCATTACAGTGATTGGCTGACAGCACAGCGTCATCAGGTCTATATCAGACCTGGCGCCGCCATGCTCGTCATAGTCACTCTGGAATCAGACAGTGTAGGGAGAGCTGCTGCTGAGCTATGGAGAGATTTGCTTGTTTCTAGTTAGTGTAGGTATACCAGACTATATTAGAGACACATATTCATCTCAACTAACAGTCCTTCTGAGGACTAATCCAGCTGCAGAGATATCAGTGCTAGGCAGGCAGGCAGGGTATACAGCAGACTGCAGTGCACATAGTAATAGGGTCCATTCTAGTTCTGTCTGCTGGTGCTTTTACAGATATTTGTAGAAATAAGCCCAGGTATTAGGGCCAGGAATAATTTTTTTTTTATCTTGATTATTTGCTTAAAAAGCAATCCAGAGAACACCATTTTTTTTCTTGTTGGCATTGCAGAATACAGCCAGGTCCTTTCCATATTACAGCGCTAAAAATCCAGCTATTTAAAACTGTGGTTTGTCCGTCACACGGATCACATTTAATTGCGCTGAAAATATTGCCATTTCTGGCATCCATTAAAATATTGTTGCAGTGTGTCAGTGAACTTATTGACATGAGGTCGGCAATGTTAAAAAATAGTTACCTACAGGCCAGCTGTTTAAAACTGTGGTTTGTCCATCACATGGATCACATATAATTGTGCTGCAAATATTACCATTTCTGGCCTCCATCGAAGTTTTGTTGCAGTGTGTCAGTGAACTTATTGACACGAGGTCGGCAATGTTAAAAATAGTTACCTACAGGCCAACTATTTAAAACTGTGGTTTGTACGTCACACGGATCACATATAAATTCGCTCCAAATTCAGCCATTTGTAGTGAGCATGAAAGATATTGTCCTCTTTTTAAAATGGGCAAGGCACATGGCAAGGGACGGGGAACTGGACATGATGGTGATGGTGCGTGCAGAGGCTGAGGCCGTGTGCAAGCTCAAATTGTGCCACAACAAACACCCACATCTTCTCGCTCAACCTTCCTGTTCAAATGAATAGGGGACCGCAGAACACCACTATTGAACACAGAGCAGTGTGAAAAGGTTATTGGTTGGATAGCAGATAATGCTTCTCGTCACTTAGCCACCACCACCACCCTGTCTTCCATACGGTTTGATCTCAATAGCCTTGAGTCTGGACCGCATATTTCTCACCCTGATCCTCTTTCCTCCCACCATGCCGAGTGCCCAGAGACAACTGATCCCACACTTGGACAATCTGAAGAGCTGTTCACTTTTCCATTTATAGATTTAGACCTCTCGCCTGGTCCACCTGAAGCGGGGCAAGAGGAGATCGCATGTAGCGATGCCCAAATATTTGAGCAGCCACGGTCATACGAAGGCGATGGTGGGAAAGTATCACAAGAGGTGGACGATGATGAGACACAATTGCCGGAAAGTCAGTAGGAGAACCAGGGTGCGGAAGTGGAAGACGAGGTGGTGGATGATATAGTAACTGACCCAGTAACTGGCAGGAGTACATGCAGAGCGAAGACAGCAGCACACAGGGGGAGGGAGGCAGAGCACCCTAACAGGTAGGAAGAAGCAGTGTCGTGGCCACAGACAGAAAGCGGGCAACCGTTCCCCATAACACCAAACACGATGAAAGTTGTCAGTACAACTGTCAGGTCGTCCCGAGCCTGGTTGTTTTTGAAAGACTCTGCCGATAAACCCAGAAAGGCCATATGCACCACCTGCCAGGCCAGAATCAGCAAGGGTAGCAAAACTAGCAGCCTGACCACCACCAGCATGATCAGGCACATGACAGCAAAGCACCTGACTTTGTGGGCCGAACCCCAGGGTCCAGGAACAGTGTCTGCGGGTGACACCACTGCTTCTTCCGCTGTTGTGCATGCAAGCCAATCTCCTGTCCATAGTGCATGCGTAGATGTCTCCTGCCCTGCACCTGTCGTTGCATACTCTCAACTAGCACCATCAGCAAGCATGTCCTTGTCCCAGCGCAGCGTTCAGTTGTCCATACCCCAGTCCTTGGAACGCAAGCGTAAATACGCAGCCAACGCCCCACAGGCCACACTACTAAATTCCCTTATTTCTCGACTACTTGCGCTCGAAATGTTGCCTTTTAGGTTTGTGGAGACGGAAACTTTCCGCAACCTGATGGCGGCGGCCGTCCCTCGGTACTCGGTCCCCAGCTGCCACTATTTCTCCAGGTGTGCTGTCCCCGTATTACACAAGCACGTGTCCCACAACATTAGCCGTGCCCTCAACAATGCAGTTACAGGGAAAGTCCACCTAACCACGGACACGTGGACAATTGCTTGTGGGCAGGGACGGTACATCTCGCTGATGGCACACTGGATTAATATAGTGGAATCTGGGACCCAGTCAGACCTTGGGACGGAACACATCCTCCCGACGCCAAGGATTACGGGCCCTAGGTCAATCAGGGTTGCCTCCACAGTCTACAGCTCCTGCACCTCATCCTCCTCAGCCTCCTTCTCCGTTTCAGTCTCCAACTCCAAAATGACCACATCAGTCACAAGCTGGAAGCACTGCAGAACTGCCTCGGCCAAGCGGCAACAGGCTGTGCTGAAGCTAATATGCTTGGTGACAAACCGCACAATGCTGAAGAGTTGTGGACAGCTCTGAAAGAGCAGGCAGATCTGTGGCTGACACCGCTGAACCTACAGCCAGGCATGGTCGTGTGTGACAATGGCCGGAACTGGTGGCGGGTCTGAGGTGAGGCGGGCTCACACATGTACCATGCCTGGCCCATGTGCTTAACCTCGTGGTTCAGCGGTTTCTCAAAACCTACCCGGAGCTGCCAAATCTGCTTGTCAAAGTACGCCAACTGTGTGCCCATTTTAGAAAGTCAGCTATAGCTTCGGCCACCCTTTCCATGCTTCAACAGCGTTTGCAGCTTCTGGCTCACCGACTGGTGTGTGATGTCCCCATGCGTTGGAACTCTACACTGCAGATGTTAGGAAGTATTTCTGAGCAGAAGAGGGCAGTTGTTAACTACCAGCATCAACAAGGCCGTCGATTTTCAGTTCAGACTCCACACATAAGACCTCAGGAGTGGACATGGATGTCAGAGATCTGTACCATCCTCCAAAACTTTGAGATGATGGTGAGCGTCGATGACGCCATGATTAGCGGCACCATCCCGCTTCTCTGTCTTCTGAAACGCTCTCTGCTCACGATCAAAGAGGATGCATTGCAGGCGGAGCACGATGAGTTGGAGCAAGGAACCATACAGGGTGATTACACACAGCCCAGCCTCATCTCATCCCAATGTGAATTGGGTGACAATGAGGAAGAGGAGGAGGAAGAATAGAAGCTAGTTTCATGCGCTATAGATGGTACTACCTGCAATACTGTCATACTGTCTGTTCAGAGTGCATGGTCTGAGGACAGGGAGGAGGAGGAGAGCATGGTCAGTCGTCCTCTTGGTGAGGACACGGAAGTCTTGCCTATTAGCAGTCTGGCACGCATGGCTGAATTTATGTTACGCTGCCTTTCCCTTGACCCTCACATTCTCAAAATTTTGAGTGACAGTCATTACTGGTTAGTGACACTTCTAGACCCACACTACAAGGAGAACTTTATATCTCATATTCCTGAGGCGGACAGGTCTAAAAATGGGGCAGTACAAGAAGTCACTTAATGCGGAACTATTAAAAAAAATCCCATCTGAAAACGCTGGTGGCAGAGGTCACAGTTCATTGGACAACCAAGGAGTAAAGTTGCGAGAGACACAACTCCAATTCAGCAGAGGCAGGGGAACACTGTCAAAGTTCTGGGAGAGTTTTCTCAGCCCCTCTCATCGCACAGGCCCTGAGGCGCGGGGTACTCTCACAAGGAGTGCAAAGTTTGGGAAGATGCTGAGGGAGTACCTTGCTGACCGTACCAACGTCCTCTGTGATTCCTCTGTGCCTTATAATTATTGGGTATCCAAGCTGGACAATGGAATGAACTGGCTCTGTACACCTTGGAGGTCCTGGCCTGCCCTGCCGCTAGCGTTTTATCAGAGCGGGTTTTTAGTGCCGCTGGTGGAATTATAACTGATAAGCGCATCCGCCTGTCAAGTGAAAATGCTGACAGGCTGACTCTTATAAAAATGAACAAGGGCTGGATTGGGCCAGACTGCTCAACACCACCGAATGATAGCAGCGTAACATAAACTCAAATCCAGTGTCTTTTTTTGGAAGGTGTAGTCCCATGCACCTTTTCACACCCACACATGGGTATATGCTTCCTGATTTTGGCTATTTGCTCTTGTCCTCCTCCTTCTCCTCATCCTCATCTTCCACCACCATATCACCAGAGTGACCATGGTCCGTGATGCAACACCCACATAATTTTTTTAAAGGGTGTTTATGATGCCCGTAAAAATTTTTTTTAGACAGTATGTTAATGTATACCCCCCAGGGGTAAATGTTTGTCAGCCCATACACTTAGTGCATGAGCATTACAAGTATAGGAGACCTGCTCCTTTCTAATGGGAACATTTTTTTATGAGGCCCCCCTCCACGTCTTTTCCAAGGTGCATTGGAGTGCCTACCAATTTTTGGCAGCCCTTGCATTCACTGCATAGGCCAACACTATGGGAGACCTACTTCCTAATAATGGGAACATTGTTTTCAGGAGGCCCTCCTCCAAGTCTCTTCAAAGGGGTATTGGGGTGCATCCAAATTTTTAAAGGGGTATTGGGGTGAGTCCAAATTTTGGCCAGCCCTGCCACTCACTGCATACGCAATAACAGTATAGGAGACCAACTCTTTAGTAATGGGAACAACAAAGCATAGCCGGCTGATGGCTCTCTAACAATAGTGAGGGCCGACTGCTGGTCCTTTAAGAATAGTAAAGGCCACCTGATGGCCCTATAAAAATAGGCTTTGTGACTTTCAGAGTCCCTCCTTCATAAATGAAACAGGATGTGTCTGATCATGTCTCACACACCACATGGCCAGATAAGGTTGTAAAATGTTAAATTGACATTTCCCGGTGAATGCATTTGTCACGGTTGAAAGCAATGCAAAAGTGCAAAAACGCATAAAAAACGCTACGTGTGAACATAGCCCAAGGTGTGGCGGAGTATTTTTGGTTTTGGTTATTTACTTTGCCTTATATACAAGTCATTACTCTGGAAAGGATGTTCCTTAACATATTTCCCAGGAAAATCCATTTTGGTCTCGTTTTTGTATGTTTTATTGTGAGTTCGTAAAAGCGGCATAATACCTCTGACAACGTTGTTGATAGCAATGACCTGGGCGTCAGAAATGCTTCCAGGGGTCTTCCCCATGCTTTTCCCATGTCATTTGAGCACTGTTCCCATCGATTTGGGCAATTTTTATGCCCTCCGCAGACAGTCGGGGGGAGCCACCTAAAAAATGCTCAAATTTCACATAGACTTACATTGGGCTCGTTGCTCGGGTCGAACACCCGAGCATTCCAATTTGCTTGACCCGAGCATCGAGCACCCGAGCACTTTAGTGCTCGCACATCACTAGCTGTAAGCCATAATCATCAACATTACCAGAAATAAACACTTGAAATAGATCTCTCTGTGTGTAATGACTCTATATAATATATGAGTTTCACTTTTTGTATTGAAGAGCTGAAATAAATTAACTTTTTGATGATATTCTAATTTAGTGAGATGCACCTGTATTTCTTATGTAAAAGAGAAAAAACATACAAATACTTCAGGTGCAACAAACCACTTCACAGAGTTTCATGTAGGAAGCTTGAACACTTTTTCCTTCTATGAATTTGTTAGGGTTAATAGACCTAGACAAGGAGAGAATTGGAGGAAAACACTGCTTAAAAATGAAGAGCTATGGATCATGAAATTCAACACAAGATCACCACAAGGATTACATTTTTGCAGAGATCTAATGTATATCTGTTTAATATAATTATTTCTATTGTCTATACAGCCTTTTCATGCATTCTCCAATAGGGTTTATGTGTTTAATATTCACATATCTTTGCATATTTTTAATTAAGTGATGTCCTGGGAGGGTAGAGATTAGTGGTTTTATATCTGTATGGCAAACTGTGATAAATTACAATTAAGACCAGTTGGTCGAAACGCGTCAACGATATTTCACCCTCCTGCCGTGGAGATATTTTAAATGGATTTCAAATGAAAAGGAATGATTTTACTGGAGACTTCAGGACTTTTTTCATGGTATTATAGTATGAGCCCGAGCTGACGGGGTTTCGGAAAATTCGGAATCTCATGCGACGGTGGATATATAACAGTGGTGAGCCAAATCTGTTCTTTCCTTTTGATATATAGGCAGTGATTGGCTGCAGCAATGATGCAAACTGTCGATGTGACGTCCACACTGCAACCAAAATACTTAGAGCTGGTGCTTGAATTGAGGAGGGTGAGTATCTGCTTTGTTAGTTATTTTAGGTATTTTAGAGCACTTTGGGTCCACATTCCTAACAGTGGAAAATGTCTTTAATGAATAATTCCAGTATGTACTGTATACTGAATGTAAATGCCCTGTAACCTGCATCTCCCGAGCTATTACACAACTTTCACCACCAACATTCCCTAACTATAGACCTAATACCATAAATAAAGGAGCAAATTTTCTAATCTCAGGTAACTCATTGAAATATTACATGGAAGAAGCCAGTGTGTAATGTAGACAATATTAATAAGTAAGAAAATTAATCGCAATCTACATTACAGGTTGTATCCTGTGACGTGATATCTACTGGCTGTATAGGTCTGTGCACCAAATCCCAGATGGCAACTTTTATCTCCTTCTGGTTTACTTTAGAAGATACAAAGTGGTATCATTGGATGCAATGGGAGGCAGCATGTATGTGTAAAGACCACCAAAGACATAGCTAATATACAATAATGCATATAATACATATACTATATTCAAAAACGACACCATGTAAGACCCTCCAGACATCCAGCCCAGCCATGTTCATGCATACTACTTCTCTTATACTGTGTTATAAAAGTAAATTCTATGCCTAGAAATATAAGGTTCTCATTCATTATGCATATATTACATGTTTACATCATAATGGTTCAGTGGTCACAATAGTCATGATGGGCTCCCACCAGAGCTTTGTGACATCATAATGCTTTCTATGACATCACATGGTTCTAAAATAGAGTTCAGCCAACATTTGGGTCACTGTTCAACTAGCGATTGTTGGGAACGGTTGCGCGTCTATTGACACTGCAATATTCTTGAAATGGGGTCCTCTAAAAAAAACAAAGAAGGCCCCAAATCAGAACGAGAGAGGAAAAGATATAGAGATGGGTCAATGTCAATTGGCCCTGAAAAAAAAAGACCATGTCCCGAGGAGATACATGGGGATATGAAGGAAAATGAGAATGGGTCTAAATCACCAAGACTCTCAAATAAAAGACCATGTTCTGAAGAGCATCATGGAGACCAAAAGATGCACAGAGATGGGTGTAAATCACCAGAACCCAAACGCAAAAGACCATGTCCTGAAAAGGTACATGGTAAAGACCTCAGTAAAGGAGGTGAAAAGAGAAAGAGGGGAGAAGAAGATGGCTCGTGTGGGTCCGTAAAAAGGCCTAAAAATAGCGGTTCAAAGGCCAGGGAGGAAGAGGAACCAAGGCCAGGTAGGACGAAAAGTCTTTCTAAAAAGGCACTTATAAATCATAGATACATTTATTATAGAGCTGTAATTGGAGATGGTACAAATAGAGAAATCAGCAAACCTTTTTTTTTCAATTCATTCATCTTTAGTTGCAATTCCTATTAATATGAAAGCCACCATCTTCAAAACCTTTCTTAATATCAACGTCTGTAGTTTATTATTACATATGCACACATTCAGGAGTTTCAACTGAAAATTCTGCTGCAAATCCAGATGTGTTCCCAGGAAAAACGCTGCGTAAAATACACATGTTTTTGCCAGGTTTCTCTTGAGTTTTTGTCAAGATTTTTATGTTTTTTTATTGTGGATTTTTCCCCTCTCATTATTGTGTGTGAAATCTGCAGCAAAAATGCTGAAAGAAAGAACTGCACAGAAAAAAAGACCACAAAAAAGCGATGTGTGCACATACACTTAAGCAGTTTTTGTCAATTCTGTCAATTTGTCCCATAAAATGTGTGCCTTCTATTATTCACTGTATCTTCCTGTAATAATTATTTCTATATAAACCAATAATGTGTTATTTTATCCCATTAGGACCGAGCACTGCCCCTCAGACCTGCCCTACAGACGGAAACCGTATTTCTATCAACAGGTTTACGTTTCATAGGAAGATTGGCCAAGGTGCTTTTGGGAAAGTAAGTTGCTACATTATATAATATAAAAATAAATCTAAAGCTGAAGCTATTACTGAATCATCCATGCTACTGACACGCCACCTCTCTGTCCTATATAGGTCTTTCTAGCATCTGATAACATCACCAAGAAGAAGCTGGCGATAAAGATTGTGACCAAAGGAGTTTCAGCTGCAGCAGAAGAACAACTCCTGATGGAAAAGAAGCTCCTTCAGCTGACGCCTGGAAGTCCTTTCTTGGTGAATAGCTGCATAACTTTCCAAACTAAGGTAAAACCATCAATGCTTTTAAACATTTTCAAGGTTATTTAACCAGGGTTCCCCAACTCCAGCCCTCAAGACCCACGAACAGGTCATATTTTCAGGATTTCCTTACTATTAGAGATTGTTGTAAACTCAAGCCTCTATGGTGATGCCCCATAACAATGGTCGCCAAAGAATGAGTAGAACTAAAGAGAAGAAAAACTGTAATTTATGACGGTGGCATGGAAGGATATTATCACTACTATGGGGGCACCCAGGAGGGCATCACACAGAGATATAGAACTTGCACAGGAGTGAGAAGGCATCACATATAGTGACACCTTTATATTTTATATCCAGATACTAATATAGATTTTGTTCTTCTTTACAGCTACTGTGTGAGGACCCAAGCAGACGACTGGGAATAAATGGCTGCATTAGACAACATCCCTTCTTCCAGCACATAAATTGGGAGGATCTGGAAGCCCTTAAAGTACCACCACCGTTTATACCAGGCACTGTAAGTACATAAGCCCCATTTACCCAATTTGGTCTCACCAAATTTCTGGTGTAAAACACTATGGAAGGTAACATAAGTGTCCCCACCACATCCGCCAAAGTGAATAACGCATGGGCGTGACAAGGTGTGGCAATGCCAGCCCAATAAATTCTTCAAAACTTATGCCAATTTAGTGGTGCAACTTATGACAGAGAAGTACCTGAGTCCCTGCCAGGAGTAAGATTTCTGTTATGTGGCAGGAAGGTGCACACTAGTGATAAGATGAGTCTAAGGCATTAAATGGCATGTTCTTCTTAATAAATTAGGCGCATCTTACTCCATCTCGCCCCTTCAGTAACACTTTTGTGACCTACGCGTTAATGATTAGGCCCATAGTCGTTTGCAGTTATGACTCATGTAAAATGTTTAAATGTTGAGCAGCAACAGAAACCTTTCTGATATATGATATTTTCCACCTACAGCCATCAGAACAGAAGCCTGTACTCCAGACCCCTCAGAACTAGTTATGCTGGCAGCCAGGGAAAGCCAAGTTCTGCCCCAGGAACTCCATAGACCATTTATGAGATTACAGCACAGCTCTCAATGATTCATTCCCTGCAATACTAAAATGACTTTCCACAGCGTCCCTATCTCGTGTTCCTATGAAGAACACCTTCTCAGGACTCATGCAACCTGTAATACGAGGAATAGTGGACTTAATACCGGATGTGACTTGAAGCCTTTGAAAAACCATGATGGTCCCTGAGCAGAAAAAAGGGAAGCTTGCTCAAACCTCTATTAGGAGTTTTCAAGGCTAAACCTGGATGTGACTTATCTCTATGGGTTAATAACTTTCTGTAAGAAAAAAGTCAATCTTCAGGTTCTCCTCCAAATATGACAGTTGGCACACTTTAGAGATTTTCATAGACAGGACATGGATAAATCCAGGGAGTAATTCCGATTGCCAAATTTGGAGTCAGGAAGGAATTTTTTTCCCCTATATGAGGACAATTACCTCACACATAATTTATAGGGGTTTTTCTTTCGCCTTCCTCTGGATCAATAATGGGTTGAATTTAAAAAACTTTATTCACCCTCAATACCCATTTACCTAAGTGTGCAGAAGAGCTGTGAACTGAAAAGAAAGCTTGGAAAGTTAACCCGATGACTACTCACCCAACTTATGACATATTTACCGGATTTGACTTCACAAATTGTGGTGACCCTTCACCATGCTGCTGGTGAACATCCTGGCATTTTCTGCTATCAACATCAATACCATCGAATGCCCCTATAAAACATCTACAAGTAGCCACAATAAAAATGCTACTATCAAACTACATGTCTTAAAGTTCTTTATTAATGTTTGACATAGAGAAATCTTTCTCCAAGATTAAAACAAAACTAGAAGTGACAGCTCTTTCCTATCAAACAGTACATTGGGCTGACACAACCGATCATTTAAATAAGTTATCCAAACTTTTTTTTCTCTATTGGGCTAAGCACTTATCTGTGGAGAGTTGCGAACCACCCGCCTGTTCTGCCATACAACGCTCTATCCCGGCACATGGCAGTAATTCTCCTGCTTTTTCTGATTTCACCTTGACACAACAATTCTTTGTCGTCTGCTCTCCTTTTTCCAGGGGGCGTCACTACAAGTGTCATGTTGATTGACAGCTGGATCCCGCCTGCCTAACATTGGGGGAGCTGGTGTCAATCAACATGATATCAGCAGGGGGCTAAATTATATGAATTATGATACAACTGACATATAATATAAGTTATATATTACACTATTTTTGGTATTTGTATCTGATAACAAGACCAAACAATTTACTAATAGTCTTTAAGGTGTAGGCGGCCGACAGGGAAGATATTGGACGGAGTGAACATCTGTCCCTGAAAGTTAAGCTGGGCAAGATATTAAAAGCCGAGTAGTGCTGGTCGGTGCAGCAGCTTAGTTGCTGAGCCGTTTTATTTATGGTAGCTCCAGGCCGGTTTTTATTGGAGTAATGGTAGTACTGGAGGCTTATGCAGCTCAGCTGAGAGAGGTTGTCTTATTACTGACACAGAAAAGGAAAAACTTTCATTGGGGTCACAGAGGTATGGTAAGTTAGTTAGCGCCTAGCCGGGCAACACTTTGTTGTTTTTTGGTTGCTTTATTGTTTTGCTGCATTTTGGCTGAAAATAAAAGCCCCACGTTTTCTTTATATGGACTGTTGCTGACTATGTCACTGCCAAGCCGCAGGCTTCCCCATAATGATTTGCAGCAATCACGTCAAATGGTATAATGCAGCCAGTCAGGAGGGATTTTCGTATCCTGTAAAAAAGACGAGGCTGGAAATGCAGCAGACATTTTATGGTAAGTCAGGATAGAGAGAGGGTGGCTCACAGCTCTGCAAAAGAGATGTCAAAAGTGTGTCAGAAGTGACAAACAGTCTCCCGGAAGTTGGTTGCAGGAGATCTCTTCGTTTGGCATTATAGACAACTTCTTAGAAGCTGTATCTCTAGGACCCAGCTGCTACCTTCCTCTGCCTAATTAACACCCTGGCCTGGGTGTATAAATACCTGCTGTGTGCCAGAGGGATGTGCCGGCGATATTCTTTACCCCTTGCGAAGGCTTGAGCAAGAGCAGTGCTTCTTCCTCTCTGGTGCTAAAGGATGTGTGCGCATTTGTCTGGAGTCGACTAAAGCTAAGCGATTTTCCCTTGTTTGTCCCCCCTTGTTGTCTTTAGTGTTCAGTGGGGATCAACTAGTGCTTATCCTCTCCCTTCTCTAGCCTGAGCCTAACGCTAGGGAAAGACAGGGCGAGGTACGCGTGCGGCGACTGGTGAAGAACCAATATAGGGACATTAGTGGAGACCTTGTAGAGTGTGTCAATAACTGCCTTGTGGACATCTGGCAAGTCAGCAGTCTTCCCCATGATTGTGAAGCTTACTGAAACAGACTGAGGGACCTTTTTAAACGCTGAGGAAGCCTTTGCAGGTGTTTTTTTTTATTATTATAATTTACTGAGATAATGACTTTTGTGTTTTCATCAGCTATAAGTAGTGATGAGCGAGCATGCTCGCTACTGCTCGGTGCTCGCCCGAGCATCTCACTGCTCGAGATGCTCGGCGAGTATTTCCTGGGTTGCTCGGCGGGAGCTCGGGTCCCCTCCTTGCATGTTTGGCGCTCTTTAGAGCACCAATCAACATGCAGGGATTATCTGCCACACACTGTAATACTGCAGCTATGTTGGTTGTGGCATTACAGTGATTGGCTGGACGCAGGAGGCAGGGACGCCGAAGCTACAGTACTCCCCCCTTTAGGCCCCCCCTTTTTTAGGCCAGACAGAAATTTAGCAAGGATGAGAGGGGCATGGATGTTCTCCCGGGGCTCCCACATTCTCTCCTCAGGACCAAACCCCTTCCAATCTACCAGAAAAAAAGTCTTTCCTCTTACCCTTTTGGTGGCCAGAATGTTCTCTACCTCAAACTCGTCTTCAGCAGAAACCGGAGCAGGAGGCGTACCTGTAGACTTGGAAAAAGAGTTAAGTACCACGGGTTTGAGGAGAGATACATGGAAGGAGTTAGGGATCCGCAAGTTGGCCGGGAGTTTCAATTTATAGGCCACCGGGTTGATCTGTTTGATAACCTCCAGTGGGCCGATGAACCGAGGCCCTAACTTGTAGGAGGGAATCTTGAGCCGGACATACTTGGACGAGAGCCAGACTTTATCTCCAGGACGGAATTGTGGAGGATCCAGGCGTTTTTTGTCAGCGTGTTTTTTCATCCCCTCGGACGACTGAAGGAGTGCGGATCGGGTACTCTCCCAAATGGAGGAAAATTCGCTAATGAGAGATTCCGCAGCCGGATTATCCACCGAGGTGGAGACGGGAAATGGGATCCGAGGATGCTGACCGAAGACTACAAAAAACGGGGATTTGGAGGAAGATTCGCTCTCGTGATTGTTGTAAGAGAATTCGGCCCATGGCAGGAGATCCACCCAGTCTGAATGGCGGGCATTAACGAAATGCCGGAGGAAACTGGTCAGGATCTGATTGATCCGCTCCACTTGACCATTGGACTGTGGATGGTAAGCGGAGGAGAAGTCCAGGGTGACGTCTAGCAGTTTACATGTGGCTCTCCAGAAGCGTGAGGTGAACTGAACCCCACGATCCGACACGATGTGGAGAGGCAGGCCATGAAAACGGAAGATGTGGCGGATAAAGTCTTTAGCCAGCTCCGGTGCAGACGGGAGGCCTGGCAGGGGAATGAAATGGGCCATTTTGGAAAAGCGGTCAGCGACCACCCAAATGACTGTAAAACTGGCAGAGACAGGGAGATCTGTTATGAAGTCCATAGCTATATGCTGCCAAGGGACAGCAGGTACAGGAAGCGGAAGGAGGCGACCGGCTGGTAGGTGTCTCGGAACCTTGTTGCGGGCGCAGGACACACAGGCAGAAACAAAGTCTATTACGTCCTTGTGCAGGGTAGGCCACCAGTAGTGCCGGGTAATAAGCTGGAGGGTCTTTTTCTGACCAGCGTGGCCAGCTAGTTTAGACGAGTGACCCCAGTGTAGGATCCTCTCCCGATCAGGTACAGTGACGAACGTCTTACCGGGAGGGAGACGATTTAGACTCACGGGAGCCACGTGCATTACTCTGGCGGGATCGATGATATGTTTAGGTTCCTCCTCGAGATCAGACACCAGAAAGGATCGGGACAAGGTGTCCGCTTTGATGTTTTTGTCAGCCGGGCGAAAATGAAGAACAAAATCAAAGCGAGCAAAAAACAAGGACCACCGGGCTTGGCGCGGGTTAAGTCTCTGGGCACTCTGGAGGTAAGCCAAGTTCTTGTGGTCAGTGTAAATTATTACCGGGTGAAGAGCCCCCTCGAGCAGGTAACGCCACTCCTCCAAAGCCAACTTAATGGCCAATAACTCTCGGTCTCCAATAGAATAGTTGCGCTCAGAAGAGGAGAAGAGTTTCGAGAAGAAGCCGCAAGTTACCATTCTCCCGGAAGACGATTTTTGGGTAAGTACCGCTCCGGCTCCAGAGGAGGAGGCGTCAACTTCCAGGAAGAACTGCTTGTTGCCGTCCGGGCGATGCAGCACCGGGGCGGAAGAGAAAGCCTGTTTTAAGGAAAGAAAGGCTTCCTCTGCTGCGGGCGGCCATTCTCTGGGATTAGTGCCCTTACGGGTGAGCGCGGAAATTGGGGCAGTCCGGGAAGAGAAGTGCGGTATAAAGAGGCGGTAGTAGTTGGCGAAGCCCAGGAACCGCTGAATCGCCTTCAACCCCTCTGGTCGAGGCCACTTCTCGATGGCAGACAGTTTCTCAGGATCCATTCGTAGGCCGGTCTGAGAAATTATGTAGCCCAAAAACGGAAGCGAGGTCTGCTCTAAGAGGCAATTCTCATATTTAGCGTAGAGGTGGTTCTGCCTGAGCCTGAGCAGGACCTGACGAACATCCCTCCGGTGAGTCTGGAGATCCGGAGAGAAGACCAAGATGTCGTCCAGGTACACCACTACGCAGGAGTAGAGAAGGTCCCGGAAGATGTCATTGACCAACTCTTGAAAGACGGCGGGAGCGTTACAGAGACCAAAGGGCATTACCAGATATTCATAGTGGCCGTCCTGGGTGTTGAATGCCGTCTTCCATTCATCCCCCTGACGGATACGGACCAGGTTATACGCCCCACGGAGGTCCAGTTTGGTGAAGATTCTAGCCCCCCTCAGGCGGTCAAATAATTCAGGAATGAGCGGGAGGGGGTATTTATTCTTCACTGTAATCTGGTTAAGGCCTCTATAATCTATACATGGACGGAGTGAGCCGTCCTTCTTTTTGACGAAGAAGAAGCCTGCTCCCGCCGGGGAGGTAGATTTCCGGATAAATCCCCGGGCCAGATTCTCCTCAATATATTCAGACATGGACCGGGTCTCTGCTGCACGCTCCTGGAACCGGATGTCAATCCGGGTGGCAAGTGTTATTAAGTCGTCGAGAGTGGTAGGAATGTCCCGACCGGCGAGTTCATCTTTAATACGGCCGGACAGACCCTCCCAGAAGACAGACACCAGAGCGTCGTTATCCCAGGCCAGCTCCGAAGCAAGGGTACGGAACCGTATGGCATATTGGCCCACGGTGAGATCTCCTTGACGAAGGCGTAGCAGAGACGATGCGGATGAGGTCTTCCGTCCGGGTTCGTTGAAGACTTTCCGGAAAGCCGTGAGAAAGGCTGGCAGGTCAGACACCAGGAGGTCTCCTCTCTCCCATAGAGGATTTAACCAAGCCAGTACCTCCCCCGTGAGATGAGACATGATGAAGGCAACTTTGGCCCGGTCGGAGATAAACTGGTGGGACAGGAGTTCAAAGTGCAGGGTGCACTGGTTTATGAAGCCCCGAGCTTGAGCGGGGTCGCCTCCGAAGCGAGGAGGTGCAGAAAGCCGGGGTCCGGGGCAGGATACCATGGTATTGGTGGGCAGCGGCGCTGCCGGGTTGCGAGTCATGACGCTAGCGGTGGTTGCTGGTGGAGCAGTCAGAGTGTCCAGGTGAGAGTTGACATTCCGCAGGTGACCCAGGATGGACTCCTGTTGGGACCTCTGACGGGACAGTTCATGACATAGGTCCGAGAGCGAGGGTGCTTGGGTGCCACCGGGTTCCATGGCCCGAGCAAACTGTAACGGGTCTGGGAGGCGGAACCTCTGAGCAACTATACAAGGGGGCGGCCCTTGTAAGGAAGCGGGTGGCGCCCAGGGAAGACAGGCAGATAGTCACAGCAAGTGACAGGGACAGTCTCTGGGTAAACGGGCAGGAGGTCACGGCAAGTGACCGGGACAGTCTCTGGGTAAATGGACAGGTGGTCACGGCAAGTGACCGGGACAGTCTCTGGGTAAACGGGCAGGTGGTCACGGCAAGTGACCGGGACAGTCTCTGGGTAAACGGGCAGGGGGTCACAGCAAGTGACCGGGACAGTCTCTTGACAGGCGGGTGGTCAGGGCAAGTGACGGCGGAGCCTCCAGGTAGGCAAGCAGGCTGGTAGCAGGTGGACGCTCCCAGGTGAGCGGGCAAGAGTCTCTGGACAGGCAGGTGGTCACAGCACGTGACGGCAGGGCCTCCAGGTAGGCTAACAGGCAGGTAGCAGATGAACGCTCCCAGGTGAGCGGGCAAGAGTCACTGGACAGGCAGGTGGTCACAGCACGTGACGGCAGAGCCTCCAGGTAGGCTAGCAGACAGGTAGCAGATGAGTGCTCCCAGGTGAGCGGGCAAGAGTCTCTGGACAGGCTGGTGGTCACAGCACGTGACGGCGGAGCCTCCAGGTAGGCTAGCAAGCAGGTAGCAGATGTGCGCTCCCAGGTGAGCGGGCAGACGGATCCATAGACAGACTGGCAGGGCTGGTAGGCAGACTGTCGGACCGCAGGAATAGTAGCAGGTTGACACGAGACAGGCAGGTATCAGACAGGAAACTGGCAGGTAACTGGCAGGTAACTGGAAACGGGACCTGAGGGCTGAAGCAGAGTGATGAACTGTGCTACAACATTGCTCGGGCACCTCCATTTTGGAGGAGGTGCCTTATATATGGTGAAGTCCTCCGGCCATTGGCCGGGGACTCCTTAGGACGGCGCGTGCGGCCCCTTTAAAAGAGGGGGAGCGCGCGCGCGCGCGTGCGCGCGCCCTAAGCACCGTGGCCAGGAAGGAGCGCGAGCTGCTAGCAGAGCGGGAGGAAGACGCCGGGCACGGAGCGGAGAGGTGAGGGGAACAGTGTCCCTGCCTAGCAGGAGGCAGGGACGCAGACGCTACACCAGCATCAACAAGGCCGTCGATTTTCAGTTCAGACTCCACATATAAGACCTCAGGAGTGGACATGGATGTCAGAGATCTGTACCATCCTCCAAAACTTTGAGATGATGGTGAGCGTCGATGACGCCATAATTAGTGGCACCATCCCGCTTCTCTGTCTTCTGAAACGCTCTCTGCTCACAATCAAAGAGGATGCATTGCAGGCGGAGCACGATGAGTTGGAGCAAGGAACCATACAGGGTGATTACACACAGCCAAGCCTCATCTCATCCCAATGTGGATTGGGTGACAATGAGGAAGAGGAGGAGGAGGAAGAACAGGAGCTAGTTTCATGCGCTATAGACGGTACTACCTGCACAACTGTCATACCGTCTGTTCAGCATGCATGGCCTGAGGACAGGGAGGAGGAGGAGGAGAGCATGATCAGTCTTTCCCTTGACCCTCACGTTCTCAAAATTTTGGGTGACAGTCATTACTGGTTGGTGACACTTCTAGACCCACACTACAAGGAGAACTTTATATCTCTTATTCCTGAGGCGGACAGGTCTAAAAATGGGGCAGTACAAGAAGTCACTTGTTGCGGAACTATTAAAAAAATTCCCATCTGAAAACGCTGGTGGCAGAGGTCACAGTTCGTTGGACAACCAAGGAGTAAAGTCGAGAGAGACACAACTCCAATCCAGCAGAGGCAGGGGAACACTGTCAAAGTTCTGGGAGAGTTTTCTCAGCCCCTCCCATCGCACAGGCCCTGAGGCGCGGGGTACTCTCACAAGGAGTGCAAAGTTTGGGAAGATGCTGAGGGAGTACCTTGCTGACCGTACCAACATCCTCTGTGAATCCTCTGTGCCTTATAATTATTGGGTATCCAAGCTGGACACGTTGAATGAACTGGCTCTCGACGTCTTGGAGGTCCTGGCCTGCCCTGCCGCTAGCGTTTTATCAGAGCAGGTTTTTAGTGCCGCTGGTGGAATTATAACTGATAAGCGCAGCAGCTGTCAACTGAAAATGCTGACAGGCTGACTCTTATAAAAATGAACAAGGGCTGGATTGGGCCAGACTTCTCAACACCACCAATTGATAGCAGCGTAACATAAACTCAAATCCAGTGTCTCTTTTTGGGAGGTGTATTCCCATGCACCTTTTCACATCCACACATGGGTATACGCTTCCTGATTTTGGCTATTTGCTCTTGTCCTCCTCCTTCTCCTCATCCTCATCCTCCAGCACCTAATCACTAGGGTGACCATGATCCGTGATGCAACACCCACATAATTTTTTTAAAAGGTGTTTATGATGCCCGTAAAATTTTTTTTTAGACAGTATGTTCATGTATACCCCCCAGGGGTAAATGTTTGTCAGCCCATACACTTAGTGCATGAGCATTACAAGTATAGGAGACCCGCTCCTTTCTAATGGGAACATTTTTTTATGAGGCCCTCCTCCACGTCTTTTCCAAAGTGCATTGGAGTGCCTACCAATTTTTGGCAGCCCTTGCATTCACTGCATAGGCCAACACTATGGGAGACCTACTTCCTAATAATGGGAACATTGTTTTCAGGAGGCCCTCCTCTAAGTCTCTTCAAAGGGGTATTCGGGTGCATCCAAATTTTCAAAGGGGTATTGGGGTGCGTCCAAATTTTGGCCAGCCCTGCCACTCACTGCATACGCAATAACAGTATAGGAGACCAACTCTTTAGTAATGGGAACAACAAAGCATAGCCGGCTGATGGCTCTCTAACAATAGTGCGGGCCGACTGCTGGTTCTTTAAGAATAGGCTTTGTGACTTTCAGAGTCCCCAGAATCCATTTTGATCTCGTTTTTGTATGTTTTATTGTGAGTTCGTAAAAGTGGCATAATACCTCTGACAACGTTGTTGACAGCAGTGACCCAGGAGTCAGAAATGCTTCCAGGGGTCTTCCCCATGCTTTTCTCATGTCATTTGAGCACTGTTCCCATCAATTTGGGCAATTTTTAGGCCCTCTGCAGACAGCCGGGGGGAGCCGCCTAAAAAATGTTCAAGTTTCCCATAGACTTATATTGGGCTCGTTGCTCGGGTCGATTTGCTTGACCCGAGCATCGAGCACCCGAGCATTTTAGTGCTCGCCCATCACTAGCTGTAAGCCATGATCATCAACATTAACAGAAATAAACACTTGAAATAGATCACTCTGTTTGTAATGACTCTATATAATAGATGAGTTTCACTTTTTGTATTGAAGAACTGAAATAAATAAACTTTTTGATGATATTCTAATTTAGTGAGATGCACCTGTATTTCTTATGTATAAGAGAAAAAACATACAAATACTTCAGGTGCAACAAACCACTTCACAGAATTTCACGTAGGAAGCTTGAACACTTTTTCCTTCTATGAATTTGTTAGGGTTAATAGACCTAGACAAAGAGAGAATTGGAGGAAAACACTCCTTAAAAATGAAGAGCTATGGATCATGAAATTCAACACAAGATCACCACAAGGATTACATTTTTGCAGAGATCTAATGTACATCTGTTTAATATAATTATTTCTATTGTCTATACAGCCTTTTCTTGCATTCTCCAATAGGGTTTATATGTTTAATATTAACATATCTTTGCATATTTTTAATTAAGTGATGTCCTGGGAGGGTAGAGATTAGTGGTTTTATATCTGTATGGCAAACTATGATAAGTTACAATTAAGACCAGTTGGTCGAAACGCGTCAACGATATTTCACCCTCCTGCCGTGGAGATATTTTAAATAGATTTCAAATAAAAGGAATGATTTTACTGGAGACTTCAGGACTTTTTTAATGGTATTATAGTATGAGCCCTAGCTGATGGGAGATTTCAACTATCCAGACATTTGTTGGGAATCTCTCTCAAGTAAAACTAACAGGTCAAGCAAATTCTTATCCTCTCTTGCTGACAACTTTATCTTCCAAAAGGTAGGGGAGAAAACAAGGGGATCTGCTACTTTGGATCTAATCCTTATAAACAGGGAGGAAATGGTTGAGGAGGTAAAGGTGGCTGGGACCCTAGGAGGCAGCGATCATGCTATTATAGAATTTTGGATAACTAGAGGAGGAAGACATGTGAAGACTCAAACTTCAAGGTTAGATTTTAGAAAGGCAGATTTTAAGAGACTCAGAAAGAGAATAGGAGGGATCCAATGGCTGGATGTCCTTAAGGACAAAAATGTCCAGGAAGGATGGGAAATTTTTAAAAATGAGATTCTCAAAGCACAATCGTTAACAATCCCGAAAAGTAGGAAGAATGGGAAGCATTTAAGGAAACCAGGATGGATGAACACAGAACTTAAACACATGCTAAAAAGAAAGAAAGAAATGTTTATTAAATGGAAAGAGGGAGGCATATCTAAAGAAGATTATAATGCAGTCTGCAGATCCTGCAGGGCACGTATCAGGTTAGCTAAAGCTGACAATGAATTAAGGCTAGCAAGAGATGTCAAAAGCAATAAAAAAGGATTTTGGGGGTATGTCAAAAGTAAAAGAAAAGTCAAAGATGCTATAGGATTTTTACAGGATGAAAATGGAGAAATGGTAAGAGAGGATGTTGAGAAGGCCGAACTTTTTAATTCCTATTTTGCATCTGTTTTCTCTCAGAAAGAAAATGTAACATCAACTGATCTTCACTGTCCTTTTAAAGGAATAGAGGAATCCAAGTTATCTGTAAACAGAAAGATTGTGAGGGAATATTTAGCTAACATAAATGAGTTCAAGTCTCCAGGTCCAGATGAATTACACCCCAGAGTACTGAAGGAGATCGTAGAAGAAATTTTAGAACCACTCTCCATAATCTTTGAAAATTCTTGGAGAACAGGAGAAGTCCCAGAAGACTGGAGAAGAGCAAATGTTGTTCCTATCTTCAAAAAGGGGAAGAAGGTGGACCCAGGGAACTATAGGCCGGTGAGTCTGACTTCTATACCAGGAAAGATCTTTGAACAAATTATTAAACAACATGTATGTAAGTACATGGATAAGAATGAAGTGATTAACCAGAGTCAGCATGGGTTTGTAACTAACAAGTCATGTCAGACTAACTTAATTTCCTTCTATGACAGAATCACTGACTGGGTGGATCAGGGAAATGCTGTAGATATAGTATATCTTGACTTCAGCAAAGCATTTGACAAAGTATCTCACACCATCCTCATTGAAAAAATGACCAAGTATGCAATGGACCAGGCAACTGTTAGGTGGATTCATAACTGGCTTAGTGATCGGACTCAAAGGGTGGTTGTAAATGGCTTCACATCCAGCTGGATGAATGTCTCAAGTGGGGTACCACAGGGCTCCGTCCTGGGACCTGTATTGTTCAACATCTTTATCAATGATTTAGATGAAGGAATTGAGGGTAAACTGATTAAATTTGCTGATGACACAAAGCTAGGAGGGATAGCTAATACTAGAGAAGAGAGAGAGAGGATTCAAAAAGACCTAAATAAACTGGAGCAGTGGGCAGCAACCAACAGAATGGTTTTTAACAGGGAAAAATGCAAAGTACTACATCTGGGCAATAAAAATGAAAAAAGCATATACAGAATGGGAGGAATAGAGCTAAGCAACAGTACATGTGAAAAAGACTTAGGTATACTAATAGATCATAGACTGAACATGAGTCAACAGTGTGATGCAGCAGCAAAAAAGGCAAATACAATTCTGGGATGTATTAACAGAAGCATACAGTCTAGATCACGTGAAGTCATTATCGGTCTTTACTCCTCTTTGGTCAGACCTCATCAGGAATACTGTGTACAGTTTTGGGCACCACATTTTAAAAAAGACATAGACAAACTGGAGCAAGTTCAGAGAAGAGCGACCAGAATGGTGACTGGTCTGCAAACCATGTCCTATGAGAAACGGTTGCAGGATTTGGGAATGTTTAGCTTGCAAAAAAGAAGACTGAGAGGAGACTTAATAGCTGTCTACAAATATGTCAAGGGCTGTCACATTGTAGAAGGATCATCTTTATTCTCATTTGCACAAGGAAAGACTAGAAGCAATGGGATGAAACTAAATGGGAAGAGACACAGATTAGATATTAGAAAAAACTTTTTGACAGTTAGGGTGATTAATGAGTGGAACAGGCTGCCACGAGAGGTGGTGAGTTCCCCTTCAATGGACGTCTTCAAACAGAGGCTGGACAGATATCTGTCTGAGATGATCTAGTGAATCCTGCTTTGAGCAGGGGGTTGGACCAGATGACCCAGGAGGTCCCTTCCAACTCTACCATTCTATGATTCTATGATTCTATGATTCTATGACGGGGTTTCAGAAAATTCGGAATCTCATGCGACGGTGGATATATAACAGTGGTGAGCCAAATCTGTTCTTTCCTTTTGATATATAGGCAGTGATTGGCTACAGCAATGATGCAAACTGTCGATGTGACGTCCACACTGCAACCAAAATACTTAGAGCTGGTGCTTGAGTTGAGGAGGGTGAGTATCTGCTTTGTTAGTTATTTTAGGTATTTTAGAGCCCTTTGGGTCCACATTCCTAAGAGTGGAAAATGTCTTTAATGAATAATTCCAGTATGTACTGTATACTGAATGTAAGTGCCCTGAAACCTGTATCTCCCGCGCTATTACACAACTGTCACCACCAACATTCCCTAACTATAGACATAATACCATAAATAAAGGAGCAAATTTTCTAATCTCAGGTAACTCATCGAAATATTACATGGGAGAAGCCAGTGTGTAATGTAGACAATATTAATAAGTAAGAAAATTAATCGCAATCTACATTACAGGTTGTATCCTGAGACGAGATATCTACTGGCTGTATAGGTCTGTGCACCAAATCCCAGATGGCAACTTTTATCTCCTTCTGGTTTACTTTAGAAGATACAAAGTGGTATCATTGGATGCAATGGGAGGCAGCATGTATGTGTAAAGACCACCAAAGACATAGCTAATATACAATAATGCATATAATACATATACTATATTCAAAAACGACACCATGTAAGACCCTCCAGACATCCAGCCCAGCCATGTTCATGCATCCTACTTCTCTTATACTGTGTTATAAAAGTAAACTCTATGTCTAGAAATATAAGGTTCTCATTCATTATGCATATATTACATGTTTACATCATAATGGTTCAGTGGTCACAATAGTCATGATGGGCTCCCACCAGAGCTTTGTGACATCATAATGCTTTCTATGACATCACATGGTTCTAAAATAGAGTTCAGCCAACATTTGGGTCACTGTTCAACTAGCGATTGTTGGGAACGGTTGCGCGTCTATTGACACTGCGATATTCTTGAAATGGGGTCCTCTAAAAAAAACAAAGAAGGCCCCAAATCAGAAGGAGAGAGGAAAAGACATAGAGATGGGTCAATGTCAATTGGCCCTGAAAAAAAAAGACCATGTCCCGAGGAGATACATGGGGATATGAAGGAAAATGAGAATGGGTCTAAATCACCAAGACTCTCAAATAAAAGACCATGTTCTGAAGAGCATCATGGAGACCAAAAGATGCACAGAGATGGGTGTAAATCACCAGAACCCAAACGCAAAAGACCATGTCCTGAAAAGGTACATGGTAAAGACCTCAGTAAAGGAGGTGAAAAGAGAAAGAGGGGAGAAGATGGCTCGTGTGGGTCCGTAAAAAGGCCTAAAAATAGCGGTTCAAAGGCCAGGGAGGAAGAGGAACCAAGACCAGGTAGGACGAAAAGTCTTTCTAAAAAGGCACTTATAAATCATAGATACATTTATTATAGAGCTGTAATTGGAGATGGCACAAATAGAGAAATCAGCAAACCTTTTTTTTTCAATTCATTCATCTTTAGTTGAAATTCCTATTAATATGAAAGCCACCATCTTCAAAACCTTTCATAATATCAACGTCTGTAGTTTATTATTACATATGCACACATTCAGGAGTTTCAACTGAAAATTCTGCTGCAAATCCAGATGTGTTCGCAGGAAAAACGCTGCGTAAAATACAGATGTTTTTGCCAGGTTTCTCTTGAGCTTTTGTCAAGATTTTTATATTTTTTATTGTGGATTTTTCCCCTCTCATTATTGTGTGTGAAATCTGCAGCAAAAATGCTGAAAGAAAGAACTGCACAGAAAAAAGACCACAAAAAAGCGATGTGTGCACATACACTTAAGCAGTTTTTGTCAATTCTGTTCAACAGTCCCTTAAAATGTGTGCCTTCTATTATTCACTGTATATTCCTGTAATAATTATTTCTATATAAACCAATAATGTGTTATTTTATCCCATTAGGACCGAGCACTGCCCCTCAGACCTGCCCTACAGACGGAAACCGTATTTCTATCAACAGGTTTACGTTTCATAGGAAGATTGGCCAAGGTGCTTTTGGAAAAGTAAGTTGCTACATTATATAATATAAAAATAAATCTAAAGCTGAAGCTATCACTGAATCATCCATGCTACTGACACGCCACCTCTCTGTCCTATATAGGTCTTTCTAGCATCTGATAACATCACCAAGAAGAAGCTGGCGATAAAGATTGTGACCAAAGGAGTTTCAGCTGCAGCAGAAGAACAACTCCTGATGGAAAAGAAGCTCCTTCAGCTGACGCCTGGAAGTCCTTTCTTGGTGAATAGCTGCATAACTTTCCAAACTAAGGTAAAACCATCAATGTTTTTAAACATTTTCTAGGTTATCTAACCAGGGTTCCCCAACTCCAGTCCTCAAGACCCACGAACAGGTCATATTTTCAGGATTTCCTTAGTATTACACAGGTGATGGAATTATTGCCTCTGCAGGTGATGCAATGATCACCTGTGCAATACTAAGGAAATCCTGAAAACATGGCCTGTTGGTGGGTCCTGAGGACTGGAGTTGGGGAAACCTGATCTAAACAATATGTACAATGAATGTGAATGACTTTTTGTTCTCCATCTTCTTGTAGAAGCACTCGTGTTTTGCCATGGACTATGCTTCTGGAGGAGACCTGAAGAGCCTCCTAGAAAAACAAGGATGTTTCCCACTTAGCAGTGCAAAGTAAGCACAAAGGTTTTATAACTATATTCTAGACTGATTTTGATGACCATATTCCTAATAACATTACCATATCCATCTATGACCCCACTAACAAGGGTGATTTTACCACAGAAGCAGTCCGTTGTTGAAGAAGGGGGCTCTATCCAAGTTTGGACCATCCTGTGCGATCATTGCTTTTCTATATATAACATTGCCCATTAAATGTAGGCACTCATAACATTGTTAATAACTCTGTTCCCCCAGCATCCGATTTCATACATCATATGTGACGTCTTCTCTAATATCCAAGACTTACATTTTTTCTTATTCCTTCCCCAACAGATTCTATGCGGCTGAGATAACATCAGGCCTCCAGTTCCTGCACTCAAAGGGCTTCATTCATCGGTAAATCCATTTCTTCACCTTGATGCACAAGTTCTGCTGTAATATGGTCACATCTCTGTGCTTCTCCTCAGCAGAACACTGAATATAGAAGAACAGTAGATGATCATGTTTTACACATTCAGTCACTTACGTGTTATATATACTATAGACTGTGTATATGACGCGCCCCCTGGGCCAGTGTTGTTTTTGGGGATACCCGGAGCCGGATCAGATGGGGGTTGTAGTCTCCGAGTGGCGGTGACCCGGTCCGTGCCCAGGGTGTCAAGCTCAGTGTGTGGCAGTCCTTATAGATGTTACTAGATGTTCTTTTATGTCGACTACGCCACCCGTTGAATTGCGGTCAATACGGCCGCCGCTGCAGCAGGGTCCGCTGAGGCTGGTGATGTGTGTGCAGCTCAGGTAGTATAACCCCCAACGGGAGGGGTATAGCCTCAGGGGGTCAGGTGTAGAGGATGGTGGTTGTGGAGGTGCAGTGAGGATGGTAATGAGACTCAGAGTCGGGCTGTGCAGTTCAGGGTCTTTACTTACTGCTGTTATGCTGGTCACTCCGGCCTTGAGTGACCGCCCGAGCCGTGCTGCGTCCACCAGGTCCTGGACTCGGCCAACTCCCAAGTAATTCTGGAGCGTGATCCTGAGCTCCCTTTCTGACTTGTCCTTCTCTTTGGCCTTCCCCACCAGGGATCCACCTAAGTCCGGCTCCCTCGGGCCTCTTGTTGGTAAACCCTTGTCTCTTGGTTCCCTGACCCTATTCTTGGTTTGCCTTCCGGGTGGATTTAGTGGGTGGTCGTGGCAGATCCTGCCCACGACCTCCGGTCTCTGGCTAAGGATTAGTGCCCTCCACCAGCTTGGGATCCGGTACCCTTGTGCCAACTCTTCACCCTCTGATCTAATCTTGGGTTCTTGGAGTTCTCTCTTCTCCCCCTCTGGGTCCTTCTTTCTCCTCTCTCTCTCTCTTGGCCTTGGAGCTGGCTGAGCTGCTCTGCTTCTCTGACTCAACTCTGACAGACTGACCCTGATCTAAGATGGTTCCCACCTTATATACTCCCTCTATGTGTGAGCTCAGGTGACCAGCACCCAATGAGCTCCTAGCATTACCCAGACTGCTCCCCCTATCTGCCCCTACACTACTGGGATGTTCCACCCCCCTCCCACTCCAGCCAGGGACAGACACTGTCGTACCTGCACATTTCTCTAGTGGGAGTACCATTGGTCTGTCCCCCGGAAATGGGATGTGTGTAGTGCATGCAGCCTACTGAGCTCAGTTCCACACTCCATCCTTACCCGGGAGTGGAATACCACACCTCTGGCTTGAGGTGTAATACCCCTGTAGCAGCCGAATCCTCAGGGTGCTACATTTACTCATACATGTTCCATGAAAAATATCTTTACCTTTCTTTACACAGAGACTTAAAAACAGCTAATATTCTGATTGACGGCTCTGGTCATCTAAAAATTGCAGATTTTGGGCTGGCCGTCAATAGAATGGATGAAGTATCTGGAAAAGTAGGAACACCGGGCTACATGGCTCCAGAGGTGAGTATCTGGATAGTAATTTCATAGACTATAGTGGGATTGATAGAGACAGGACATTGGAGGATTCAATAGTCTCCATACATCGGGAATACTAATTGGAGCTTCATGAATCTAAACTTACAAAGAGTCGTTATTGTCTATAGCATGTAAGGAAGTCTTCCCTTCTTCTTCACAGGTCATTGCAAGGAAGAAGTACAATGCAGCTGCTGACTGGTTCTCTTTGGGCATCATCCTGTACAAGATGGTGACAGGAGATAAAAAGTCCTATCAGAATTCGTCAGAAGTACCCACATATAATCTGGACTCTGACTTGAAAAATATCATTGAGGAGGTGAGGTGGAGCAGATGCTTAGTTCTTAGATCAGGGATGTTATACAGAAAGATGGCAGTAAGAGAGATTGTTGTAAACTCAAGCCTCTATGGTGATGCCCCATAACAATGGTCGCCAAAGAATGAGTAGAACTAAAGAGAAGAAAAACTGTAATTTATGACGGTGGCATGGAAGGATATTATCACTACTACGGGGGCACCCAGGAGGGCATCACACAGAGATATAGAACTTGCACAGGAGTGAGAAGGCATCACATATAGTGACACCTTTATATTTTATATCCAGATACTAATATAGATTTTGTTCTTCTTTACAGCTACTGTGTGAGGACCCAAGCAGACGACTGGGAATAAATGGCTGCATTAGGCAACATCCCTTCTTCCAGCACATAAATTGGGAGGATCTGGAAGCCCTTAAAGTACCACCACCGTTTATACCAGGCACTGTAAGTACATAAGCCCCATTTACCCAATTTGGTCTCACCAAATTTCTGGTGTAAAACACTATGAAAGGTACCATAAGTGTCCCCACCACATCCGCCAAAGTGAATAACGCATGGGCGTGACAAGGTGTGGCAATGCCAACCCAATAAATTCTTCAAAACTTATGCCAATTTAGTGGTGCAACTTATGACAGAAAAGTACCTGAGTCCCTGCCAGGAGTAAGATTTCTGTTAAGTGGCAGGAAGGTGCACACTAGTGATAAGATGAGTCTAAGGCATTAAATGGCATGTTCTTCTTAATAAATAAGGCGCATCTTACTCCATCTCGCCCCTTCAGTAAGACTTTTGTGAACTACGCGTTAATGATTAGGCCCATAGTCGTTTGCAGTTATGACTCATGTAAAATGTTTAAATGTTGAGCAGCAACAGAAACCATTCTGATATATGATATTTTCCATCTACAGCCATCAGAACAGAAGCCTGTACTCCAGACCCCTCAGAACTAGTTATGCTGGCAGCCAGGGAAATCCAAGTTCTGCCCCAGGAACTCCATAGACCATTTATGAGATTACAGCACAGCTCTCAATGATTCATTCCCTGCAATACTAAAATGACTTTCCACAGCGTCCCTATCTCGTGTTCCTATGAAGAACACCTTCACAGGACTCATGCAACCTGTAATACGAGGAATAGTGGACTTAATACCGGATGTGACTTGAAGCCTTTGAAAAACCATGATGGTCCCTGAGAAAAAAGGGAAGCTTGCTCAAACCTCTATTGGGAGTTTTCAAGGCTAAACCTGGATGTGACTTATCTCTATGGGTTAATAATTTATGTAAGAAAAAAGTCAATCTTCAGGTTCTCCTCCAAATATGACAGTTGGCACACTTTAGAGATCTTCATAGACAGGACATGGATAAATCCAGGGAGTAATTCCGATTGCCAAATTTGGAGTCAGGAAGGAATTTTTTTCCCCTATGTGAGGACAATTACCTCACACATAATTTATAGGGGTTTTTCTTTCGCCTTCCTCTGGATCAATAATGGGTTGAATTTAAAAAACTTTATTCACCCTCAATACCCATTTACCTAAGTGTGCAGAAGAGCTGTGAACTGAAGAGAAAGCTTGGAAAGTTAACCTGAAGACTACTCACCCAACTTATGACAAACTTTACCGGATTTGACTTTACAAATTGTGGTGACCCTTCACCATGCTGCTGGTGAACATCCTGGCATTTTCTGCTATCAACATCAATACCATCGAATGCCCCTATAAAACATCTACAAGTAGCCACAATAAAAATGCTACTATCAAACTACATGTCTTAAAGTTCTTTATTAATATTTGACACAGAGAAATCTTTCTCCAAGATTAAAACAAAACTAGAAGTGACAGCTCTTTCCTATCAAACAGTACATTGGGCTGACACCACCGATCATTTAAATAAGTTATCGAAACTTTTTTTTCTCTATTGGGCTAAGCACTTATCTGTGGAGAGTTGCGAACCACCCGCCTGTTCTGACATACAACGCTCTCTCCCGGCACATGGCAGTAATTCTCCTGCTTTTTCTGATTTCACGTTGACACAACAATTCTTTGTCGTCTGCTCTCCTTTTTCCAGGGGGCGTCACTACCGGTGTCATGTTGATTGACAGCGGGATCCCGCCTGCCTAACATTGGGGGAGCTGGTGTCAATCAACATGACATCAGCAGGGGGCTAAATTATATGAATTACGATATAACTCACAGATAATGTAAGTTATATATTACACTATCTTGGGAATTGTATCTGATTTCAAGACCAAACATTTTACTAACAGTCTTTAAGGTGTAGGCGGGGAACAGGGAAGATATTGGACGGAGTGTATATCTCTCCCCGAAAGTTAAGCTGGGCAAGATATTAAAAGTCGAGTAGTGCTGGTCGGTGCAGCAGCTTAGTTGCTGAGCCGTTTTATTTATGGTAGCTTCAGGCCGGTTTTCATTGGAGTGTTATGAGTAGGATTTGACAGTAGGACTCATCACTCCCACTCCCGCTCCAGTACAGATAGTGCTGGAGGCTTATGCAGCTCAGCTGAGAGAGGTTGTCTTATTACAGACATAGAAAGGAAAACTTTCATTGGGGTCACAGCCTCCAGACTGACAGGAGGTGTTCCTGAGGAGGAAATGCATGGCGGTTAAATGTGCTAAACCGGAGTTGCTGAAAAGCCAGGTCCGCATACAGTCAGAGGTATGGTAAGTTAGTTAGCACCTAGCCAGGCAAGTCTTTGTTGTTTTTTGGTTGCTTTATTGTTTTGCTGCATTTTGGCTGAAAATAAAATCCCCACATTTTCTTTATATGGACTGTTGCTGACTGTCACTGCCACGCTGCCCTGCAACGCTCCTAGCGCGTTACAAAGGGTTTAGATTAGATATGAGCTAATCAAATTGCTGCAAATCACATCCATGTTAAATTTTATGAAATTTGCAGATCCCAGTGAATCAATTTGCTCAAACCACTCAAAATATTCCCTTCATCATTTTACACAAAGCAAATAATTGCATCAGTCACTAAAGGCCCACATTATCTCAGGTGTGGGCATGCAGGCTTCCCCAATGATTTACTAGTGTTAGGACTGTCCCATTAGGGTTGCCGTGTCGTGGCAGGATGGCTTTTACATTATTTTGATCAAAATTTATGTTAACTAAATACCCTTTATTATTTATCATTATTTTTATGCACTTTGCGATTTATTCATTTCCCTTTGGGTATTTGTGTATTGTGCTTTTGTCTTTGTTTTTTTCTGTCTAATGGCCTTATGTGAACATGCATTTACATTTTGCATACACACTAATTTATGTTTCAGTTCAGACTCCCAGGTTTTTTCCCCAATGATTTGCAGCAATCACGTCAAATGGTATAGTGCAGCCAGTCAGGAGGGATTTTCGTAGCCTGTATAAAAGACGAGGCAGGAAATGCAGCAGACATTTTATGGTAATTCAGGATAGAGAGAGGATCGCTCACAGCTCTGCACAGGAGATAGGGAAAGAAATATCTAAACATTGGACCGCTACTTCAGACAGTTTGTGTTGGACAACTGCAGCACTGAAGAAGATGAGTGTAGCTGTCTGTGAATAATGAAGAGATTTATTTGATGGGGGAGTGGGGAATATAACAGCGATGCCAGCTGCGACAGTGACAGACTCAGTGTAATTGATCAGTAATACGGTGTAACTGGCTTCTATCCTGCTGCGTTAGAATTACACACGTTATCACATTATTTCTTCATTATTAATGTACTTGAAAGCATCATGAGCCAGTAACAGCAGCATTCGGAGCTAAGATCTTTGCTGCTAACCCATTAAATAGCACTAACAGTCTCAGACAGTGGCATTTATAGCACGCTGTCCTAAGTGTGTATCATTTGAGGTGCCAATGGGTTTGCATGGCAGCATGCAACCTGCTGAAGACCTCAATGGTAACTCTTATAATGGCCCAGTGTCAAATGTCAAAAATACCTCCAAGGAATACAGGTAGGTTTGGCACGGCGTATCCCCACCCCGACGTGTGTTTCACCTCTGGATTCACCCGGAGGTGTCACTGGGAGAAGCTAGAGGGACTCTGTCTTCTTTGACACTGGGCCATTATAAGAGTTACATGGTATTGCATTTATATATGCACATTGACATCTTAATATATCGTGACATATAACTGCACTATCTACATGCAGCAGCAATTTGGGGTGTCAGTTTATACTGTTAGAATAGCATTCAATCTTCTATTTAATGCCAGCATACACTGTTAGTATTGTATTTCCCTTTTTTACCTTGCGTTTGGACCTTATGGGTTCATTTTATCTCCTGTTTGGTCTTCATTTTTTACTTTCTATGGCATGTTAGTGATTTGTGCATATGGCAAGTCACTGTACTCTATTTAAATGATTACCATATTGTAACCAACACTACAGTTGAAACCAGAAGTTTACATAGACTATATAAAAGACACATATGCATTTTTTCTCAATATCTGACATGAACTTGAATAAACCTTTCCCGTTTTAGGTCACTTAGGATTACCATCATTTTTAATATTTGCCAAATTCCAGAATAATGAGAGAGAATGTTTTAAGGCATTTTTATTACTTACTGCAAAGTTAAAAGTTTACATATATTTCATAAGTATTTGGTACCATTGCCCTTAAACTGAATGACTTGGGTCAAACGTTTGGGATATTGTGGCGCCCTGCTGTGCATTGGTGCCACAGATCCTAGAGGGGTGCATGGACGGATTCCTCCACAAGAGGCCCACACAGCATACACACACTTCCACCTTCCTCCTTAGACCACCAGAGGGAGCCCTTTAGGGATGTAAAAAGGGAAGGTGGAGGTAGGCAGTCAGTCTAGAGAACAGTTTCCTCAGGGGACAGAAGTAGTTCCAGTCCCTCTAGAGAGAGTTCAGACTCATAAAGCTCAGACTAGTGAGCCAATGGCGTGCCGACGCCATAAGAGCGGTGAAGAGCAGCGAGGTCTACTGCCAGTGTGAAGTCTAGTGAGGGCCCAGAGTGGCCGAAGGCAAGTGGAGTAAGCGAGCTACATAGGGGGCAGAAGAGCTTAACCAGCTCACCCCACAACCATTTACCGGACACCGGGTCCGCGTCTGCAGGGATCTCTACGACCAGCAGAAACTACCGGAAGCCCTGGCGAACTACATGTCCCAGGAACATCAAAAGCTGACCGTTATCCCAAGGTCAGGAATCAGAGAGATCCAAGAGACCAGGGAGTGTGATCTCCAACAGAAGGCCCTACCACCAGGCCAGCAGGTGCAAGACAGAGACCAAGTTAGGCCTAGCTCCAGGCAGGTCATAAACTTATCAGGAAAAGGCAAGAAACAGGAGGCCCCACACTCGCTCATTGGGGAGAGTCCTGAAATGCACCCTTCACCCTACAGTGCCCTGGATCGTGCCTGAAACACCACCAGTAAAGGTACTGAAGTGAACTGTTGTGTGTGTGCCTATTCTTCTCCTGACCCGGCTGGGTCCCCTCTGTCCTGCATCCCTTCTCCTACGCAGCCCTGAGGCCCCCCTCCACCTGTGGGGAGCCGCACCAACTAAGCTGCCTGACCACCGGCCTCAGAGGACTGTAGCAGCGCTGGTGATCCTCACCAGACACCACGGGTGGCGTCACAAACTTTTCCTATCCCATATACCTTTCCCCATTATTCATTGCTTTTAAGAGTGACCCCAGGGTATGGCCCCGGGAGCCGGCCATCGCGGCATCCCCCAAAAACTAACAACAACGCCTGGGTGCCAAGTCGTCCCCATCCCCTGGATGCGTCAATAACCTTCCACAAGCTTCTCACAATAGTTGGTTAGAATTTGGGCCCATTCCTCTGGACAAAGCTGATGTAACAGATCCTGGTTTGTAGATCGCCTTGCTCGCACCTGCCTTTTCAGCTTTGCCCATAAATTTTCAATAGGATTGAGATCAGGGCTTTGTGATGGCCACTCCAAAACATTGACTTTGTTATCCTTAAGCCACTTTGTTACCATTTTGACAGTATGTTTCGGATCATTGTCTATTTGGAAGACCCATTTCCGCCCAAGCTTTAACTTCCTGGCTGATGTCTTGAGATGTTGCTTCAGTATTGCCACATAATCTTCTTTTCTCATGATGCCATCTATTTTGTGATGTGTACCAGTCCCTCCTGCAGCAAAACAACCCTACAACATGATGCGGTCACCCCCATGTTTCACATTTGGGATGGTGTTTTTAGGCTTCCAAGCTTCTCCCTTTGTCATCCAAACGTAACGATGGTCATTATGACCAAAAACTTAAATTTTAGTTTCATCAGACCACAGGACTTGTCTCCAAAAATTAAAGTCTTAGTTCCTGTGTGCATTTTCAAACATTAATCTGGCTTTTTTATTTTTCATTTGGAGTAATGGCTTCTTCCTGGCAGAGTGGCCTTTCAACCCATGTGGATACAGTACTAGTTTTACTTTGAATATTGACACAATCTTACTAGCTTCCGCCATCATCTTCACAAGGTCTTTTGCTTTTGTCCTTGGGTTGATATGCACATGTCGGACCAAAGCACGTTCATTTCTGGGACATAGAAACCATCTCCTTCCTGAGCGGTATGATGGCTGAACAGTCCCATCTTGCTTGTACTTGCGTATAATTGTTTGTACAGATGAATGAGGCACCTTCAGGTATCTTGAAATTGTACCTAAGAATGAGCCAGATGTGTGCAAGTCCACAATTCTCTTCCTGATATCTTGGCTGATTTCTTTAGACTTTCCCATGATGCTATACAAAGAAGCAGTGTGTTTCATGTGTTCATTAAAATACATCCACAGGTGTGTCTCTAATTAACTCAGATGTTGCCAAAAAAACTATTAGAAGCTTACAAACACATGACATCATCATATGGGTAGTCCAGAATTGTTTAAAGGCATAGTAATCTTGGTGTATGGAAACTTTTGAGTTTGCAGTAAGTAATAAAATGCTTTAAAACATTCTCTCTCATTATTCCGACATTTGGCAAATATTAAACATTATGGCAATCCTAATTGACCTAAAACGGGAAAGGTTTATTTTGATTTCTTGTCAGATATTGAGAAAACATGCATATGTGTCTTTTTATATATACTTCTGGTTTCAACTGTATGTAATTTCTATGTATTGTTAGGATCCTTTGACGTCCCATTATTTAGGCACTCTGCCATTTGAATTATGTTTTTATAGGTATTTTCTAATAAATATTTATTAATTTTACGGATATGGTTCTCTTTGTTTCTTTGGCTGTTGATTTTCAGCCTGAGCATGGTAGATTGCATTGTGTGTGAAGTGCCATAAGCTTCATAGTGTTTGGACATTGTGATTAATTTTTATTATGTACGGTATTTTAGACCCTTTTTGTGCTATAAGCTGATTTCCACAAGCCTTGCTTTCTGCATCTGTGACAGCAAATTTTGCTGAGTGTAAGCTTTGGTCAGCTACACATTATTGTTATGCACACGCCCGGGCTGAGCGGCGTGTGCGTGTGATTGTAGTGATTCCACTGGACCATGAACCGGAGAGTGCCTGGAGGGGCGTGACTAAGTATCTGGCCGATCCGACCAAGATGGCACGACGGCATACGACGCCAGTGCACCAGGGAGAAACCGGGCAGAGGGACCAGGTGCTACTCCAGGTCAAACTCCGGACACGGGGGTTGACCCACACAGGGATTACTGGATCAGACTGGTTAGGCTGGCGCACAGACTGGAGGGTATAGGCAGGCACGACTGGTATGCAGGCAGGCGGGTAAAGGCAAGCGCAGCTAGAGTGCAGACAGGGAGGCACTAGCAGGTAGGAACACAGGCGGGATAGGACCCAGTACACACTGGGACTCAGGAACAATACAGGTAGAGGGGTACAGGCAAGCACAGCTAGAGTGCAGACAGGGAGGCACTAGCAGGTAGGAACACAGGCAGGATAGGACCCAGTACACACTGGGACTCAGGAACAGGCAGGTTAGGCTGGCACAGACTGGTGGATACAGGCGAGTATGCAGGCAGGGAGGTACTGGCCGAAAGGACGGGCTGGAGCACAGAAAGGTTAAGACCCAGTACAGACTGGGTCACAGAACCGCAGATGCGGTAGACAACCACAGCAGAGAGGGAACGCCCGAAGCGGTGGGCAAGAACAGAGCAGGACGGGGCTGCAGGAGCAGCGAGCACAAGCAGGGCAGGACAGGACTGCCGGAGCAGCGGGCAGAAGCAGGGCAGGACAGGACTGCCGGAGCAGCGGGCAGAAGCAGGGCAGGACAGGACTGCCGGAGCAGCGGGCAGAAGCAGGGCAGGACAGGACTGCCGGAGCAGCGGGCAGAAGCAGGGCAGGACAGGACTGCCGGAGCAGCGGGCAGAAGCAGGGCAGGACAGGACTGCCGGAGCAGCGGGCAGAAGCAGGGCAGGACAGGACTGCCGGAGCAGCGGGCAGAAGCAGGGCAGGACAGGACTGCCGGAGCAGCGGGCAGAAGCAGGGCAGGACAGGACTGCCGGAGCAGCGGGCAGAAGCAGGGCAGGACAGGACTGCCGGAGCAGCGGGCAGAAGCAGGGCAGGACAGGACTGCCGGAGCAGCGGGCAGAAGCAGGGCAGGACAGGACTGCCGGAGCAGTGGGCAGAAGCAGGGCAGGCTAGAACCGCCAGAGCGGTAAGCAAAGGAGTCAGAGCAGACTAGAACCGCCGGAGCGGTGAGCAAAGGAGTCAGAGCAGGCTAGAACCACCGGAGCGGTGAGCAAAGGAGTCAGAGCAGGCTGAGTAGGGGGGACAGGGCTCTGTTCACACGGAACAGACAGGAAGGGAAAGGCAGAGCCAGACACCACCACAGAGTACTAGCAGAGAAGTAGCGAGTGGACCACAAACTCACAAACGGGAGTACAGAGACAACAAGCAGGAGTTAGGTACGAGTTCAGACTCTGCAGAAAAAGGAAGGGAACGGACATAGAGGCAAAACAGGAAAAGGATAGGAGAGAGTTCAGACTGGAACTGAGTGTACGGAGGAAACCGACACTGCAGCGGAATACAGGAGCGGGTCTGGGAATACGGCCCCCAGAGAGGCAGGACGAACAGGCAAGGTGCGTGTTCAGACAGGACAGACAAGATACAGGAGCAGGTCTAGGTAATCGGCCCCTAGAAGGCAGGAGGAACAGGCTAGGAGCGTGTTCAGACAGGTCAGACAAGATACAGGAGCAGGTCTAGGTAATCGGCCCCTAGAAGGCAGGAGGAACAGGCTAGGAGCGTGTTCAGACAGGTCAGACAAGATACAGGAACGGGTCTAGGTAATCGGCCCCTAGAAGGCAGGAGGAACAGGCTAGGAGCGTGTTCAGACAGGCCTGGAAATACAGCCTCCAGGATAGGCAGACAAGAGAACACAGAACGGGACCTGGCACCTTCAGAGTGCAAGCACACACTGAATGAAACACTATGCTCAGGCAGGGATAGATGGGAGCAGCTGAGCTATATACCAGGTGACAGACAGCAATAGGCTGAGGACGCACAAGGGGTGTGACCCACAGCAGGTACAAAAAGCAGGAAGTGATCGGGCGCCGCCCTTAAGCAGCAGAAACAGACACAAACAGACAGCATGGAGGGAAGCCAGAGAGACATTCTGGACAGGAGATCAAGTGCGCGCTCTTGCACAGTGGGAGATGGACCACTATGCAAGGACGCCGCCAGGTATGTTACAGTACCCCCCCCCCCTTACGCCCCCTCTTCTTCAGGCCTGCCAGAATCTTCCGCAGGGAATTCGAGGGCCAATTCTTCACTTCGAAGAGATCACTTCCCCTGTCCACCGGAAAAACTGGTCTCCTCTGGGTAGCTAGGATGCTACCTCCCATCCAGCCACCCTTAGCAACAGACGAAACGGGTGGAGTACCAGGAACAGCACACAAGGAAGTCTCTCTCCACATATTTTCAGGTGGCACCCCAGAGGGTACAGGAGACAACTGGAAGTCCTCCACCGGGTTGGAGGGGGACAGAGACTTGGGGGTAATCTCTGCTTCGAGGTACATCTTGTCAAGCTCACAGGAAGAAATAGACGGGTTATCAGGTACATAATGAGGAAAAGTCACTGTCTCTTTGTTTTCTGGTGGTACCCCGGAGGATTCAGGAAACAACTGGAGGTCCTCCGCCGGGTCAGAAGAGTGCAGAGGCTCAGAGAAAACATCTGCTTCAGAGTACACTAGGTCGGACTCACTGGACGAAGCAGGCGAGGTATCGGGTACCGAGTATAGGAAAGTCTCTGTCCATTCTCCACCAGGTGGCACCCCGAAGGGTTCTGGAGACAACTGGCGGTCCTCCGCCTGGTCAGAGGGGTGTAGAGACTCACGGGTAACCTCTGCTTCAGAGTACACTAGGTCAGACTCACTGGACGAAGCAAGCGAGGTATCAGATCCAGGATATAGGAAAGTCTCTGTCCATTTACCACCAGGTGGCACCCCGAAGGGTTCTGGAGACAACTGGAGGTCCTCCGCCTGGTCAGAGGAGTGTAGAGACTCGGGAGTAACCACTGCTTCAGAGTACACTAGGTTGGACTCACTGGACGAAGCGAGCGAGGTATCAGGTACAGAGTATAGGAGAGTCTCTGTCCTTTCGCTACCAGGTAGCACCCCGAAGGGTTCAGGAGACAACTGGAGGTCCTCCGCCTGGTCGGAGGGGTGTAGAGACTCGGGAGTAACCTCTGCTTTGGAGTACACTAGGTTGGACTCACTGGACGAAGCGAGCGAGGTATCAGGTACAGAGTATAGGAGAGTCTCTGTCCTTTCGCTACCAGGTAGCACCCCGAAGGGTTCAGGAGACAACTGGAGGTCCTCCGCCTGGTCGGAGGGGTGTAGAGACTCGGGGGTAACTACCACTTTGAGGTACCCATTGTCAGGCTCACAGGACGAAGCGGACAAAGTATCGAGTACCGGGTGTAGAGAATTCTCTCTCCATTTGTCATCGAGTGGTATCCCGGAGGATTCAGGAGGCAACAGGGGGTCCTCCGCCAGGTAGTAGAGGTGCACAGACTCTGAGGTAACCACAGCTTTGGAGCATCCTTGGACATGCACACCGGTTAAAGTGGGTGAAGCATCTGATGCCGGGTGCAGGAAGTTCTCCTGTGTGGAGTCTGGATGGGCAGAAGTCTCTTCGGGCAGGAGAACTGGTGCACTACCCACGCACATTACCCGTTGGGGCTTCTCCGGGATACAGGGAGATGAAGCTTCAGTAGGGACTTCAAGGTTGGGGTCAGGAGGTCTCAGGGAGGACAGACCCTGGCGTGACGGCTTGCCTCTACGTCTAGCACGTCTGGACTGCCTCTTGAGGTTGGGAGAAGTATTCGGGAAAGCGTAGTCACCCTGTGAGGATTCTGGGTGGGCAGTAGTCTCATTGGGCTGGAGGACTATTGCGCTACCCACACACATTACCCATTGGGGCTGCTCCGGGATATTGGGAAGTGAAGCTTCAGCAGGAGCCTCTGGGTTAGGATCATCGAAGACCATTAGAAAGGCCACCAGGAAGGCCATTAGGTCCAGGAGGATCGGATCCTGTGTTTCATATAGGGGGTTGATCCATTCCAAGGCATCACCCGCCAGGTAAGACATAATGAATGCCACCTTAACCCGATCGGTGGGAAAACATAGAGGGTAAAACTTGAAGTGTAGCATGCATTGCTCCACAAATGCACGGCTTTGTCTAGGATCCCCATAATAACGTAGCGGATCCGCGGGAACGAGAGCAGATAGATCCATCTGGACGGGTGCGTAATTCGCCTGGAACTCAGCTAAAGGAAAAAAAAAATATGTATTTATTTATTTTAATGCATGTATTCGCTGGAAAACTTCTCAGAGAGCGAAGGCCGTGGGGCTCAACGGGAACCATGGCCTGAGCATGCTGTTATGCACACGCCCGGGCTGAGCGGCGTGTGCGTGTGATTGTAGTGATTCCACTGGACCATGAACCGGAGAGTGCCTGGAGGGGCGTGACTAAGTATCTGGCCGATCCGACCAAGATGGCACGACGGCATACGACGCCAGTGCACCAGGGAGAAACCGGGCAGAGGGACCAGGTGCTACTCCAGGTCAAACTCCGGACACGGGGGTTGACCCACACAGGGATTACTGGATCAGACTGGTTAGGCTGGCGCACAGACTGGAGGGTATAGGCAGGCACGACTGGTATGCAGGCAGGCGGGTAAAGGCAAGCGCAGCTAGAGTGCAGACAGGGAGGCACTAGCAGGTAGGAACACAGGCGGGATAGGACCCAGTACACACTGGGACTCAGGAACAATACAGGTAGAGGGGTACAGGCAAGCACAGCTAGAGTGCAGACAGGGAGGCACTAGCAGGTAGGAACACAGGCAGGATAGGACCCAGTACACACTGGGACTCAGGAACAGGCAGGTTAGGCTGGCACAGACTGGTGGATACAGGCGAGTATGCAGGCAGGGAGGTACTGGCCGAAAGGACGGGCTGGAGCACAGAAAGGTTAAGACCCAGTACAGACTGGGTCACAGAACCGCAGATGCGGTAGACAACCACAGCAGAGAGGGAACGCCCGAAGCGGTGGGCAAGAACAGAGCAGGACGGGGCTGCAGGAGCAGCGAGCACAAGCAGGGCAGGACAGGACTGCCGGAGCAGCGGGCAGAAGCAGGGCAGGACAGGACTGCCGGAGCAGCGGGCAGAAGCAGGGCAGGACAGGACTGCCGGAGCAGCGGGCAGAAGCAGGGCAGGACAGGACTGCCGGAGCAGCGGGCAGAAGCAGGGCAGGACAGGACTGCCGGAGCAGCGGGCAGAAGCAGGGCAGGACAGGACTGCCGGAGCAGCGGGCAGAAGCAGGGCAGGACAGGACTGCCGGAGCAGCGGGCAGAAGCAGGGCAGGACAGGACTGCCGGAGCAGCGGGCAGAAGCAGGGCAGGACAGGACTGCCGGAGCAGTGGGCAGAAGCAGGGCAGGCTAGAACCGCCAGAGCGGTAAGCAAAGGAGTCAGAGCAGACTAGAACCGCCGGAGCGGTGAGCAAAGGAGTCAGAGCAGGCTAGAACCACCGGAGCGGTGAGCAAAGGAGTCAGAGCAGGCTGAGTAGGGGGAACAGGGCTCTGTTCACACGGAACAGACAGGAAGGGAAAGGCAGAGCCAGACACCACCACATGGTACTAGCAGAGAAGTAGCGAGTGGACCACAAACTCACAAACGGGAGTACAGAGACAACAAGCAGGAGTTAGGTACGAGTTCAGACTCTGCAGAAAAAGGAAGGGAACGGACATAGAGGCAAAACAGGAAAAGGATAGGAGAGAGTTCAGACTGGAACTGAGTGTACGGAGGAAACCGACACTGCAGCGGAATACAGGAGCGGGTCTGGGAATACGGCCCCCAGAGAGGCAGGACGAACAGGCAAGGTGCGTGTTCAGACAGGACAGACAAGATACAGGAGCAGGTCTAGGTAATCGGCCCCTAGAAGGCAGGATGAACAGGCTAGGAGCGTGTTCAGACAGGTCAGACAAGATACAGGAGCAGGTCTAGGTAATCGGCCCCTAGAAGGCAGGAGGAACAGGCTAGGAGCGTGTTCAGACAGGTCAGACAAGATACAGGAACGGGTCTAGGTAATCGGCCCCTAGAAGGCAGGAGGAACAGGCTAGGAGCGTGTTCATACAGGCCTGGAAATACAGCCTCCAGGATAGGCAGACAAGAGAACACAGAACGGGACCTGGCACCTTCAGAGTGCAAGCACACACTGAATGAAACACTATGCTCAGGCAGGGATAGATGGGAGCAGCTGAGCTATATACCAGGTGACAGACAGCAATAGGCTGAGGACGCACAAGGGGTGTGACCCACAGCAGGTACAAAAAGCAGGAAGTGATCGGGCGCCGCCCTTAAGCAGCAGAAACAGACACAAACAGACAGCATGGAGGGAAGCCAGAGAGACATTCTGGACAGGAGATCAAGTGCGCGCTCTTGCACAGTGGGAGATGGACCACTATGCAAGGACGCCGCCAGGTATGTTACAATTATGCAGCTAGTGGCCAGTTTTGTGGAAATGTAGTATTACATATCGATCAGTCAGATAAATTGCCCTTGTGTAATACACCTCTTATTAAGCAGGTCTCCATTCTGACTCACAGAGAGGGACCCAACTGAAGGATCCCTCTCTATGACAGCAAGATGCCCTTATACAGTGGTGGCCAAAAGTATTGGCACCCGTGCAATTCTGTCAGATAATACTCAGTTTCTTCCTGAAAATGATTGCAATCACAAATTCTTTGGTATTATTATCTTCATTTAATTTGCTTGCAAGGAAAAAACACAAAAGAGAATGAAGCAAAAATCAAATCATTGATTATTTCACACAAAACTCCAAAAATAGGCCAGACAAAAGTATTGGCACCCTCAGCCTAATACTTGGTTGCACAACCTTTAGCCAAAATAACTGCGAACAACCGCTTCCGGTAACCATCAATGAGTTTCTTACAATGCTCTGCTGGAATTGTAGACCATTCTTCTTTGGCAAAATGCTCCAGGTCCCTGATATTTGAAGGGTGCCTTCTCCAAACTGCCATTTTGAGATCTCTCCACAGGTGTTCTATGGGATTCAGGTCTGGACTCATCGCTGGCCACCTTAGAAGTCTCCAGTGCTTTCTCTAAAACCATTTTATAGTCCTTTTGGAAGTGTGTTTTGGGTCATTGTCCTGCTGGAAGACCCATGACCTCTGAGGGAGACCCAGCTTTCTCACACTGGGCCCTACATTATGCTGCAAAATTTGTTGGTAGTCTTCAGTAGAGATGAGCGGTGTTCGACTCGAACTGTTCGCCAATCTCAAATTCGAGCTGTTTTGGGCGGTGTTCGAGCAGTTCGACGAACACGAACGATTTGAAAAAAATTCGGCTGTTCGAGGTTATGTTCGATAACTGTTCGTGCACCAAAATCATAACTGGATTTTTTCTCAGTAATGCTGAAAATTAATGTTAATACGCAGTTTGAGTGTACAGCGGGGTGGGGGGAGGGGCAGGGGATGGATCTCTGCAGGAATAATGAAGATCTCCATTTTTTTTTCTCTTTCCCACATTTACAGTGGGGAGGTGCAATCTGTCAGCCTATCAGCAGCGCACACATGGAGCGAAGTGCTTTTTTTCACACAAGCAAGGGCATGTGTCATTGGCTGTGTATGTCACATGTCCGTGCCCTATAAGACCCAGCCATTTTCCCCGTCGCCACCATTTTCTCACTGCTGCAGCTGCTTGTTAGACGGCACTGCTGTTGCTGTGTGCGCTATACCTTGTTAATTTCAAGCCAATTTTCGCACAAATCTACAGATAGCTTGGGAGTAGGGAATAGTTGTGATTGCAGTCCTTTTAAGGACTAGGTTACATCATTTCCTACGACTTTTATCAGGCAGGTCTGTGCTCTTAAATAGATAGATTGGGAGTAAAGACTAATTGTAATTGGAGTCCTTTTCAGGACTAAGTTACATCAGTTCCTATCAGTTTTTGCCAGGCAGGTCTGTGCCAGTGCTGTGCAAGTTTTTTTCACAGCATTTGGCTAAATCTAGCAAAGCAAATCCTTTTTGGCCTATTGCAGAGTGTGTTAGTCAGTGGAGCAGCCTATCTGTGTTGCAAGCTACACCACCTGTGTATAGAATACCAATTTTTTTACTGCACCTAGTGAAGTTAAACCTTTTGGGCATAGCATCATTCTATTAGTCCATCTATACTAACCTCCATCAGGTTGCAAATTCAATATAATTTTTTTCTGCATCTAGCTCTGAAAAAATATTTGGGCTTCTAGCAGTGTGTGGGACTTGGTCTATTAGTCCATCTATACTGACGTCCATCAGGTTGCAAATTAAAAATAATTTTTATCTGCATCTAGCTCTGAAAAAATATTTGGGCTTCTAGCAGTGTGTGGGACTTGGTCTATTAGTCCAGCTATACTAACCTCCACCAGGTTGCAAATTAAAAATAATTTTTATCTGCATCTAGCTCTGAAAAAATATTTGGGCTTCTAGCAGTGTGTGGGACTTGGTCTATTAGTCCATCTATACTGACCTCCATCAGGTTGCAAATTAAAAATAATTTTTATCTGCATCTAGCTCTGAAAAAATATTTGGGCTTCTAGCAGTGTGTGGGACTTGTTCTATTAGTCCATCTATACTGACCTCCATCAGGTTGCAAATTAAATATAATTTTTTTCTGCATCTAGCTCTGAAAAAGTCGGATTTTGGTAAGAACTTACCTGTAAAATCCTTTTCAGCGAAGGAAGGAAGGGAGACACAAATCCATTACTTAGTGGGTAGGCGGAGCCCCATAGGATAGTTCACCTCAGATTAGAAAAAGTGACGACCGGCCCCTCCAGTATAAAGGCTCCTCCTACTCCCATGTTCTCCAGTCCGTACACAAGCTAAGGAAGAGCAGACAACACCAGCAGAACAACACATCCTCTTCTGAAAGTTCAGAAATGAGAGAAAACAGGTTATGTAATAGAAACACACAGTCCTAGGCATACTTCACTGGAACTGACAACTGTGTAGAGCTGGCGATACTGGAAGGAGAGCCGTAGAGCGCTAAACCCAGTCCAGATGATCGTCATCAAGAAGGAGACGCGCTGCATCTAGAAGCACAAAAAAAACCACTTCTCCCATGGGAGGGTGCTGTGTCTCCCTTCCTTCCTTCGCTGAAAAGGATTTTACAGGTAAGGTCTTACCAAAATCCGACTTTCAGCAGCAGAAGGGAAGGAAGGGAGACACAAATCCATTACTTAGTGGGACGTCCTAAAGCAGTACCTCACTTAAGGGTGGGAAATAGTGGCAGAAGCTCCAACACCCCAACAACTTAGGCAAGAGCGCAAACCGCGCTGAATAAAGAAAAAATAAACAATAAAGAGATAACTTAAACTACTGCCGCCTGCAGGACCCTGCGTCCCAAGGCAGCATCAGTGGAAGCACTCACGTCCACTTTATAAAACTTAGTAAAGGTGTGAACGGAGCGCCAGGGGGCCGCCCGGCAGAGCTGCGCTGCCAAGGCCCCCTGACGAAAAGCCCACGATGAGCCAATGGCTCTCGTGGAATGAGCTTGAACTTTAACCGGACAAGGCTCGCCCTTGAGCCGGTACGCTTCCAGGATAGCCGAACGGATCCACCGAGCTATCGTGTCCTTGGAAGCACGTTGACCACGCCGACGACCAGCCGGAATCACAAAAAGAGAGTCCAACTTCCGAAAACCTTGTGTGATTGTAAGATAGAACTTCAATACCCGCACTAAGTCCAACGAGTGCAAGGCCCGCTCCCTTGGATTCTTAGGTTTTGGACAAAGAGAAGGCAACACAATGTCCTGATTAATGTGGAATTGTGACACTACCTTAGGTAAAAAATCTTCACGGGTATGAAGCACCACGCGATCCGGAAGGAATTCCAGAAAAGGAGGCGAGCAAGATAGTGCCGCCCACTCTGACACCCTTCTCAAAGAGGTGACTGCCACCAAGAAGGCCACCTTCCAAGAAAGTAACAAAAGTTTAGCAGAATCAATAGACTCAAAATGCCTATGCTGAAGGGCTTCCAGGACTAGATTAAGTCGCCACGGAGCCACAACTGCCCTCCGCGGTGGAAACTGACGTGCACATCCCTGCGTGAGGCAATAGCCCTTCTAAAAAGTGCGGAAAGTGCAGATACCTGACCCCGCACAGTACTAACCGCTAGACCCCTGGCCAAACTATATTGCAAAAAAGCCAAGAAGTTGGGGATGGAAAAAACCCTAGGGTTTCTTGAAGATCCAGAACACCATGAATAGAAAGATTCCCAAGTTCTGTGATAAATCCTAGTCGTAGCTGGACCCCTGGCTGCCCGCAAGGTAGCAATGACCTCGGGCGAAAAGCTGCGACGGGTCAGGATCTCGGTCTCAACAGCCACGCCGTCAAACAAAGTGACCTCAGGTCCGGATGATGAATGGGCCCCTGGCTTAACAAGTCCGAGCGAAGGAGTAGTGGAAACGGAAGCGCCGCTCGAAGAGATACCAGTGTCGAATACCACGCTGTTCGTTGCCTTTCCGGTGCTACCAAGATTACTGATACCCGTTCTAGTTTGATCCTTCGGATTACCAGAGGAAGTAAGGATATCGGCGGAAATACATAGACCAGCTCGAACTGGTCCCACGGGGCTACTAGAGCATCTACCGCCACAGCCTCCGGATCCCTGTACCTGGACATGAACGTCGGAACCCTGACATTCAGCCTGGACGCCATCAAGTCCACCTGAGGAGTCCCCCAACGGGAACACAGCAGAGAAAAAACATCTGGATGGAGACTCCATTCCCCAGGATCCACTTGCTCGCGACTGAGGAAGTCGCCGAGATATTCAGCACATCTGGGATGTGGATCGCAGAGATTGCTGGAATCCTGGACTCGGCCCAAACCAAGATCCGAGAGACCTCCATCATGAGTCTGGAACTTCTCGTCCCGCCCTGATGGTTGATATACGCGACCGCCGTCGCATTGTCCGACTGAATCCGGACCGGTAGACCGTTCAAAAGGACCGTCCAATGTTGGAGGCAGAGAAATATCGCTCTCAACTCCAAAATGTTGATCGGGAGAGACGACTCCTCTGACGACCAGACCCCCTAAACCCAGAGGTCGTTCCAAACTCCCCCCCCCAACCCGTCAGGCTGGCGTCGGTGGTAATCACCGACCACCTCGGAGAAGGAAGGATTTCCCCAGGGATAGAGTCTCTGGACGTAACCACCATCCAAGAGACTCTCGCACCCTGCGGGAGATAACGACCGAGCGATCCAGAGAAGTCAGAGATCGATCCCAATGTGTCAGAATAAGATTTTGGAGATCCCGAGAATGAAATTGTGCAAACGGTACTGCTTCCATAGCTGCCACCATTTGACCCAGAAGGCGCATGCATTCCCGAAGGGACATTGACAACGCCGACCTCATAGCCTGGACCAGAAGCCGAAGGTTCGCCTGTTTGACAGGAGGCAGAGACACAACTGCCTGAAATGTATCGAAATGCATCCCCAGGAACAGAATGGACTGCGCTGGTTCCAATGACGACTTCTTCCAATTGATCAGCCACCCGAAGTCCATCAGGTTATTAAGGGAGAGGTCGCGAGCTGTTATCGCCTCCTCCGCTGTGGGCGACACTATGAACAGGTCGTCCAGGTAGGGGAGGATCGTAACCCCTTGTCTTCGAAGAAGCGCCATGAGAGGAGCCAGAACCTTTGTAAAAACCCTGGGTGCCGAGGCCAACCCTAATGGTAGGGCCACAAACTGGTAATGGGTTCGACCTATGGCGAAACGCAAAAAACGCTGGTGAGCCCTGCCGATAGGGATATGCAAATAGGCGTCGCGGATGTCGATAGACACCAAGAAATCGTACTGCAACAGGGTCGCTATCACCGAACGGAGAGACTCCATGCGGAACTTCCGTGTTCGGACGTAAATGTTCAAATCTCTGAGATCCAGTACCGGGCGAAACTTGTCCTCCTTTTTGGGGACCACAAAAAGGTTGGAGCAAAAACCCCTTCCCTGGTCTTCCGAGGAACCTGAACCACCACACCCTGCTGCAGGAGAGAGTCGACCTCCTGTAACAGTGCAGCAGCCAGCCTTGGCACGGATGGAATGCACGTCTGACGAAACCTGTCTGGAGGTGGAGAATGAAACTCTATGAAATAGCCTGCCGACATAACCCGCGTCACCCAGGCGTCCAATATGTGGGATGCCCAAATTGACCCGAATTGTAGCAGACGACCTCCCACCCGAGAACCCTCGGGGGGATCCCTGGCGTCAATTAGCCTTAGCGGATCTTTTGTCAACCTCCCGTCTGTCCTGACGGGACTGTTGCTTCCAAGGAGTACGAGATTTCTGGGAGGATCTGCCGGAGGACGAAGGACGACCTGATCTCCAAGAAGGCTGACTGAATCGTCCCCTGGTCCGAAAGGACCGATGACCTCTACCAGGCCCTGACCTGCCAGATGTGGATGCCGCTGCCTTCTTTAGAGGCAGGGAAACATCCTTGTCCTTGGCCTTGGCAATCAGCTCCGAAAGGTCCGAACCAAAAAGCTGACCGCCCCTATATGCAAGACTAAGCAAACCTTGCTTGGATACTGTATCTCCGGTCCACTGCTTAAGCCACAGTGCTCTTCTAACTGTGACGGCCGAAGCTTGAGCCTTGGACAAAATTGAAGTAGTGTCCAGTACTGCATCCCTGCCATAACACATGGCTTCTTCCATCAACTGAAAAAGCCTTTCCACTTCTGAACGCGGAGTCCCACCTTGCCATGCTGTTTGCAGCTGATCCAACCACCGCAGGGAAGCCTCACTGGCCCACATGGCCCCTAAGGCCGCTCGGAAACCATGACCTGCGGCTTCATAGATGGATTTCACCACTGACTCCGATCTCCTGTCCAGAGGATCCTGAAGATTGGCTTTCCCATTAACCGGAAGCAAGGAGGACTTGCTCAACTGAGACAGGGATATATCCACCTCGGGAGAAGGAACCCAATCAGTGACCATCTCCTTAGCGCAGGGATACAGAGCATCAAAAAACGGCATCCCCTGGAAGCGTTTATCCGGACACCGGCGCTCCTTCTCCACTGCCTCGTTAAGTTCCTCATGCGCAGGCAACGTTGGACGAGCACGGCGCGTTTCCTGATATAGCCGGGCAGACTTAGACGGTCTTGCCGGCTCTTCAGACAGCTGTAACACTTCCCGCATGTCCTTAATAAGCACATCTACGTGGCCTGAAAGTGAAATAGAGCGACCTCGTCGATCCTCTTCCTCGGAATCAAAGATTTCCTCAACCGAACTCGTTGGTGAAACCAAAACCTCTGATGCGCTGTGCGAGGGAGATGGTGCCACAGTCCTGCGGCGCTTTTTTCCTCGTGGCGACGGATGCGATCTGGCTGACACCCACTGACCCAGGAGGCTAGAAAGACTATCAATGGAGCGAGTGAGCGCTTCCACCTTAACATCACCAAGGGTCGAACTTGACGTCGTGGAAGTCCTGGGTGTATCAGAAGCGTGCGACCGAACTTGGAACGGATCAGGAGAGCGGTCCGCACTCCCAGGCCCCTGATCCGACATACCACCCACACCAGATGCCAGGATGTTACAATAAGGATGGCAAATAAAAGTGTGAAAGTTGCACAGCCTGTTTTCAAAACTCTTCTTTTTTTTTTTTTTTTTGTATGCCTCAAGCTCTGAAGGGTTAAAGCTCACCCTTAGAGAGAGCTACCCCAGAGCTGCAGAGCAAATAATTTAACTTAATCAACTGGGAGAAGCGCCCTCAAACACCAGGTGTTTCCCCAGGAAAAGAAAAAACAACCCTAAAGAACCATCCAGAAGGGGTTAATATCACTGCAACTAAAATACTACACTGCCTACTAAGATCAGCGAAGTAAATCGTTTCAAAAGAGAAGCGGTAGCGCTCACTATGTCTCCCTAGCAGGTTAGCCAAAGTGAAAAACGATGTAAGGGAACCTCTGCCAAAGGCAGAGGGAACTCACCGATACCGCGGCGACCGCTCCTTCTGAGTGTGTGGCGGTTGACGGGGAGCAGAGAGCAGGAGGTGCCCGATGGAACACGGAAGCCGGAGGAGAAGCAGGGACTGACACAGCGCGCGCCCAAGCCAAGAGCTTCCTGCCTGAGATATGAAGCCAGGAGACGCTAACCCACGCCCCCGCTAAGCCGCGCCCCGACAGAGCCCGCGCTATTCAGAGAGATTCCTGCCTCTATGAAGGCAGGAAGCAAGAAAAGAAAAAGCGTGCGCTAATACAAAAAGCTTCCTGCCTGATACACGGCAGGAAGCTAAGCACTGTGGGGCCACATATAAACATTACTGGCCTCCGTCTCTGCTCCCCCCAGTAAAGGCAGCGTCTGCAATAGACAAAAACACACAGGCAGTCACACTTATAGAAACGGCGGCTGCTGCCGCAGCCGTTAAGGCACTCTTGTGCAAAAGAGCACTTACCCGGCTGAACGCCACAGAGATCCTCAGGGATGTGTGGCGCCATGGCCCTTTGCTCCCCCCTACGGCGGAACACGCAGGGACCCCCAGATGTGGTGTGCGCCTCCGCCAGGGAGTGCCCTGTATCCCCCGGGGCCGGCAGGCTTCTGTGGGGACCTCCTCAAGGGGTACACAGAGCCGCCAGGGGAGGGTCAGGGGTCTCAGTAGTGCCGAGACCCCCTGAGACCTCTAGACCACGGGGGGTCCAGGTCTCGCTGGATATAAAAAAACAAACTCTTCTGAGGAGCTGCCGAGGCAGCGACTATCCTCTGAGACCTCAGATAAAAGACTGGAGAACATGGGAGTAGGAGGAGCCTTTATACTGGAGGGGCCGGTCATCACTTTTTCTAATCTGAGGTGAACTATCCTATGGGGCTCCGCCTACCCACTAAGTAATGGATTTGTGTCTCGCTTCCTTCCCTTCTGCTGCTGAAAATATTTGGGCTTCTAGCAGTGTGTGGGACTTGTTCTATTAGTCCATCTATACTGACCTTCATCAGGTTGCAAATTCAATATAATTTTTTTCTGCATCTAGCTCTGAAAAAATATTTTGGCTTCTAGCAGAGTGTGGGACTTGGTCTATTAGTCCATCTATACTGACCTCCATCAGGTTGCAAATTCAATATAATTTTTTTCTGTATCTAGCTCTGAAAAAATATTTCTGCTTCTAGCAGTGTGTGGGACTTGGTCTATTAGTCCATCTATACTGACCTCCATCAGGTTGCAAATTCAATATAATTTTTTTCTGCATCTAGCTCTGAAAAAATATTTGGGCTTCTAGCAGTGTGTGGGACTTGGTCTATTAGTCCATCTATACTAACCTCCACCAGGTTGCAAATTAAAAATAATTTTTATCTGCATCTAGCTCTGAAAAAATATTTGGGCTTCTAGCAGTGTGTGGGACTTGTTCTATTAGTCCATCTATACTAACCTCCACCAGGTTGCAAATTAAAAATAATTTTTATCTGCATCTAGCTCTGAAAAAATATTTTGGCTTCTAGCAGTGTGTGGGACTTGGTCTATTAGTCCATCTATACTGACCTCCATCAGGTTGCAAATTCAATATAATTTTTTTCTGCATCTAGCTCTGAAAAAATATTTCGGCTTCTAGCAGTGTGTGGGACTTGGTCTATTAGTCCATCTATACTGACCTCCATCAGGTTGCAAATTCAATATCATTTTTTTCTGCATGTAGCTCTGAAAAAATATTTCAGCTTGTAGCAGTGTGTGGGACTTGTTCTATTAGTCCATCTATACTGACCTCCATCAGGTTGCAAATTCAATATCATTTTTATCTGCATCTAACCCAGCCAATACTTTTGGCCTAATACCACAGTTTGGCCACTCAGCTCTGCTCGGTTCCCATCCATTGTTTTTTTGTGCAAACAACTCCAGAGTTGTGAATTAGTTAACCACCAAAATGAGTGGAAAAAGGCCTGCTGCTGGTGGAAAGGGGAATAAGCGTGTTGGGAAGGAGAAAAAGGTTGTGTCCGTGGGGTAGGTGTTAAAGCAACAGTAACATCTGCAGAAGAAAGACCATCTTCCAGCCAAACTAAAATGTCTACTTCTTTTAGCGGAAAATGTGATAAGATCCCTTTCTTACGGCCACGCCAATCGCTACAAATTCCAGATGAGGCACAAAAACAGCAGGTGCTTCAACGGATATCAAGTGCACCTTTAAGTGGGCTCTCCTCCACATCAACTTCAACATCACAAATACTCCAGTCCTCAAAGGTGTCACCCCAATCGCACTTGCTTCCTCACAGCTCCCAAATCTCCAGCTGCCCGTCTGAGTATGGGGTAGAACAGATGGTTGAGTCTGCAGAGCTGTTTACTCAAACTATAGCCTGGGAATCAGAGGTCGGCTCCAGAGCTTCTGTAAATCCAGACGAGGAAATGATCTGCACTGATGCCCAGAATCTTTATGAGTCGGATCCAGGACCAGACGCAGAAGGTTCTGACCATAATGTAGACCCTCATTCCCAAACTTTAACTCCTGTTGGTGGAGACAATGAGGAAGACGATGATGAGACTCAAATACCTGAGTGGAGCGACAACTTTAGTTTTTTGTCAGGGCAGGAACAGGTTGGCTCTGAGGACGACGGGTGTGATAACACACAGGGTGATGATGATGAGGTTGGAGATCCCACTTACTGTCAACCCACAGTCAGCTAAGAGATTGTAGTGCCGGCGTCCCTGCCCTCTGCTAGGCAGGGACGCTGTTCCCCTCACCGCTCTGCTCCGTGCCCGGCGTCCCTCTCCCGCTCTGCTGGCAGCGCGCGCTCCTTCCCGGCCACTGTGCTTAGGGTGCACGCGCGCGCCCTCCCTCCCTCTTAAAGGGGCCGCGCGCGCCGTCCTAAGGAGTCCCCGGCCAATGGCCGGAGGACTTTACCATATATAAGGCACCTCCTCCAAAATGGAGGTGCCCGAGCAATGTTGTTGCACCGTTCTACTCTGCTTCAGCCCTCAGGTCCCTTGCCAGTTACCTGCCAGTTACCTGCCAGATTCCTGCCAGCTTGCTGTCCTAATCCTGCCTGATTTCCTGTTACCTGCCTGCCTGCCTGAGGTCCGACGGTCTGCCTTACAACTCCGGTCAGTCTGTCTAAGGACCAACTTGCCCGCTCACCGGGGAGCGCACATCAGCTACCTGCCTGCTTGCCTGAGGTCCGACGGTCTGCCTTACAACTCCGGTCAGTCTGTCTATGGACCAGCTTGCCCGCTCACCTGGGAGCGCTTCTCCGCTACCTGCCTGCTTGCCTGCCCGGAAGCTCCGCTGTCACGTGCTGTGACCACCAGCTATTCCAGACTCTTGCCCGCTCACCTGGGAGCGCTTCTCCGCTACCTGCCTGCTTGCCAGCCCGGAGGCTCCGCTGTCACGTGCTGTGACCACCAGCTATTCCAGACTCTTGCCCGCTCACCTGGGAGCGCTTCTCCGCTACCTGCCTGCTTGCCTACCTGGAGGCTCCGCCGTCACGTGCTGTGACCACCTGCTATTCCAGAGACTCTCGCTTGCTCACCTGGGAGCACACATCCTCCATCTGCCTTGCTAGCCTACCTGGAGGTTCAGCCATCACAGGTCGTACCTACCCTTTACCTAGAGACTGCCCCGGTCACTTGCCGTGACCTCCAGCCCGTTCTTCCAGAGACTGCCCCGGTCACTTGCCGTGACCTCCAGCCCATTCTTCCAGAGACTGCCCTGATCACTTGCCGTGACCTCCTGCCCGTACACCCAGAGACTGTCCCGGTCACCTGCTGTGACTGCCTGCCTGGTCGCCACCCGCTCCCTTACAAGGACCGCTCCCTTGTATAGTAGCCCAGAGGTTCCGCCTCCCAGACCCGTTACAGAGATGAGGTCAGCAGAGGTGGTGGAGGAGGATGCTAGTGACGACGAGGTCAGGTTGCGCCTTCCTGGACAGAGACGTAGTACTGGAAGCACGTCAACAACTGCATCCTCAAACACAACTCTGCCTCTGACCACAAGTCGTGGTGGCTCTTCAGGTCGCATGGGTGCTAAGCCTTGCATAGCCTGGGCATTTTTTCAGATCGATAAAGATGACCCAACTCGTGTTATCTGTAACATTTGTCAGCAAAAGCTAAGTAGAGGCCAAAAAATACATAGTTTGAGTACTTCATGCATGAACCGGCACATGGACATGAAGCATAAGTTGCAGTGGGAAGCTCACTGTGCTACAATGCGGCCTAGCCGGCCGGGCCAACCACCGTCTGCCACATCTTGTGCATCTGCGGCCTCTTCATCCTCTGTGACTGGGGGGACAGCAGTCACACCTATTTTGAGACGCAGACCTGCCACCTCTTTACCCGCAACAGCCAGCGTGATTGGCAGGTCATCATTTTCTTTGGAGGTGGTAACACCAGCTGGTGTTGAGCGCTGTCCGACATCGATAGCGCCACCTTTGGATCAAGGCAACCTAACATGTCCGCCTGCATCTTCCTCACAGACCGGCAGTTTTCCGGGGACACCCTTTTCAACCCCGTCTAAGCACAACAGCCAGCCCTCGGTCCCTCAGATGTGGACAAGTAAAAGACCATTTCCTCCTAGCCATGAGAAAGCTAAGAGGTTGAATTTCACCATCTGCAAGCTCTTGGCTACAGAAATTCTGCCTTTCCGCCTAGTGGACACAGAGGATTTTCGAGACCTTATGTCCGTCGCAGTGCCCCAGTACCAGATGCCCAGTCGGCACTACTTCTCAAAGAAAGGTGTGCCTGCGCTCCACCAGCATGTCGCACACAACATCACCGCTTCTTTGAGAAACTCTGTGTGTGACAGGGTGCATTTCACCACAGACACTTGGATGAGTAGGCATGGACAGGGGCGATACATGTCGCTGACTGGGCACTGGGTAACTATGGTGGCAGCAGGACAAGGGGCTCCTGTCCAAGTCTTGCCATCCCCACGGGTTGTGCGTCAATCCTCTTTATCTCAAAGTTCCTCCACTGCTTCTGCCTCCTCAACCTCCTCTCGGTCCTCCACCTGCACCCAAAGCCTGTCTGGTCATGCCACAAGCTTTCTAACTGCGCAGAAGGGATCCTGCACACCTCCTTACTATGCTGGCAGTAGGGCTCAACGTCATCAGGTGGTTTTTACTTTGAAATGTCTGGAAAATGTGAGTCACACAGCTGAGGAGTTGTGGTCAGCTCTGGAGAACCAATTTCATGAATGGTTGTCTCCACTGGACCTGAAACCAGGGAAGGCCGTGTGCGACAATGCTGCAAACCTGGGTGCGGCCCTTCGCCGGGGCAATGTCACACACGTGCCTTGTATGGCTCACGTGTTGAACCTGGTAGTCCAGCAATTTTTAGCCCACTATCCCGGACTAGATGGCCTTCTGCAGAGGGCACGGTCGCTGTGTGCTCACTTCCGCCGTTCGCACCACGCAGCTCAGCGACTTACATCTCTACAGAAGTCGTTGGGCCTGCCACTTCACCAGCTAAAATGCGATGTGCCTACCCGGTAGAATTCAACTCTGCACATGTTGCAGTGACTGTGGCAGCACCGACAAGCCCTGGTGCAATACGTTCTGACTTATAGCCTGGGCCAACGAGATCCAGAGGTGGGGCAAATCACGCTGGAGGAGTGGTCTCAGATCAGGGACCTATGCACCCTTCTGCACAGTTTTGAAATGGCGACGAAGATGTTTATTGCTGACGATGCCATTATCAGCATGACTATTCCGGTGATTTACATGCTGGAGCACATGTTAAACAGAATTCGGAGTCAGGTGGTGGCACAAGAGGAGGTGGAGGAAGTAGAGGAGGAGGAGTTGTATGCGGAAGGGCTAACATCTGCAAGGTCCAGACGGTCGGCAGCACCAAGGCGGCAGGCATGTGAGGGTGGGGGAGATGGTTTTACCAGGGCGCATGGAAGCAGCTAAACTAGTGAGGAAGGTGCAGGAGCCCAGGAAGAAGTGGAGGACGAACTGATGGAAGACTCATCAGATGAGGGAGACCTTGATCACATTTCTGTTGTGCGAGGTTGGGGGGAGAGGACAGAGGAAGGAAGCATGATTGTTACCTCGCCACCAACACAACAGGGACTTGGTGCTCCTGGATGCGCAACACACGAGTGCCTTCTTGCTGCACTACCTGCAACATGACCCTCGAATAGTGAGAATTAGAAATAATCCTGACTACTGGGTTGCTACACTGTTATATCCCCGGTACAAAAGTAAATTTGCAGAAATTATTCCTGCCATAGAGAGGGATGCACGCATGCAGGAGTATCAGCAGAGACTGTTGCAGAATCTTACATGTGCTTTTCCACAAAACACCAGTGGTGCACGTATTGAATCTCACAGTTCCAACTTGCCAACCGTGGGACCGTCGAGTGTCCAGCACTCAAACCGTAACAGAAACACAGTATCTGCTGGTAACATCAATTTTGCGGAATCATTTCACCACTTTTTTAGCCCATCCTTTGCAAGGCCACAGGAGACAAGAAGTCTGACACATAGTCAACGCCTAGAGACGATGGTACAGGAGTATCTCCAAGTAAACATTGAAGCCATGACTGTGTCACTGGACCCTTGCTCTTTTTGGGCTTCCAATCTGGATAAATGGCCGGAGCTCGCCACTTACGCCTTGGAGATCTTGTCATGCCCCGCAGCCAGCGTTCTGTCTGAACGTGTGTTCAGCGCTGCTGGTGGTGTGCTGACAGATAAGCGCACGCGGCTCTCCACTGATAATGTAGACAGACTCACGTTCATAAAGATGAACAAATCATGGATCCGAAACGACTTTTCTACCCCTGTGTCATCCTGGGGAGAGTAAAAGCTTCATGATTGGTTAAAATCACCTCACCAACCGTTTTAAGCTTTCAAATTACTTGTTAGAACCTTGCTCTTAGGTTTTTTCTATTGCTGGTCACATGACCTTGTTGGCCTATTTAGTCTTGCTCCGCCCTTCTGGCTTTGCTGGACTTCATTGTATTACTACTCTTTAGCTAGCCAGTGCTCAGTATCTAACTCTGTTAGTTTGCTTGGTCTTCGGACCTCTGTGTTCTATATTGTTTGTTTGTTCGTCTGTCTGCTACTATTTCTGTTAGGAGGTGTCCATTTTGCTCCCAGTCCCTAGTACTTGTAGGGATTCCTCCCCCACATCTATAGGTCTCCGTACAGACTAGCTGAGGACTTTAGCAGGTCTGATCGCAGGATCAGGTTCCCTGTTACATCGTAGGGATCAAGCTGAGTTCTATCGTAGGGACAGATCTCCTCTCTTTCCTTAGCTCTGGTAGCAGAACATAACATTACTAATCATGTTTATCTGTATCTTGGCTGGAAAATGATTTGGGCTTTGTAGCAGTGTGCAGTACTGATTCTATTAGGCCATCTATACTAAGCTCCACCAGATTTAAAATTACTAATCATGTTTATCTGTATCTTGGCTGGAAAATAATTTGGGCTTTGTAGCAGTGTGCAGTACTGATTCTATTAGGCCATCTATACTAAGCTCCACCAGATTTAAAATTAATAATAATTTTTAGCTGCATCTAGCCCGGAAAATAATTTTGGGGCTCCTAGATGCGCAAGACACATGAGTGCCTTCTTGCTGCACTACCTGCAACATGACCCTCAGATTATCAGAATTCGAAGTGATCCTGACTACTGGGTTGCCACACTCTTAGATCCCCCACACTCTTCGATCAACCTTTTCATTTTAATAAAGAACAAAAAAAATGGTCATTTTTGAAATTATAAGCATTAGCAGGTTATTAGAAACTGAAATCGAACAGTTTTCAACTCAAAACTTTATTCTAGGTGATGTTACATTTGCACATAGGAACCCTTGCTCGAAAGGAGCTTCTGAACTCTCTCGTCCATTGAATTTGTCAGGTTTTGGATGGTTTCTGCTTCAATTGTTTTGCATGAGGACAGAATACCCTCCCAGAGCTGTTGCTTAGATGTGAACTGCCTCCTGCCATCATAGACACTCCTTTTGATGATGCTCCAGAGGTTCTGAATGGGGTAAAGGTCAGGGGAGCATGGGGGTCACACCATAAGTTTGTCCCCTTTTATGCCCATATCAGCCAGAGATGCAGATGTGTTATGTGCAGCATGAGACAGTGCATTATCATACATGAAAATGATCTTGCTGTGGAATACACGGTGGTTCTTCTTGAACCATGGCAGGAAGTGCTGTTTGAGAAACTCCACATACATTATGGAGTTCATCTTTACCCCTTCAGGGATCCTAAAGGGGCCGACAATCTCTCTCCAGCCCAAAACATTACTCCACCTCCTCCTTGTTGGCGCTGTAGCCGTGTTTGCGTGGGGTGTCCATCAACCAGCCATCCTCCACTCCATCCATCTGGACCATCGAGCGTTGCACTGCACTCATCCGTGAACAAAACAGTTTTGAAGTCAGTCTTCATGCATTGTTTGGCCCACTGGAGCCGTTTCTGCTTGTGTGCAGTGGATAGAGGAGGTCGACAGGATGGCTTACGCACAGCTGCAAACCTCTGAAGGACCCTGCATCTTGTTTTTCGGGGGAAGTTGGAGGCACCAGCAGCTTCAAAAACTTGTCTGCTGCTTTGACAAGGCTTTTTTGCCGCTGCTCTTTTAACCTGACGTAATTGCCTGTAGGAAAGAGTCCTCAATTTGCCCTTATCAGCACGCACACGTGTGTACTGTGAATCAGCTACATACTTCTTGATTGCCAAGACACTTCATCCTGATCATCGCACAATGTTGATTGTAGTCATGGCTTGACCTAAACACTCCACAATTTGTTGCTTCTCAGCAGCCGACACATCCTATTTCTTTCCCATTTTGGCAGAAAATGTAGGCTGCTTAATAATGTGGGACAGCCTTCTTAAGTAGTCTTGCCTTTCATTGGACACACCTGCCAAACTAATTAGCACAGGTGTCTGCTGTAGTGCCGGCGTCCCTGCCCTCTGCTAGGCAGGGACGCTGCTCCCCTCACTGCTCTGCCCCGTGCCCGGCGTCCCTCTCCCGCTCTGCTGTCAGCGCGCGCTCCTTCCCGGCGTCCTCCTCCCGCTCTACTCTCAGCGCGCGCTCCTTCCCGGCCCCTGTGCTTAGGGCGCGCGCGCGCGCGCTCCCCTCCTCTTAAAGGGGCCGCGCGCGCCGTCCTAAGGAGTCCCCGGCCAATGGCCGGAGGACTTCATCATATATAAGGCACCTCCTCCAAAATGGAGGTGCCCGAGCAATGTTGTTTGCACCTGTGTCTCACCTGTGCTTCAGCCCTCAGGTCCCGTTGCCAGTTACCTGCCAGTTACCTGTCAGATTCCTGCCTGATTACTTGCTACCTGTCTGCTAGTCTGAGGTCCGACGGTCTGCCTTACTACTCCTGTCAGTCTGTCTAAGGACCAGCCTGCCCGCTCACCTGGGAGCGCACCTCAGCTACCTGCCTGCTTGCCTGAGGTCCGACGGTCTGCCTTACAACTCCGGTCAGTCTGTCTATGGATCAGCTTGCCCGCTCACCTGGGAGCGCTTCTCCGTTACCTGCCTGCTTGCCAGCCCGGAGGCTCCGCTGTCACGTGCTGTGACCACCAGCTACTCCAGACTCTTGCCCGCTCACCTGGGAGCGCTTCTCCGCTACCTGCCTGCTTGCCTGCCCGGAGGCTCCGCTGTCACGTGCTGTGACCACCAGCTATTCCTGAGACTCTTGCCCGCTCACCTGGGAGCGCTTCTCCGTTACCTGCCTGCTTGCCTACCTGGAGGCTCCGCCGTCACGTGCTGTGACCACCTGCTATTCCAGAGACTCTCGCTTGCTCACCTGGGAGCACACATTCTCCATCTGCCTTGCTAGCCTACCTGGAGGTTCAGCCATCACAGGTCGTACCTACCCTTTATCCAGAGACTGCCCCGATCACTTGCCGTGTCCTCCTGCCCGTACACCCAGAGACTGTCCTGGTCACCTCCTGTGACTACCTGCCTGGTCGCCACCCGCTCCCTTACAAGGACCGCCCCCTTGTATTGTAGCCCAGAGGTTCCGCCTCCCAGACCCGTTACATCTGCAATTGCTTACAGTGATATAAAAGAGCCCTGACACACATCACCATCAATGAGTTTAACTGACAAACAAACAAATTCTTCCCTTATCACTCCTAAACACTTTTTGCATAATAATTTGGAACACAGTGTACATGTGCTTTTCCACAAAACACCAGTGGTTCACGTAGTGAATCTTACAATTCTAACTTGCCAACCGTGGTCTGTATGGAGTTGTTCAATAAAGGGCCCAAAATTAAGATAACATAGACGGGAGAGGTCTCTATGCATAGGAATTCCTAAATATTTGATACCCTGTGAGGGCCAGGCAAAGGGAAAGTTGGACTGGATGGAATCCTGTACGGATTTGGGGAGGGAGACATCGAGGGCCTCAGACTTCGCTGCATTGATTTTAAAATTTGACCATGTAACAAAGTGATCTATTTCAGCCATAACAGCAGGGATGGATATATGTGATTGAGTGATATATACTAGGACATCATCAGCAAATAGAGAACACTTGTACTTGGTGCCTCCCACCTCAATCCACCTAATATTGGGGTTATGGCGAATTGATGAGAGCAGGTGCTCCGTCACTAGGATGTATAAGAGAGGGGACAGAGGACATCCCTGCCTTGTCCCATTGGTGATTATGAAAGGTGATGAAAATGTTCTGACGCGCCCCCTGGGCCTTGGGACACCCGGAGCCAGACCCTTTTTGGTGGATGCTGGTGGTTGTAGTCTCCGTGGCGGCGACCCGGTTCCGTGGCTCAGGGCGGTCAAACCAGTGGCGGAACTATTTATGTGGTTTTGATGTTTAAATGTCCGACTACGCCACCCGTGGATTGCGGTCAGAGTGAACCGCCGCTGCAGGGCAGACCGCTGAGGCTGGTGCTGTGGGTGCAGTAGAGCGTAGTATAACTCCCCACGGGAGGAGTATAGCCTCAGGGCAGTGTATGCAGAGGATAGGGGTGATGGTGCAGGGCAGCAGCAGTAACGACACGGAGTCCAGGGCCTTTACTCACTGTTCTTATTATCCAGACCACTTCTGCAGGTAACGGCTGCCCACGTCGTACTGTGCTCACCAGGTGAGGGGCTCAGACAACTCCCAGATAACTTTGGAGCGCTTCACAGTACCCCCTTTGTGTGTCCTTTGTCTGGCCTTTCTTACCAACGCTTCTGTCCGGCTGCCTCGGGCCTCCTCTTGGTAAACTTGGCGCCAGTTTCCCTGACCCTATGTGGTGCCTTCCTAGCGGGTGTAGCGAGGGGCTGCGCCACATAAAATGTCACAGCCTCCGGTTTCTATCTGAGGGTTGTTTCCCGCCTCCACTAGTTTCGGGGACCGGTCTCCCCCTTTGGCCTGACCCCTCCACGCAGGTGGATTCGGGCGTGCGGTGGCGACTCGCCCGTCCGCACCCCTGGGATCCCTTCATTCCTGGAGCCTTCTCCGCTCCTCTTCCTTCCTTCCTTCTCCCTCTTCCAGGCCTAGGCCTCTGTTACTAGGCCCGCCTCCGGAGCAGAGCTCATGCAGAGCCCCTGCTCCCTGTCACTTCTGCTCAGACTTCTCTGCACTGAACTAAGATGGTGCCCACCTTTTATACTTCCTTCTCAATGCACCCAGGAACTGCTTCCTCCCTGCTCCTGCACTACAGGGTTCCCCTTCCTCAGTGTTCCCTCCCCCCACTCCAGCCAGGGACAGGGACTGTCCTGCCCATCTCAGGGGCATATTGGTCGCCCTGCCCCATGGCAATGTGGTGTAATGCATGCCGGTGTCGAGGGTCCTGATCCACACTCCATCCTTACCTGAGAGTGAGATATCACACCTCTGGGTGAGGTGCAATACCTCTGTAGCAACCGAGCCCTCGGAGTGCTACAGTTCAATTTATCTTCAGCCTAGGTGACGTATTGCGATACAGGGCCGTGATTTTGGCTATAAAAGGGTCCCCTAGACCCCTACCCCAAGCTTTTTAAGAGAATAATATATGGCGTGCCAGGAGACTCTATGGAATGCTTTCTCAGCATCCAACGAGAGTATCTAATTACAAATTTTTAACTGCATCTAGCCCAGGAAATACTTTGTGCCTAGTAGCAGTGTCTGCTAGTCAGCGGATTATCCCAGCTGTTAAGCAAGCTACACCACCTGTAGTTTGGACACTTAATTTTTTCAAAGGAAATGCTTCGGGACCCCGGGATACTCAGTGAAGAGCATCAGGAGGCACCCCAAGGCATAGGGGCTGTAAAAGGATTTCAAGTGTATTCATTCAAATTAGAGAGACAATTGAAATTAAAAAGCTTAGACCTGCCTCCACCACAGGGGGGCTCGCTCGACCCACCAGCGGACAGGCACCAGTATTGGGAGAGGGGGGCTGGCCGTCAGGGTCCACCGCGGCTCTGGCACAAACCCGGCGACACGGAGGTGGCACGGGCAGGAACGGACTGGCCGTGTCGGCTTCTCACTTTTTGGATTTTAGAAGGGCATGACATGCCTATATCTGTGTCTCCCCCTCCTTTCACTCCTCCACCTCTTTTATTTTCGCATGACTATATGTACTTGTCACTTTTCCATGTGTTAGTTATGTCTTCTGAGCAGTTTGTCAGCTTTTGGACACCTTTGATGGTGTTTTCTATGTGTTTCTATGTGTTTTTGTTTGCCTGCCATTGGTTTTAACGGTGTTCGAAGGTGTTCGACGAACAGTTCGGCGAACACAAGGGTGTTCGATGAACCGAACCGAACACTACGGGGGTGGCTCAACACTATTTAGGATAAAAAGCATGCAGTCCTCGATAAAATTAATCTGTTCTTCTGGCATGGTGGTGTGTTTTAGGAAGAATTTGGCTGCTTGGCAGCCTTTTTGATGTTGGATGACTGTATAGAGGGACGTGATGTCCAGTGTTCCTATTATATAGTGGTTTTCCCATCTAATTTTATTCAGTAATTGTAGAGTGTGTTTTGTATCTTTGAGATGAGCTGGCAGGAGGGGAACTAGGTTTTGTAGATGACTCAATAAATCTCGATAAATTGGAGGTTAGACTTTGAATCCCCGATATAATAGGTCTGCCGGGTGGGTTAATCAATGACTTATGAATTTTTGGGAGATAGTAGAATACAGCTATTCTAGGATACGGTGTAAGTATGTATTCGTACTCATTTTTAGTGAGAAGGCCTTCACTTAGGCCTTTGTTTAGCAGTTGCTTCAGTTCTATAGTATATTTTGGAGTTGGGTCAAAGGACATTAATTCATAGGTTTGTGTATCGTTTAGGAGTCTAAGGCATTCGTTATGATATTGTGCATAGTCCAAAATGACAATACCTCCGCCTTTGTCTGCCGGGCGTATAACCAGGTCCCGGTTTTGCGCTAATGTTTGAATTGCCTTACGTTCACCTCTGGTAAGGTTATGTTTGATTTTAGAGCAATTTTTATCACTTATACGGTAAATGTCATCTATCACGTTTTTTTTAAATGCTTCCATTGACTCCGAATATTCATTCAGAGGATGGAAGTTTGATTTCTTTTTTAGTGTGCTATGATGGAGAATCTGATTAGTGGTATGAGGGGAAGTTGTGGTGATACTATTGTTATTTTTATTTTTTGTCGCATTAATTTTTTCACCCCTATAAAGGCCTCGAATTTATCAAATCGGGTTGCTGGTGCGTATTTCAGGCCCTTGTTCAATAATTTACATTCATCCGGTTTTAAGGTATAGTGGCTCAGGTTGAAAATAGAGGCGTTGTCTTGATTCATTAATAGGGCCTATATTAACTCCTTCCCTCTCCTTCCCTTCTAGGTCCACCTCACCTACCTCAAGCTATCTACCCATTAACCTCTTGAAGCACGCTCCAAGCAAGATCCCTACCCATTGTGTTTTTAGTTGCAAATGGTCAGCCAACATCATGGTTTTTTAAATTAACAAACAATTTTATCCCAAAATTTTTTTTGCCAATACCTTTTATTATCTAATAAAATATTTATCTATTTGCCTACATCACCTTTTTAGTACCTCTAACCTACCAAGACCAGCGCAGATACCCTATTCTTATTTGTATTTAACCCTTGCAGCCTTTCTGGTTCACTGCTTGTATCAGCTGCAGGTCTAGGTTATAGTCTAACAGCGCCCCCTATCAGTAACAACTTTTAATAGATAAATCTAAAAGAACCCTTATCAATATACATAAAGACACAACCCAGGCTATCCCTAGAATTCCCTATTGGACTCGTGGCCTTCTTACCAGTGGAGGTTGACACCCTAGCGAATGGATTTGGGGTCCCCTCTCCACGTCGGCTCTCCCTTAACCCTTTTTACCCTTAAACAGACATACACATACATAAAAAAGTCATCAAAGATTGATGGATACCGGCAGTCGTGTTACTGCCCACCTCCGCCCATCAGCACCTGTACTGCCTGGCCGACCACATGCACAGAATGATGGAGGTGGATGCGTCTGCTGACGCTCCCTCCTCCAAGCAGTATATAATACATCAGTCAAGCAAAAAAGCAAAAACAAGGGAAATGCAAAAATAAATATAGTGCACTGATATGGACAACTAAGTCAAATGTACCAATGAGTGAGTACGTAGATAGGATGTAAAAGTATTAGCTCAAAAAGCCGTTCTAGACAAATAAAGTGCAGCAGTGCTGATAATTCGGGGCAAGGAGAGGACAACAATATGCCCCTACCGTAATAAGAAGCCCATATGTTCAGTCGCAAGAAATAGACAACAATTTTTCATGCTGGACATGGAGAGGCTATGTGGGGCTCATGCTGTATATAGAGGCTATGTGGGGCTCATGCTGGACATGGGGAGGCTATGTGGGGCTTATACTGTATATAGAGAGGCTATGTGGGCCTCATGCTGTATATAGAGGTTATGTGGGGCTCATGCTGTATATGTGGAGGCTATGTGGGGCTCATGCTGTATATGTGGAGGCTATGTGGGGCTCATGCTGTATATGTGGAGGCTATGTGGGGCTCATGCTGTATATAGAGAGGCTATGTGGGGCTCATGCTCTATATAGGGAAGCTATGTGGGGCTCATGGTGTATATAGGAAGGCTATGTGGGGCTCATGCTATATATAGGGAGCCTATGTGGGGCTATTAAGGTTCATAGGGGCTGTGTGTGGGCTCTTACGGTATATAGGGGGCTCATATGTTATATAGAAGGGGAAATATTTATATATACACGGTATATAGAGGGAAATAAGCATACTTAATTCTGTTCAATATTAAGTGTTCTAATTATTTTAGATTAATATTAATTGTAATTAATATGTTAATATTGATATTTAGCAAAATCAATTATAAACCCTCCATAGACTTTATTATACATGATTACATTGAATAGCATTGGCTGTAGGGCTTGTCCTAAGCACATTCTAGAATGTTGTGACATAACAAGATCTTCACCATCGTCACCTCTGCCTGGATATTATGACATCATGAGGAATATATAAGCAACCGCTCACCCGGAACTCCTTTGAGAGTTTATAGTAGGCGTTCAGAGTGAGTAAGTGTTTCTTCTACTCCTGGTCTGTCCGTATTATTTCCCATTTTCTGTCTATATACGTTTCTGATTTCTTATGACAAGCTTCATCTACTCCCCAATTCTCATTTCCCATACATTTTTAATGAGAAAGCCTTATATTTATTAATTAGCTCGTTATGGCAATATTTACTATTGATACAATTGCTTTTTAAGATCAGGCTATTCAGAAGGAAACCTCTCTATTTCTTCAATTCAGGATTTTGCAGTTATTTAGATTTGAAAAATATCGAGCAAAAATCGAAGCTCAATTTATGTACCGGTAAGTCCTAAATAAGAAAAGTCATGTAATTCAGAACAGTGATTGTAATGCTGTCTCTATAAGTATATATAATAATGCATTTCTGCTTTCTGATGTCCGTTCTTTACGCACGGCAAATGCCCGGACCAGTCAGGCCAGTACGATTACCACGATACCAAACTTGTATTTTTTCATTTAAGTGGTGAAAAAAAAATAGCAAAAATTAGCTTGAGTCTGCATTTTTGAATACCCGTAACATTTTAATTTGTTGTGGATGGAGCTGTGTGAGGACTTGTGTTTTGCATGGTGACCTGATGTTTTTATTGATACTATTTTGGGGTAGTTTCAACGCTTTGATCGCTTCTTAATGCATTTTTTGTGGAATTGTAGCAATCAAAAACCTGCAATTTTGCCATTTTGATTTCTTCTTTGCTTTACAGTTTTTACAGATTGGGTCAATTAATTTTATATTTTCATAGATTGGACTTTTCTGAACACGTTGATACCAAATATGTGTATTTTTTCTTTTTTTTCTTTCTTTAATGTTAACTGGAGAAGAGGGGGTGTGATTTGAACTTTTTTTTACTTTTTTAAACACGTTTTTCTTCACTTCTTTCTCTATTTGTTAGTCCTCTTAGGGGACTTGAATCTGCGATTGTCTGATCTCTTATGCCACATACAGCAGTATTCCGGTATATAGTAAAAATCACTGTCTTCTATGACGCCCAACCACAGGCAGAACGTCACAGGAGAGAGAAAAGTTTTTTTCACTGGCCCTTATATTCTATGGAGCTAGTAACCTGTCAGGTTTGGGGTGAATTGTGGATCACACTCACCCATTGACTGACTATTAGGAAAAACTTGAGAAATTTCCATCAGCTTTTTTATTTTTTCATACAAAGATAAATGGATGACATACTGATGGTAAAAATGGACACATGGACCAAAAAAAAAAAAAGGAAGCCGCACACTAATGAAAATTAGATTGTTTGGTTTTCTGCAGATGAGAAAAAAAATCACGTGTGAATATGGCCTAAAAATAAGTCGCCCAACTGAGTGACTTTTATTAAATACTTCAGTAAATCTAATTCTAAACTATTGTTTGTGTTTTCAGATGCAAGTGTAAATCACAGGTAAAAGTCCTTCCTCTCACTGTACAGTGGTGTGGTGCGCACTGGGCCGGTTTTAGACAAAGTGGGCTCTGGGCAAAAGTTTTAAGTGGGGCCCCCAATGTTCACATATTGCAGCATCACACAGAAACATTTCAGTTGTATTCACATGCGCTGAGTTCAGGCCGTTAAACGAGCGCGATCAACAATATTGAAGTCGTTCAACCATTGTTTCCCGACCTCTTTACACCGACTGAGGAAGAACGATGGACACAATCACTGATAGATCAATCTGTCCCCAAACAGTATCATGTTATCAGCAGCATATCTGAACTTTTCCCTGAGCGATGTGCTGCAGAGAACAATGATTTTTGTACCGGCATAAACAATTCAGTCACTGAATGAATAGGCAGCATTTTGATTGTTTAGTGTAATGCACAGCCCATAGTCCTCCATATAGTATAATGCACAGCCCATAGTACTCCACATAGTATAATACACTCCCCATAGTACTACACATAGCATAATGCACTCCCCATAGTCCTCCATATAGTATAATGCACCCCATAGTCCTCCATATAGTATAATGCACCCCATAGTCCTCAATATAGTATAATGCACAGCCCATAGTACTCCACATAGTATAATGCACTCCCCATAGTACTCCACATAGTATAATGCACTCCCCATAGTCCTCCATATAGTATAATGCACAGCCCATAGTCCTCCATATAGTATAATGCACCCCATAGTCCTCCATATAGTATAATGCACAGCCCATAGTCCTCCATGTAGTATAATGCACAGCCCATAGTACTCCACATAGTATAATGCACTCCCCATAGTCCTCCATATAGTATAATGCACAGCCCATAGTCCTCCATATAGTATAATGCACAGCCCATAGTCCTCCATATAGTATAATGCACAGCCCATAGTACTCCACATAGTATAATGCACTCCCCATAGTCCTCCACATAGTATAATGCACTCCCCATAGTCCTCCATATAGTATAATGCACAGCCCATAGTCCTCCATATAGTATAATGCACAGCCCATAGTACTCCACATAGTATAATACACTCCCCATAGTCCTCCACATAGTATAATGCACAGCCCATAGTCCTCCATATAGTATAATGCACAGTCCATAGTACTCCACATAGTATAATACACTCCCCATAGTCCTCCACATAGTATAATGCACAGCCCATAGTCCTCCATATAGTATAATACACTCCCCATAGTCCTCCACATAGTATAATGCACAGCCCATAGTCCTCCATATAGTATAATGCACAGCCCATAGTCCTCCATATAGTATAATGCACAGCCCATAGTACTCCACATAGTATAATACACTCCCCATAGTCCTCCACATAGTATAATGCACAGCCCATAGTCCTCCATATAGTATAATGCACAGTCCATAGTCCTCCATATAGTATAATGCACAGCCCATAGTCCTCCATATAGTATAATGCACAGCCCATAGTACTCCACATAGTATAATACACTCCCCATAGTCCTCCACATAGTATAATGCACAGCCCATAGTCCTCCATATAGTATAATGCACAGCCCATAGTCCTCCATATAGTATAATGCACAGCCCATAGTCCTCCATATAGTATAATGCACAGCCCATAGTACTCCACATAGTATAATACACCCCATAGTCCTCCGCATAGTATAATACACTCCATAGTCCTCCGTATAGTATAATACATTCCATAGTCCTCCATATAGTATAATACACCCCATAGTCCTCCATATAGCATAATGCACTCCCCATAGTCCTCCATATAGTATAATGCACAGCCCATAGTACTCCACATAGTATAATACACTCCCCATAGTACTACACATAGTATAATACACTCCCCATAGTACTCCACATAGTATAATACACTCCCCATAGTACTACACATAGCATAATGCACAGCACATAGTCCTCCATATAGTATAATGCACAGCCCATAGTCCTCCATATAGTATAATGCACAGCCCATAGTCCTCCATATAGTATAATGCACAGCCCATAGTACTCCACATAGTATAATACACCCCATAGTCCTCCGCATAGTATAATACACTCCATAGTCCTCCGTATAGTATAATACATTCCATAGTCCTCCATATAGTATAATACACCCCATAGTCCTCCATATAGCATAATGCACTCCCCATAGTCCTCCATATAGTATAATGCACAGCCCATAGTACTCCACATAGTATAATACACTCCCCATAGTACTACACATAGTATAATACACTCCCCATAGTACTCCACATAGTATAATACACTCCCCATAGTACTACACATAGTATAATGCACAGCCCATAGTCCTCCATATAGTATAATGCACAGCCCATAGTCCTCCATATAGTATAATGCACAGCCCATAGTCCTCCATATAGTATAATGCACAGCCCATAGTACTCCACATAGTATAATACACTCCCCATAGTCCTCCACATAGTATAATGCACAGTCCATAGTACTCCACATAGTATAATACACTCCCCATAGTACTACACATAGCATAATGCACAGCCCATATTCCTCCATATAGTATAATGCACAGCCCATAGTCCTCCATATAGTATAATGCACACCCATAGTCCTCCATATAGTATAATGCACAGCCCATAGTACTCCACATAGTATAATACACTCCCCATAGTCCTCCGCATAGTATAATACACTCCATAGTCCTCCATATAGTATAATGCATAGCCCATATTCCTCCATATAGTATAATACACCCCATAGTCCTCCGCATAGTATAATACACTCCATAGTCCTCCGTATAGTATAATACATTCCATAGTCCTCCATATAGTATAATACACCCCATAGTCCTCCATATAGTATAATACACTCCATAGTCCTCCATATAGTATAATACACCCCATAGTCCTCCATATAGTATAATACACCCCATAGTCCTCCATATAGTATAATACATTCCATAGTCCTCCATATAGTATAATACACCCCATAGTCCTCCATATAGTATAATACACTCCATAGTCCTCCATATAGTATAATACACCCCTCCTCATAGTCCTCCATATAGTATAATGCACAGTCCATAGTACTCCACATAGTATAATGCACAGCCCATAGTCCTCCATATAGTATAATGCACTCCCCATACTACTCCACATAGTATAATGCACAGCCCATAGTACTCCACATAGTATAATACACTCCCCATAGTACTCCACATAGTATAATGCACCCCATAGTCCTCCATATAGTATAATACACAGCCCATAGTACTCCACATAGTATAATGCACTCCCCATAGTCCTCCATATAGTATAATACACAGCCCATAGGCCTCCATACAGTATAATGCACAACCCATAGTCCTCCATATAGTATAATACACTCCCCATAGTCCTCAGTATAGTATAATGCATCCCATAGTCCTCCATATAGTATAATACACTCCCCATAGTCCTCAATATAGTATAATGCATCCCATAGTCCTTCATATACTATAATGCATTCCACATAGTCCTCCATACAGTATAATGCAGCCCCATATAGTACATATATAGTACACTGCAGCCCAATAGAGTACACTGCAGCCCAGTAGAGTACACTGCTGCCCCACAGAGTACAATGCCGCCCCACAGAGTACACTGCCGCCCCACAGAGTACAATGCCGCCCCACAGGGTACAATGCCGCCCCACAGGGTACAATGCCGCCCCATAGAGTTCAGTGCCGCCCCATAGAGTTCAGTGCCGCCCCATACAATATAGTACAGCCCCATACAGTATAATGGCGCTCCAAAAAGTATAATGCCATCCCATAGAGTACAATGCCGCCCCTTAGAGTACAATGCCGCCCCACAGAGTACACTGCCGCCCCACAGGGTACAATGCCGCCCCACAGGGTACAATGCCGCCCCACAGGGTACAATGCCGCCCCATAGAGTTCAGTGCCACCCCATAGAGTTCAGTGCCGCCCCATACAATATAGTACAGCCCCATACAGTATAATGGCGCTCCAAAAAGTATAATGCCATCCCATAGAGTACAATGCCGCCCCTTAGAATACAATGCCGCCCCATAGAGTACAGTGCCACCCCATAGAGTACAATGTCGCCCCACAGAGTATAAATCCGTCCCATAGAATACAATGCAGCTCCATAGAGTACAATGCCGCCCCATAGAGTACAATGCAGCCCCATACAGTATATTGCCATCCCACCATAAAGTATAATGCTGCCCCATAGTGTATAATTCAGCCCCACAGAGTATAATTCCGCCCCACAGAGTACAATGCAGCCCCATAGAAAACAATGCTGCCTCAGAGAGTACAATGCCGCCCCATACAGTATAATGCCGCCGTATATCATACAATGCCGCCCCATAGAGTATAATGCCACCGCATAGAGTATAATGCCGCCCCATAGAGCATAATGCAGCCCCACATAGAGTATAAATCAGCCCCCCTCATAGAGTATAATGCAGCTACCCCATAGAGTATAATGCAGGCCATCCCTTAGAGTAAAACACAGCCACAGAGTATAATGCTGCCCCATAGAGTACAATGCAGCCCCAAAGAGTACAATGCAGCCCCATAGAGTACATAGCAGCCCCGTAGAGTATAATACAGCCCCACAGTATATAATGGTTTCGCAGAGCGTACAATTTACCACCCTTTTACCACCTTGCAGCAAGATTTAACCTGTTTACTACCTGGCAGCAAGATTTCACCCTTTTTTTTACCTGGCAGCAAGATTTAACCCGTTTACCAACTGGCAGCAAGATTTAACCCTTTTACCACCTGGCAGCAAGATTTAACCCTTTTACTACCTGGCAGCAAGATTTAACCCTTTTACCACCTGGCAGCAAGATTTAACACTTACCACCTGGCAGCAAGATTGAACCCTTTTTTCTACCTGGCAGCAAGATTTAACCCGTTTACCAACTGGCATCAAGATTTAACCCTTTTACCACCTGGCAGCAAGATTTAACCCTTTTACTACCTGGCAGCAAGATTTAACCCTTTTACCACATGGCAGCAAGATTTAACCCTTTTTTCTACCTGGCAGCAAGATTTAACCCGTTTACCACCTGGCAGCAAGATTTAACCCTTTTACCACCTGGCAGCAAGATTTAACCCGCAAACTATCTGGCAGCAAGATTTAAGCTGTTTTCCACCTGGCAGCAAGATTTAACCCGTTTACCACCTGGCAGCAAGATTTAACCCTTTTACCATCTGGCAGCAAGATTTAACCCGTTTACTACCTGGCAGCAAGATTTAAGCCGTTTACTACCTGGCAGCAAGATTTAATCCTTTTTTTCCCACCTGGCAGCAAGATTTAACCCCTTTTTTCCACCTGGCAGCAAGATTTAACCCTTTTACAACCTGGCAGCAAGACAAGATTTAATGCTTTTAGCACCTGGCAGCGAGATTTAACCCTTTTACCACCTGGCAGCAAGATTTAACCCGTTTACTACCTGGCAGCAAGATTTAACTCGTTTACTACCTGGCAGCAAGATTTAAGCCGTTTACTACCTGGCAGCAAGATTTAATTCTTTTTTTCCCACCTGGCAGCAAGATTTAAACCCTTTTTTTCCACCTGGCAGCAAGATTTAACCCTTTTACAACCTGGCAGCAAGACAAGATTTAATGCTTTTAGCACCTGGCAGCGAGATTTAACCCTTTTACCACCTGGCAGCAAGATTTAACCCGTTTACTACCTGGCAGCAAGATTTAACTCGTTTACTACCTGGCAGCAAGATTTAAGCCGTTTACTACCTGGCAGCAAGATTTAATCCTTTTTTTCCCACCTGACAGCAAGATTTAACCCCTTTTTTTCCACCTGGCAGCAAGATTTAACCCTTTTACAACCTGGCAGCAAGACAAGATTTAATGCTTTTAGCACCTGGCAGCAAGATTTAACCCTTTTACCACCTGGCAGCAAGATTTAACCCGTTTACTACCTGGCAGCAAGATTTAACTCGTTTACTACCTGGCAGCAAGATTTAAGCCGTTTACTACCTGGCAAGCAAGATTTAACCTCTTTTTTCCACCTGGTAGCAAGATTTAACCCTTTTACCCCCTGGCAGCAAGATTTAACCCTTTTACCACCTGACAGCAAGATTTAACCCCTTTTTTTTCCACCTGGCAGCAAGATTTAACCCTTTTACAACCTGGCAGCAAGACAAAATTTAATGCTTTTAGCACCTGGCAGCAAGATTTAACCCTTTTACCACCTGGCAGCAAGATTTAACCCGTTTACTACCTGGCAGCAAGATTTAACTCGTTTACTACCTGGCAGCAAGATTTAAGCCGTTTACCACCTGGCAAGCAAGATTTAACCCCTTTTTTCCACCTGGTAGCAAGATTTAACCCTTTTACCCCCTGGCAGCAAGATTTAACCCTTTTACCACCTGACAGCAAGATTTAACCCCTTTTTTCCACCTGGCAGCAAGATTTAACCCATTTACCACCTGGCAGCAAGATTTATCCCCTTTTTTCCACCTGGCAGCAAGATGTAACCCTTTTTTTTTTCCACGAGACAGTAAGATTTAACCCTTTTTTTCCACCTGGCAGCAAGATTTAACCCCTTTTCTCCACCTGGCAGCAAGATTTAACCCTTTTACCACCTGGCAGCAAGATTTAACCCCTTTTTTCCACCTGGCAGCAAGATTTAACCCATTTACCACCTGGCAGCAAGATTTATCCACTTTTTTCCACCTGGCAGCAAGATGTAACCCTTTTTTTTTTCCACGAGACAGTAAGATTTAACCCTTTTTTTCCACCTGGCAGCAAGATTTAACCCCTTTTCTCCACCTGGCAGCAAGATTTAACCCTTTTACCACCTGGCAGCAAGATTTATCCCCTTTTTTCCACCTGACAGCAAGATGTAACCCTTTTTTTTTTCACGCGACAGTAAGATTTAACCCTTTTTTTCCCACCTGGCAGCAAGATGTAACCCCTTTTTTCCACCTGGCAGCAAGATTTAACCCTTTTACAACCTGGCAGCAAGACAATATTTAATGCTTTTAGTACCTGGCAGCAAGATTTAACCCTTTTACCACCTGGCAGCAAGATTTAACACTTTTACCACCTGGCAGCAAGATTTAACCCGTTTACTACCTGGCAGCAAGATTTAACCCTTTTACCACCTGGCAGCAAGATGTAACCATTTTTTTCCCACCTGGTAGCAAGATTTAATCCTTTTTTTCCACCTGGCAGCAAGATTTAACCCCTTTTTCCACCTGGCAGCAAGATTTAACCCCTTTTTTCCACCTGGCAGCAAGATTTAACACTTTTGCAACCTGGCAGCAAGACAAGATTTAATGCTTTTAGCACATGGCAGCAAGATTTAATCCTTTTACCACCTGGCAGCAAGATTTAACACTTTTACCACCTGGCAGCAAGATTTAACCAGTTTACTACCTGGCAGCAAGATTTAACCGTTTTACCACCTGGCAGCAAGATTTAACCCGTTTGCTACCTGGCAGCAAGATTTAAGCCGTTTACCAACTGGCAAGCAAGATTTAACCTGTTTACTACCTGGCAGCAAGATTTAAGCAGTTTACAACCTGGCAGCAAGATTTAACCCTTTTACCACCTGGCAGCAAGATTTAACCCTTTTTTCTACCTGGCAGCAAGATTTAAGCCGTTTACCACATGGCAGCAAGATTTAACCCATTTACCACCTGGCAGCAAGATTTAAGCTGTTTACCACCTGGCAGCAAGATTTAACCCGCTTACCACCTGGCAGCAAGATTTAACCCGTTTACTACCTGGCAGCAAGATTTGACCCGTTTACTACCTGGCAGCAAGATTTAAGCCGTTTACCACCTGCCAGCAAGATTTAATCCTTTTTTTTCCACCTGGCAGCAAGATTTAACCTCTTTTTTTCACGTGGCAGCAAGATTTAACCCTTTTACCACCTGGCAGCAAGATTTATCAACTTTTTTCCACCTGGCAGCAAGATGTAACCCTTTTTTTTTCCACGCGACAGTAAGATTTAACCCTTTTTTTCCCACCTGGTAGCAAGATTTAACCCCTTTTTTCCACCTGGCAGCAAGATTTAACCCCTTTTACAACCTGGCAGCAAGACAAGATTTAATGCTTTTAGCACCTGGCAGCAAGATTTAAGCCTTTTACCACCTGGTAGCAAGATTTAACCCTTTTACCACCTGGCAAGCAAGATTTAACCCCTTTTTTCCACCTGGCAGCAAGATTTAACCCTTTTACCACCTGGCAGCAAGATTTAACCCCTTTTTTCCACCTGGCAGCAAGATTTAACCCTTTTACCACCTGGCAGCAAGATTTATCCCCTTTTTTCCACCTGGCAGCAAGATGTAACCCTTTTTTTTTTCCATGCGACCGTAAGATTTAACCCTTTTTTTTTCCACCTGGCAGCAAGATTTAACCCCTTTTTTCCACCTGGCAGCAAGATTTAACCCTTTTACAACCTGGCAGCAAGACAAGATTTAATGCTTTTAGCACCTAGCAGCAAGATTTAACCCTTTTACCACCTGGCAGCAAGATTTAACCCGTTTACTAACTGGCAGCAAGATTTAAGCCGTTTACCAACGGGCAAGCAAGATTTAACCTATTTACTACCTGGCAACAAGATTTAAGCCGTTTACTACCTGGCAGCAAGATTTAACCCTTTTACCAAATGGCAGCAAGATTTAACCCGTTTACTACCTGGCAGCAAGATTTAACCCGTTTACCACCTGGCAGCAAGATTTAACCCTTTTTTCTACCTGGCAGCAAGATTTAAGCCGTTTACCACCTGGCAGCAAGATTTAACCCGTTTACCACATGGCAGCAAGATTTAACCCTTTTACCACCTGGCAGCAAGATTTAACCCTTTTTTCTACGTGGCAGCAAGATTTAAGCCGTTTACCATCTGGCAGCAAGGTTTAACCCGTTTACCACCTGGCAGCAAGATTTAACCCGTTTATCACCTGGCAAGCAAGATTTCACCCTTTTTTCTACCTGGCAGCAAGATTTAAGCCGTTTACCACCTGGCAGCAAGATTTAACCCTTTTACCACCTGGTAGCAAGATTTAACCCTTTTACCACCTGGCAGCAAGATTTATCCCCTTTTTTCCACCTGGCAGCAAGATGTAACCCTTTTTTTTTTCCACGCGATAGTAAGATTTAACCCTTTTTTTCCCCACCTGGCAGCAAGATTTAACCCCTTTTTTACACCTGGCAGCAAGATTTAACCCTTTTACAACCTGGCAGCAAGACAAGATTTAATGCTTTTAGCACCTAGCAGCAAGATTTAACCCTTTTACCACCTGGCAGCAAGATTTAACCCGTTTACTACCTGGCAGCAAGATTTTAGCCGTTTACCAACGGGCAAGCAAGAATTAACCTATTTGCTACCTGGCAGCAAGATTTAACCCTTTTACCAAATGGCAGCAAGATTTAACCCGTTTACTACCTGGCAGCAAGATTTAAACCTTTTTTCTACCTGGCAGCAAGATTTAAGCCGTTTACCACCTGGCAGCAAGATTTAACCCGTTTACCACATGGCAGCAAGATTTAACCCTTTTACCACCTGGCAGCAAGATTTAACCCTTTTTTCTTCGTGGCAGCAAGATTTAAGCCGTTTACCATCTGGCAGCAAGATTTAACCTGTTTACCACCTGGCAGCAAGATTTATCCCGTTTATCACCTGGCAAGCAAGATTTCACCCTTTTTTCTACCTGGCAGCAAGATTTAAGCCGTTTACCACCTGGCAGCAAGATTTAACCCTTTTACCACCTGGCAGCAAGATTTAACACTTACCACCTGGCAGCAAGATTGAACCCTTTTTTCTACCTGGCAGCAAGATTTAACCCGTTTACCACCTGGCAGCAAGATTTAACCCTTTTACTACCTGGCAGCAAGATTTAACCCTTTTACCACATGGCAGCAAGATTTAACCCTTTTTTCTACCTGGCAGCAAGATTTAACCCGTTTACCACCTGGCAGCAAGATTTAACCCTTTTACCACCTGGCAGCAAGATTTAACCTGTTTACTACCTGGCAGCAAGATTTAAGCTGTTTACCACCTGGCAGCAAGATTTAACCCGTTTACCACCTGGCAGCAAAATTTAACCCTTTTACCACCTGGCAGCAAGATTTAACCCGTTTACTACCTGGCAGCAAGATTTAAGCCGTTTACCACCTGGCAAGCAAGATTTAACCCCTTTTTTCCACCTGGTAGCAAGATTTAACCCTTTTACCCCCTGGCAGCAAGATTTAACCCTTTTACCACCTGACAGCAAGATTTAACCCCTTTTTTCCACGTGGCAGCAAGATTTAACCCATTTACCACCTGGCAGCAAGATTTATCCCCTTTTTTCCACCTGGAAGCAAGATGTAACCCTTTTTTTTTCCACGAGACAGTAAGATTTAACCCTTTTTTTTCCACCTGGCAGCAAGATTTAACCCCTTTTCTCCACCTGGCAGCAAGATTTAACCCTTTTACCACTTGGCAGCAAGATTTATCCCCTTTTTTCCACCTGACAGCAAGATGTAACCCTTTTTTTTTTCCACGCGACAGTAAGATTTAACCCTTTTTTTTTCCACCTGGCAGCAAGATGTAACCCCTTTTTTCCACCTGGCAGCAAGATTTAACCCTTTTACAACCTGGCAGCAAGACAATATTTAATGCTTTTAGTACCTGGCAGCAAGATTTAACCCTTTTACCACCTGGCAGCAAGATTTAACACTTTTACCACCTGGCAGCAAGATTTAACCCGTTTACTACCTGGCAGCAAGATTTAACCCTTTTACCACCTGGCAGCAAGATTTAACCCCTTTTTTCCACCTGGCAGCAAGATGTAACCCTTTTTTCCCACCTGGTAGCAAGATTTAATCCTTTTTTTCCACCTGGCAGCAAGATTTAACCCCTTTTTCCACCTGGCAGCAAGATTTAACCCTTTTTTTCCACCTGGCAGCAAGATTTAACCCATTTACTACCTGGCAGCAAGATTTAAGCCGTTTACCAACTGGCAAGCAAGATTTAACCTGTTTACTACCTGGCAGCAAGATTTAAGCAGTTTACTACCTGGCAGCAAGATTTAAGCCGTTTACCACTGGCAGCAAGATTTAACCCGTTTACCACCTGGCAGCAAGATTTAACCCTTTTACCACCTGGCAGCAAGATTTAACCCTTTTACTACCTGGCAGCAAGATTTAACCCTTTTTTCTACCTGGCAGCAAGATTTAAGCCGTTTACCACATGGCAGCAAGATTTAACCCGTTTACCACCTGGCAGCAAGATTTAACCCTTTTACCACCTGGCAGCAAGATTTAACCCGTTTACTACCTGGCAGCAAGATTTAAGCTGTTTACCACCTGGCAGCAAGATTTAACCCGCTTACCACCTGGCAGCAAGATTTAACCCGTTTACTACCTGGCAGCAAGATTTAAGCAGTTTACCACCTGGCAGCAAGATTTAATCCTCTTTTTCCACCTGGCAGCAAGATATAACCTCTTTTTTTCACGTGGCAGCAAGATTTAACCCTTTTACCACCTGGCAGCAAGATTTATCAACTTTGTTCCACTTGGCAGCAAGATGTAACCCTTTTTTTTCTCCACGCGACAGTAAGATTTAACCCTTTTTTTCCCACCTGGTAGCAAGATTTAATCCTTTTTTTTCCACCTGGCAGCAAGATTTAATCCCTTTTTTCCACCTGGCAAGCAAGATTTAACCCCTTTTTTCCACCTGGCAGCAAGATTTAACCCTTTTACCACCTGGCAGCAAGATTTATCCCCTTTTTTCCACCTGGCAGCAAGATGTAACCCCTTTTTTTTTCCACGCGACAGTAAGATTTAACCCCTTTTTCCCACCTGGCAGCAAGATTTAACCCCTTTTTTCCACCTGGCAGCAAGATTTAACGCTTTTACAACCTGGCAGCAAGACAAGATTTAATGCTTTTAGCACCTGGCAGCAAGATTTAACCCTTTTACCACCTGGCAGCAAGATTTAACCCGTTTACTACCTGGCAGCAAGATTTAAGCCATTTATCAACGGGCAAGCAAGATTTAACCTATTTACTACCTGGCAGCAAGATTTAAGCCGTTTACTACCTGGCAGCAAGATTTAACCCTTTTACCAAATGGCAGCAAGATTTAACCCGTTTACTACCTGGCAGCAAGATTTAGCCCGTTTACCACCTGGCAGCAAGATTTAACCCTTTTTTCTACCTGGCAGCAAGATTTAACCCTTTTACCACCTGGCAGCAAGATTTAACCCTTTTTTCTACGTGGCAGCAAGATTTAACCCGTTTACCACCTGGCAGCAAGATTTATCCCGTTTATCACCTGACAAGCAAGATTTAACCATTTTACCACCTGGCAGCAAGATTTAACCCTTTACTACCTGGCAGCAAGATTTAATTCGTTTACTACCTGGCAGCAAGGTTTAAGCCGTTTACCACCTGGCAGCAAGATTTAACTCGTTTACCACCTGGCAAGCAAGATTTAACCCTGTTTTCTACCTGGCAGCAAGATTTAAGCCGTTTACCACTTGGCAGCAAGATTTAACCCTTTTACCACCTGGCAAGCAAGATTTAACCCGTTTACTACCTGTCAGCAAGATTTAAGCCGTTTACCACCTGGCAGCAAGATTTAAGCCGTTTACCACCTGGCAGCAAGATTTAACCCTTTTTTCTACCTGGCAGCAAGATTTAAGCCGTTTACCACCTGGCAGCAAGATTTAATCCTATTTTTTCCACTTGGCAGCAAGATTTAACCCCTTATTTCCACCTGACAGCAAGATTTAACCCGTTTACCACCTGGCAGCAAGCTTTAACCCTTTTACCACCTGGCAGCAAGATTTAACCCTTTTTTTCCAGCTGGCAGCAAGATTTAACCTTTTTAGCACCTGGCAACAAACCAAAAGGTTGTTCAACCAATTATATTTTTGTAATTTTGTAAACACCACAATAAATAGATTTTTGACCTTTTGTTACTCTTTAATTTCACTTGGCAGTGCCACCACCGATCACTACACCTTACGCCCTATCCACAATGTTGATAGTCATCACATGTCCCCTACATTACCAAGGGGTAATGTTTACGGTGGCAGAAACTTCTACTGGACCTATGCTGACGCCAGTGCCCACTTCAATTGGATGTGCACCTGGACAGCTGAAGTGTGTTACGGTGCAGAGACACATTGAGTTCCTGCACCGCAATACACATCACCGGCCAATCAGAAGCCTGCAGCTGACAGGCTTAGACGTTGCATGGCAGTGACGTTAGCCTACACACACAGTCTAGCCTATGCTGGGGCTACACGATGTTTGGTCACAACATAGGTCAAGCTGCCAAACTTCAGTCTGTGCCGCTGCTACATGTTAGCGTGATGCAGGTGAGTAGGGTTACATTACGACCCCTGCGGTGATGTGACAAGTTCTGATTTTTTTTATCTGCTTGCTGCATTATGTAGGGTGGACGTAATGTGACCCTACTCACTTTATTTCTGCTGCCATGTCATGTAGCAGCATTTTACAATGTTTATGGTGCACAACCTGCACTATGACCAAAATCACTGAGTAACCAGCATTAATAAATAATAGTGTAATGTATAGCTGAATAAAAAGAGTCACAGGACTCCATAGGAATCGGATCAGGGTCATGCAAAGATATTCAGCCGTTCAAGAAATAGTGTGCCCTTGTATTAAGTGCCACATACATTCAAGATGATGAGTCTGAATACCAGCCGAAGAAGGTTGCAAGTTTTCCAATAGATCCTGCTGATCAATTGGTCGAGTTTGTATAATATATGAAGCATGTATGCAGTTATTGTTTTACATATAAAAAACGTAACCATATGAATAAAGATTGTTATAGATACATATTTATTTATAGTGATATACGGCAATAAAATGGCAGCACTCCAGACGTGAAATAGTGAAGAAAACTGATCATTACTCACCCATGTATGCAGGGCTGCCACCAGGAATTTCAGGGCCCCATACTGGCAAAATTTTCGGGCCCCCTTGAGACTCTGCCCGGGTTCCACCCCAGCTCCACCTCTATCCCTCGAACCTTCTACAGTCCAACTGCCAACTCTTGGAAAAACTCCACTCCACACATTACCAGTTCCCAGTGAACACCAGATCACACACATAGCCATCAGCTTTTGTTTTGGCCAAAAGATTTTTACCACGATAAGGTAGACTCTTCTGGCCGGGCCCTACTCTACTCTAACCTATTTAAAAAAAATTAAAATATCCAATACTCTTTTTAGGTATATTTTTATTTATTTTTCTTTAAGGGAATGTGTCATATACATTTTTTAAAATGACCAAAAATACCTCATACAAGAGACAAATACCACCACACCATGACCACACCACATATAACCACCACATAGTGATCAAATAATACCACATACCAGAAACAAATACCGTCACACCATGACCAGACCACATATTACCACTTCATAGTGGCCAAATAATACCACATACAAGGAACAAAAACTGCCACACCATAACCAGACCACATATTACCACCACATTGTCACCGAATAATACCACATACAAGGGACAAATACCGCCACACCACGACTGGATCACATATTACCACCACATAGTGACCGAATACTACAATACTGATCATTAATAAAAAAAAACACAATATTACCATAAGTGCCATTATACACGGGAGCTCTGTACATGGTACAATGTATAATGTAAGTGTACAGGTAATATAGTGATCACCAGTGACATTATACACAGGAGCCCTGTACATGGTATACAGTGTATAGTGTCAGTGTACATGTAATACCCTGTATGTATGTGCGACGGTTTGTCTCTTCACACTGTGAGCCTTTTTCAAGCCATGAACATTCACTGTGCATAAGCAAGGTATATATAGGTTACACCCCATAATCAGTGATTAATCACTATACATCAGGAAAACATAGTGCATATGTATACAGTGCAGTAATATCAATCTCCTCATGTGTCAGTATGTATATAACAATAATTCATTTTTATTCTGTGCCAGTTGACAGGTCATTGCTAAAGAAGCAGCTGTTCACAGAGTGCTGTATCCAAGCATATTAACGGAAATTTGAGTGGAAGGAAAAAGTGTGGTAGAAAAAGGTGCACAAGCAACAGGGATAACCGCAGCCTTGAAAGGATTGCTAAGAAAAGGCCATTCAAAAATTTGGGGGAGATTCACAAGGAGTGGACTGCTGCTGGAGTCATTGCTTCAAGAGCCACCACACACAGACGTATCCAGGACATGGGCTACAAGTGTCGCTTTCCTTGTGTCAAGCCACTCATGACCAATAGACAACGGCAGAAGCGTCTTACCTGAGCCAAGGAATAAAGGACCTGGACTGATGCTCAGTGGCCCAAGGTGTTGTTTTCAGATGAAAGTAAATTCTGCATTTCATTTGGAAATCAAGGTCCCAGAGTCTGGAGGAAGAGTGGAGAGGCCACAATCCAAGCTGCTGGAGGTCTAGTGTGAAGTCTCCACAATCAGTGATGGTTTGGGGAGCCATGTCATCTGCTGGTGGAGGTCCACTGTGTTTTATCAAGAACAAAGTCAGTTCAGCCGTCTACCAGGACATTTTAGAGCACTTCATGCTTCCCTCTGACGACAAGCTTTTTGGAGATGGAAATGTCATTCTCCAGCAGGACTTGGCACCTCTCCACACTGCCAAAAGTACCAATACCTGGTTTAAAAACAACAGTATCACTGTGCTTGATTGGCCAGCAAACTCGCCTGACCTTAACCCCAGCGAATCTATGGGGCATGGTCAAGAGGAAGATGAGAGACACCAGACCCAACAATGCAGACGAGCTGAAGGCTGCTATCAAAGCCACCTGGGCTTCCATAACACCTCAGCAGTGCCACAGGCTGATCGCCTCCATGCCACGCCGCATTGATGCAGTAATTGATGCAAAAGGAGCCCCGACCAAGTATTGAGTGCATTTACTGAACATACATTTCAGTAGGCCAACATTTCGGATTTTAAAAACATTTTTCAAGCTGTTGTTATAAAGTATTCTAATTTACTGAGATAATGACTTATGTGTTTTCATTGACTGTAAGCCATAACCATCAACATTAACAGAAATAAACACTTGAAATAGATCACTGTTTGTAATGACTCAATATAATATATGAGTTTCACTTTTTGTATTGAAGAACTGAAATTAAGTCTTTGATGATATTCTAATTTTGTGAGAAGCACCTGTATATGTAACATAATATTACATGGTGCACTTTCTTTTCCTTTACATACCAGGTTCTGAACATAACAGGACGCTATATAATAAAGAAAGGAGCCATACATAGCTAGAGAGGGTGCTACGTAATAAGGGACGGCGCCATACATAGCTAGAGAGGGTGCTACGTAATAAGAGGCGTTTTTTGTCCACATGGGCATTTGGCACTGAGCACTTTAAACCTCTGCATCCTTGGTAAGATGGCTCCTCTTATAATATTGAGCGAAGGGAACATTTGGGTGGTCTTATTGTCTATGATGATGTGATTCTACATACTGTCTGTTCTGCTACAACTGTTCCTTGAGTCAGCCTCTTGCCTTAAAGGTCCCCACTGCATTATTTTGATACCTGACATCCCCATGTGGGGTTATTATTGTGTCTCTGCATATTGTCCTGTGCTACTATCCCCTGGATTCTTTGTGTGTTCCCCATTTTCTAGTGCTATTAATTGCTATGATTACTTTGACATAATCATGTAAAGTTTTGATATGTAATAAAATAATACTCTTGATATGAATCACTCTTTTTCCTCTTTTGTTGTTATATTGTGTTAGGAGTGGAATTTATGCTGACCGTATATTATTGCACACGGTTTATCAGCTATGTTTCTATGTATTTACATAGGGCTTTTGTCTGTTTGATAATAAGGGACGGCACCATACATACCTAGAGAGGATGCTACGTAATAAGGGATGGCACCATACATAGCTAGAGAGGATGCTACGTAATAAGTGACAGCGCCATACATAGCTAGAGAGGATGCTACATAAGGGAAGGCACCCTACATAACTAGAGAGGATGCTACGTAATAAGGGACGGCGCCATACATACCTAGAGCGGATGATACGTAATAAGGGAAGGCACCATACATACCTAGAGCGGATGATACGTAATAAGGGACGGCACCATACATACCTAGAGAGGATGCTACGTAATAAGGGAAGGCACCATACATAGCTAGAGAGGATGCTACACAATAAGGGACGGCACCATACATAGCTAGAGAGGATGCTACGTAATAAGGGACGGCGCCATACATAGCTAGAGAGGATGCTACGTAATAAGGGAAGGCGCCACACATTGCTAGAGAGGATGCTACGTAATAAGGGACAGCGCCATACATAACTAGAGAGGATGCTACATAAGGGAAGGCACCATACATACCTAGAGAGGATGCTACGTAATAAGTGAAGGCACCATACATACCTAGAGCGGATGATACGTAATAAGGGAAGGCACCATACATAGCTAGAGAGGGTGCTACGTAATAAGGGACAGCACCATACATACTTAGGGAGAGTGCTACCTAATAAGGTACGGCGCCCTAGATAGCTAGAGAGGATGCTACATAAAAACGGGCAGCATCATACATAGCTAGAAAGGATGTTATGTAATAAGGGACGGCACCATACATAGCTAGAGAGGGTGCTACGTAATAAGTGACAGCGCCAAATATACCTAGAGAGGATGGTGTGTAATAAGGGATGGCGCCATACATTGCTAGAGAAGGTGCTACGTAATAAGGCACAGTGCCATACATAGCTAGAGCGGATGCTACCTAATAAGGGAAGGCACCATACTTACCTAGAGAGGGTGCTACGTAATAAGGGAAGGCGCCCTACATAGCTAGAGAGGATGCTACGTAATAAGGGACAGCACTATACATAGCTAGAAAGGATGTTACCTAATAAGGGACGACGCCATATGACTCGCCCCCTGGGCCGTGGGGCACTCGGATCCGGGCAATAGGGAGACGATGGGGGTAGTAGTGGCGACCCGATTCCGTGGCTCAGGGTGGTCAGGCCAATGGTAGTCTGCTATGTTCTGCTGATAATGTCCGACTACGCCACCCGTGGATTTGCGGTTATTAGGAACCGCCGCTGCATGCAGACCGCTGGGGCTGATGAGGTGTGCAGCTAGGGTAATGTGTCTCCCCACGGGAAGAGTGCGGCCCCAGGGCAGTATAGTGGATGGTGGGAGTGATGGTAGTGAGAGTCCCAGTGCTGATAGTGCTGGAGGAGCAAGGAGCACACAGACAACAGGTTGCAGTCCAGGGTCTTTACTAAACAAGAAAACTGACCCACAAACAGTCCCAGCTAGGAGGGGACCTGGATGTCTGAGAGCAACGGGGAAATTGGCCCTGGTCAGGGTGAGGGTGTAGGCCTACCGTGCTTTCTGCGCTCCTTCTGGCTATCTCCTCCTTATAGGGTAACAGCCCACGTTTCCGAGCTTTCCGTGTATTCTCGCCTGTATGGCCTGCGACGTGGGTTCCTTTCTGCTCCCCGCCTTGTACGGCTTTATTGGTCCCTTCGGTTGTGGCAGGGCCTCCAGGCTTCTTAGGCCAAGGAATGTACAGTCCCTTGCGGACTGGTTATCTGCTGGGGGATGTGGAATCCTTCCAGCCTCAGACACCAAAGTCTGGTAAAATTAAGTCTTTTCTCTGCCAAGACAGGCTCACTTCGCCTCTTGTCTCTGGCTTGTGGCTATCCTCCTGCCACACTTCCTCTTAGGTGCAATACAACTGTCCCTCTCTGCTCTGGGACCTGAATCCTCCGATAGGTCGTCCAGTTCTCTCTAACCCTGCCCTCAGTACCAGCTTTTATAGGGGCAGCCAGCTCCCCCTACTGGCCTGAGACAGGAGGCATTGCATGCTAATGTTCCCCTGACTAGAGAACCTCCCCCTTGCTCTCAGACACAGCTTTAATTACACTTGTGGCATCCAGGTAGGGTGACACATTCCCCCCTAGTGAAATTTAGTACTCCGGGACTAAACAATAAACAAAGACAATATTCATAACAATAAAACATTAATAGACAGACGACGCACAGATTGAGTTCTTTAGGTCACGGTGTGGCCTGTGACCGGGTGTCCATATCACCAAAAACAACGGGAGCCTTAACCAGGTGGGGGTCTGTCCTACCCCAAGTCCTTCACAGTCTTAGTTCATTCCTGGGTTAGGCTCAGAATGCAGTCCACACAAGGTCCCGGTTATAAAAGTCCATAACATTTGAGTCCTTACGGTAGCTGCAAGAAACTGAAACACACTATTAATAAACATGCAGGTAACTTGGCAAACAATTCAACATTTGGCAACAAGGTTATTTACAATTTAGTGCACCCTCTATTCTCCAGCGAGCGGGTATCTGTCCCTTTGTGCTCCTGGCTGACCTGCGTAGCCCACTGTCTGGTGGTGGACCAACCTGGCTTTCCCCACTAGCGTTAGGGGTACAGCCAGGGCCGGCTTCAGGTTTTTCTGGGCCCCGGGCGAAAGAGTCTCAGTGGGCCCCTTTAACACATACCACGATTCATGATGCAGAGATATGGGGGAGAAATATATATATATATATATATATATATATATATATATATATATATATATATATATATATATATATAGTACAATGCAAAGATTTCACTTCTTACATTACATGAGTGATATCTATTGTAAATTCCACAATAGCTCAGAAACCGGTGAATCGCTCCACACAGAAGACTGGCCCCTATATAAGGCCCCATACGGAATACTGGCCCCCATATAAGGCCCCATACGGAATACTGGCCCCTATATAAGGCCCCATACGGAATACTGGCCCCCATATAACGCTTCATACGGAATACTGGCCCCCATACAAGGCCCCATATGGAATACTGGCCCCCATATAACGCTTCATACGGAATACTGGCCCCCATATAAGGCTCCATACAGAATACTGGCCCCCATATAATGCTTCATACGGAATACTGGCCCCCATATAAGGCTCCATACGGAATACTGGTCCCCTTATAAGGCTCCATACGGAATACTGGCCCCCATATAAGGCTCCATACGGAATACTGGCCCCCATATAAGGCTCCATACGGAATACTGGCCCCCATATAAGGCTCCATACGGAATACTGGGCCCCATATAAGGCTCCATACGGAATACTGGCCCCCATATAAGGCCCCATATGGAATACTGGCCCCCATATAAGGCTCCATACGGAATACTGGCCCCCATATAAGGCTCCATACAGAATACTGGCCCCCATATAACGCTCCATACAGGATACTGGCCCCCATATAACGCTCCATACAGAATACTGGTCCCCTTATAAAACTCCATACAGGATACTGGCCCCCATATAACTCTCCATACAGGATACCGGTCCCCTTATAACGCTCCATTCAGGATACTGGCCCCCATATAATGCTGCATGCAGGCTGTTACCCCCCACATAATGCCCCATACAGGCTGTCCCCCCTTATAATGCTCCATGCAGGCTGTTACCCCCAACATAATGCCCCATACAGCCCCCCCCCTTTTAATGCTCCATGCAGGCTCTTACCCCCCACATAATGCCCCATACAGGCTGCCCCTCCCCCCCTTATAATGCTCCATGCAGGCTGTTCCCTCCCCACATAATGCACTATGCAGGCTGCCCCCCCCCCTTTATAATGCCCCATGCAGGCTGTTCCCCACCTTATAATGCCCCATGCAGGATGTCACCCCCCCCCTTCTTTATAATGCCCCATGCAGGATGTCCAGTCCCCCCTCTCTTTATAATGCTCCATGGAGGATGCCACCCCCCCCTTCCCCTTTATACTGCCCCATGCCTCCATACATTAAAAAAAAAAAAAATCAAATACTCACCTTCCTTCTCCTCACCTGCTGCCGCTGCTCTGGTCTGGACTCCAGCGACGCCGGTATCTTCCCGCTCTGCGCTCCCTGTGACGGCTCAGGGGAGGGCGCGGTGTAAAGACGTCACCGCGCCCTCTGACCTGAGACGTCACAGGGAGCGCAGAGCAAGAAGACAGCTGATCTGCGGAGGCACGGGGAGAGGTAAGTATCCAGCTGCCGGGGCCCTGAGCAAGCGGCGGGGAAGGGCGGGCGCTGACACCGCTCTCCTCCGCCCATAGCCCAGCGGGGTGCGCGACCGCCAGTGGGCCCCTCTGCCTGCTCAGGGCCCCGGCATTTGCCCGGGTGCGCCGGGTGCTGACGCCGGCCCTGGGTACAGCTACCAGCTGGGTGTACAGGTAGGGCAGGCAGCTGTCTGCGGGTTCTTTGGCTTACCGCAGGCATGGCAGGCTCACTGTCAGCAGAGGGTTGACTCTCCTGGGCTGCTGATACAGGCTCTTCTGCCTCTGGAACCGCTTGCTCCTCTTCACCTTCCAGCTCTGGTGTTGGTTGTTGCTGTGCCGGTTGCAGGAAATGCAGGACAGGTACCACTATGGCATCATTTATGCGAGTCCAGGACTGAGGGAACTCTCCGAGAACGGTGCTGATCATTTCTTCCTTGTCCTCTGCGGGTTCAAGGTCACTCTGATCCTCTTCTGCACTACGGAGTTGCTCGGGGCATCTTTTGAGGTGGTCTCTGGAGACGACACTAGTGGTTTCTCCTCCGTCCTTGGTGATTACGCACACCTTTGGGTTGTCGTGGTCAGACTGCAGTACGGTGTAGGGTTCCCTTTCCCACTGGTCGTCCAACTTATGTAGCCTTCTCTTCCGCTTCAGGACCTGCTCACCAGGTTCTAGGGGACCAGCAGGGGCGTGTTGATTGAAGAGTTTTTCTTGCCTCTCTCTCACCTGGGCCAGGCTCTTCTCCACACTCTCCTGTACCTTCTTGTGCTGCAGTTGCCTTTCCGTATCCCAGTCCGCATCCGGGGAGGTGTCCTCAGGTATTAGGACTCCCATCTCCAGGTCTACGGGCAGCTTACCAGGTCCAGCTCGCATCAGGTAAGCCGGGGTGCAGTTTGTAGCATTCACCGGGATATTGTTGTATAGGTCTATCAGGTCCGGCAGTTTTTCTGGCCACAGGCTGCATTCCTCCAGGGGCAACGTCTTCAGGAGATCAATGACTATATTGTTCATCTTCTCACACATCCCGTTGGTTTGGGGGTGGTAAGGCGTTGTACGAATCTTCTTACAGCCATAGAGGTTGCAGAACTCCTGGAAGATTTCAGCCTCGAATGCTGGACCCTGGTCTGTCAGGACCTGTTCCGGATACCCGTGTGGACGGCAGAAGTATTGCTGGAAGGCTCTGGCCGCTGTTTGGGCTGTCAAGTCCTTTACCGGGACCACCACTAGAAAACGGGAATAGTGGTCCACGATTGTCAGGGCGTAGATGTATCCGGACCGGCTTGGAGCCAATTTGACGTGGTCCAGAGCTACCAGCTCAATAGGCTGCGTGGTGACGATGGGCCTCAAGGGTGTCTTCTGGCTGGTGCGGTCCTTCCTCCTGAGGTGACAAGGGCCACAGTCTCTGCACCATTTTTCTACAGCTCCTCTCATGCCGACCCAAAAGAACCTTCCTCTTAGTAGGAACTCCAGTTTCTTCCAACCGAAGTGTCCCGCTCTGTCATGGTAAGCCCCCAGGACCATAGCTGCATCTCGCCTTGGGACCACGACTTGCCAGGACAGCTCGTGCGTCCGGTGGTTGACAATCCTTCTGCACAACTTGCCTTCGTAGAGGAACAGCTTGCTCTTCTCCTTCCATAGCTGCTTGGCTTCCTCTGGGGCATCTGGATCTAGGCGGGCGTCTTCCCGGGTCAGCAGATCTTTCACCAGGCGGACTGCAGGGTCACTATCTTGGGTCTCGGCACAGCTGTGGTGAGGTAGGGGATTCATCATCACAGTTGTTAGATCCTCCTCCTTCACGCGGTGAGAGTGTTGAGCGGCTCCATACCGGTGAAACGCGGGGAGTTCTACCTCCTCCAGCTCTTCTGGGTCTTCGTCACCTTCAGGTAAGTGAGGCATCCTTGATAGGGCGTCCGCGTTGGTTTTGCCTGCCCGGTACTTGATCATGAAGTCATAGTTGGAGAGACGGGCCATCCACCGCTGTTCCAGGGCACCCAGTCTTGCATTGTCCAGGTGTGTCAACGGGTTGTTGTCCGTGTACACGGTGAACTTTGCGGAGGCCAGGTAATGCTTGAAGCGTTCCGTCACGGCCCACACCACCGCCAAGAATTCTAGCTTGAAGGAGCTGTAATTCTCCGGGTTCCTCTCGGTGGGCCTCAGCTTCCGACTGGCGTATGCGATCACCCGTTCTCTGCCCTGTTGGTTTTGGGACAGTACGGCTCCCAGTCCCACATTACTGGCATCTGTGTGGAGAATGAAAGGCTGGCCGTAATCAGGGTAGGCCAGGATCTCATCCCCTGTGAGGTCCATCTTTAGCTGGCGGAAGGACTCCTCTTCCGGTTTATCCCACTTGAAGGGTGGCTTTTGACTCCTGGACTTAGACTGTCCGATCAGGAGGTCCTGCATAGGAGCTGCCATCTTAGTGAACCCGGGGATGAACCTTCGGTAGTAGCCTACCAATCCGAGAAACTGTCTCACCTCTTTGATTTTCGAGGGGCTTGGCCAGCTCTTGATTGCCGTGACCTTGTCAGGGTCTGGGGCCACTCCTGCCGCACTTACCACGTGCCCTAGGTACTGGACCTTTGGTTTCAGCAGGTGACACTTTGATGGTTTTACCTTCAGGCCATAGCCTGCCAGGGCTTCGAACACCTCGGCCAGGTGCTTTAGGTGGTCCTCGTAGGTCTTCGAATAGACGATCACGTCGTCCAGGTAAAGGAGGACCGTCTCGAAGTTTCGGTGCCCTAGACAGCATTCCATCAGCCGCTGGAAGGTCCCTGGTGCGTTGCAGAGCCCGAAAGGCATACAGTTGAACTCACTCAGTCCCATCGGGGTGGTGAAGGCGGTCTTCTCCTTGTCAGCCTCTGCCACAGGAACCTGCCAGTACCCGCTAGTAAGGTCCAAAGTAGAAAAGAAGTTAGCAGATTTTAGTGCGGCTAAAGACTCTTCTATTCTAGGCAGCGGATATGCGTCTTTGTGAGTGATACGGTTGATTTGTCTATAGTCCACGCACATTCTCATGGTGCCGTCTTTCTTTTTCACCAGAACCAAGGGGGCTGCCCAGGGGCTACAGCTATCTCTAATAACCCCAGCTTCTTTCATCTCTCTTAGCATGCCCTTGGCGTTCTGATAATGTGCAGGGGGTACAGGTCGGTGTCTTTCTTTTATCGGTGGGTGGCTCCCTGTGGGGATGTGGTGTTCTATCCCTTTTACTCTGCCGAAGTCTAGCGGGTGCTTACTAAAGACTCTCTCGTACTCCTGTACCACCCGGTAGACTCCTTGTTTTTGGTGCAGGGGAGTGGAGTCAGCACCCACGTGGAGTTTCTGGCACCAGTCCTCCTTTTGTTTCTGGGAGCCATTACCCTCCGCCTGTGGAGATGGAGGCAAGGGTTCCACGGCCCTGATAGCTTTGTGTTCGACGACAAACAGTTTGGCGAGTGTAGCGTACCTGGGTAAGTGTACTTCCCTCTCCCCAATGTTGAGGATGCGGACGGGCACCCTCCCATGACGGACATCAACCACCCCCCGGGCTGTCAAAATGGTGGGCCTGCTGTCTGAGTACACGGGTTCTACCATGGCTTGGTAGTCTCTACCTCTCAACCCGATTGCAGTCCGACACCAGATCATCATTTCACTTTTGGGAGGCATGGAAATGGGGAATGGATCACTGAGTCTTACGCTACCGATCTCACCACCAGACAGTTCTACCTGCTGCCGTCTCATCATGGCTTTTGTCTCCTTGTTGAGGACCCTCTGTTGGCTGGAACTAGCATTCACCGCCACCTGTTGTAGAATTACAATTACCTCTGAAAGACAATTTTCAATTATGTTAGTACCCACAGTTATTTTAGGGTGACTTTCATGACGGTCAATGTCCACAATAATCACTCCCTGTGCCGGTAGTTCAACTTTACCAATTTTAATGGTCATCTCCTTGAACCCCATCTGCGGCACGGGTAAGCCATTACTGGCGATGATGCTCAAGTTACTGTCTGGATACCGTGTGATATCAGCATCAGTCCAATACTGCTTAAAAAGTACATAAGGGATTGTGGTTACTTGCGACCCAGTATCCAGCAAGGCGCTCATGGGGATACCGTCCAGCACCACGGGTAAAACCGGGCACCCCCCAACGTACTTATCACGCCAATTATAAGGGCCTGGTGATCTTATGCCTGGGGGTCGGCCCTCTGCCCCAGGTTGGACCCGTTTAAATTACAGTACCTGGAAATGTGTCCGGGCTGGTTGCATCGACGGCAAATGGGCTGTCCATCCTCTGCGTAGCGGTCTGTGGGCCTCCCTCGGAACGACGGTTTCCTCCTCTGTCGATGCCACGGGACATCCTCCGGACTTGAAGCCAGCTCGATGGGTCTTGATGGGTCCACTTGCAACGCCTGGACGGTCCTGGTCAACGCCGCGACGCTCCTGGTCAGCTCCTGGACTTGGTGGTGCAGGCCTTTCGACGGGGCTTGGTTCAGGGCCTGTGCATCAGCCTCCATGGAGTCCATAGAGGAGGGCGCCGCCTCCTGGTGGTAGGTGATAGCAGGGCGCCGGGGGTTTATAGCGCCACTGGTTGCAGATTCACGGAGCACCCTTATGGCCCTGTCCTTAAATTGGGCAAAGGTCAGGTCGGGGTTCTGAAAGAACATGAGGCGCAGTTGGGCCCTGTGGGCGCTAGACAGCAGACCCTCTATGAATTGTTCTGTTAGCAGTTTATCCGTTTCCTGCACACTGCCAGGGTCAGTTTGTTGAATAGCCCTCAAGGCTTCCTGCAGATTTAGGGCATAGTCTCTGATGCTGTCCTGTGCCCGCTGCCTACATCCATAGAACCTCATTTTAATCTCAGCGGAGGTACGTGTATCAAAGGTACCCCGCAGCCGGGCCAGAATACCCTTCACAGTCCTTTTCTCCTCAGTGGGCCATGACTTTACCTCCCTTTGGGCTGCGCCAGTTAACTGCCCTGTCAATATGCTGACCTTCTGCTCCTCTGTCAGGGGGTAAACCTGGAACAAACTGTACAGCCTTTTTTTAAAGTCAGTTAGGGCATGGGGCTCCCCTGAGTATTTGGGCAGCCAGGCCGCTCCAGGGATGTAGGGCAGGGAAAAGGGCATCACCGCTGCTGCAGCTGCGTTGGTGGTAATGGGCGCCTCTGTGTCCGACATCTTCCTCCCCCCTAGTTAAGCGTGGCCTACCTTCCGACGATCCTCTTCTGTAGGCCGCGGCTCCGCTGCTGCTGCTATGGACGAGGACCTGGCGTCGCGTCCTGATGACGTCAGCGTCGCTCTCTCTCCCTTCCAGGACCTTGCGCAGCGTCTGTGCGTGGGGCGGAGCTTCGGATCTCGCGCGGTTTTGACGTCCACGCCCCTCTTCTTCCCGCGCGGCGTCCTGAACATGGCGTCCGATGGCGGGAAGCAGCTGCGGATGGCGGGAAGACGGCAGAAGACGGCGGGAAACGGTCCAAGATGGCGTCTGATGGCGGGAATCGGCTCCGGATGGCGGGAAACGACTCCACAGGTAAGTTACAAAAGTCTTTTTCAGGCACGCAGTACCCGGTGATTGCGGGCACGAAATCCTGCCGACTACGTCAAAGCTGACTCGCCCCCTGGGCCGTGGGGCACTCGGATCCGGGCAATAGGGAGACGATGGGGGTAGTAGTGGCGACCCGGTTCTGTGGCTCAGGGTGGTCAGGCCAATGGTAGTCTGCTATGTTCTGCTGATAATGTCCGACTACGCCACCCGTGGATTTGCGGTTATTAGGAACCGCCGCTGCATGCAGACCGCTGGGGCTGATGAGGTGTGCAGCTAGGGTAATGTGTCTCCCCACGGGAAGAGTGCGGCCCCAGGGCAGTATAATGGATGGTGGGAGTGATGGTAGTGAGAGTCCCAGTGCTGATAGTGCTGGAGGAGCAAGGAGCACACAGACAACAGGTTGCAGTCCAGGGTCTTTACTAAACAAGAAAACTGACCCACAAACAGTCCCAGCTAGGAGGGGACCTGGATGTCTGAGAGCAACGGGGAAATTGGCCCTGGTCAGGGTGAGGGTGTAGGCCTACTGTGCTTTCTGCGCTCCTTCTGGCTATCTCCTCCTTATAGGGTAACAGCCCACGTTTCCGAGCTTTCCGTGTATTCTCGCCTGTATGGCCTGCGACGTGGGTTCCTTTCTGCTCCCCGCCTTGTACGGCTTTATTGGTCCCTTCGGTTGTGGCAGGGCTTCCAGGCTTCTTAGGCCAAGGAATGTACAGTCCCTTGCGGACTGGTTATCTGCTGGGGGATGTGGAATCCTTCCAGCCTCAGACACCAAAGTCTGGTAAAATTAAGTCTTTTCTCTGCCAAGACAGGCTCACTTCGCCTCTTGTCTCTGGCTTGTGGCTCTCCTCCTGCCACACTTCCTCTTAGGTGCAACACAACTGTCCCTCTCTGCTCTGGGACCTGAATCCTCCGATAGGTCGTCCAGTTTTCTCTAACCCTGCCCTCAGTACCAGCTTTTATAGGGGCAGCCAGCTCCCCCTACTGGCCTGAGACAGGAGGCATTGCATGCTAATGTTCCCCTGACTAGAGCAGGGTTCCCCAACTCCAGTCCTCAAGGCCCACCAACAGGTCATGTTTTCAGGATTTCCTTAGTATTACACAGGTGATAATTGCATCACCTGCACAGGCAATAATTCCATCACCTGTGCAATACGAAGGAAATCCTGAAAACATGACCTGTTGGTGGGCCTTGAGGACTGGAGTTGGGGAACCCTGGACTAGAGAACCTCCCCCTTGCTCTCAGACACAGCTTTAATTACACTTGTGGCATCCAGGTCAGGGTGACACACCATACATAGCTAGAGAGGTTGCTACGTAATAAGTGACAGCGCCATACATACTTAGAGAGAATGCTACGTAATTAGGGACGGCGCCATACATAGCTAGAAAGGATGTTATGTAATAAGGAACGGCACCATCCATAGCTAGAGAGGGTGCTACATAATAAGTGACAGCGCCATACATACCTAGAGAGGGTGCTGTGTAATAAGAGAAGGCACCATACATAGCTAGAGAGGGTGCTACGTAATAATTGACAGCGCCAAACATTCCTAGAGAGGGTGCTACATAATAAGTGACAGCGCCATACATACCTAGAGAGGGTGCTGCGTAATAAGAGAGGGCACCATACATAGGTAGTGAGGATGCTATGTAATAAGGGAAGGTGCCATACATAGTGTGACAGGGTCACTGGAATGATATATGAGGGGAGGTATGTGTCGCACAGGTTGCTAGCCAATGTGAACTGAAACCAATGAACTTTCCGCCGGCATGTTATATGCTGGTGGGTTAACTCTCTTAAAGGGCGTGGTTTTAGGGGAATGACAGTGATGGGAGGGATGTCATTCCCCATACCTCCACCTCAGGGTGTGGCTGAGGATCCTTTAAAAGTTCTGTCCTGTTTTTTTTTTCTGTGAGTTGTGTTTGGAGAGGCAAGGTCTCCAGACTGGACAGCCATAGCTCAGGAGGGAGCTGAAGGCTGGACATAACCGGTGTGTGCGACCCGCACACACATATATGGACTGTGCTATAGTTTATCTTTTGTTTTTGTGGTTTAGCCAAGTAAGGCTGTATTTATTTTGCTGGAGTGCAGAGCTTTATGCTGATAATGTGGCACCCCAGGGGTCTGGTTGCCACAGTGATAGAAATATCATGTCTGAGAGCAAGTGGGAGGTTCCCTTGAACATGCAACACCTCCTGTCCCAGACCAGATAGGGGAGGAACCTGCCCTATATAAACTGGATCTGGGGCGGGGTTAGAGCAGAGAAAGCAGAGGGAGAGTAAAGAACAAGCAGACACAGGAAAAGCAACAGCTAGGAGCTCTGTAGGAGCAGGAGCTGAGTGCCAGGGACTGGAAGCAGATATTGCTCATCCTGGCTGAAGACACTACGACCGGACAACGGAGTCCGAGGCTGTGAGGATCTCTAAGTCCAGCAGCAGAAACCAGCCGGCAGAGGATTCCAGGTCCTCTGGCCATAGGTAGCCTGGAGGCTCAGTCACACACACAAGGGACCGGTACCGCCATCGAGGAGCGGAAGCTACCAGAGGGTCCAAGTCACCAGCCATACGGATGAGCACCACACGGTATACTCAGGGACGTGGGCTACTTCCACTCGCTTACAGCAAGGTAGCCAGGAAGAGTGCAGATAGACGGGGAGGCCTTCAACTCCAACTGGCCAGGGGAACTCCTGTTTGTTCACAGACTGACCAGGCCCCTTATGCTAGCCAGTACTCCCGGGAGGGTCTGCCTTATCATCATCAGTAAAGACCCTGAACTGCACTGCAAAGACTCTGAGTCGTTCCTGCTTCACCCGTGCACCATCACTCCCATCATCCACACTCACTGCCCTGAGGCTATACTCCTCCCGTGGGGAGTTATCCCATCCTCTGCTGCGCACACCACACCAGCCTCAGCGGTCTGCCTCGCAGCGGCGGTACACCCTGACCGCAATCCACGGGTGGCGTAGTCGGACATTAAATCATAAAAAACCCTATAAAAGACGGCCACTGGTCTGACCACCCTGAGCCACGGGACCGGGTCACCGCCACGGAGACTACAACCCTCAGAGACCCGGCTCCGGGTAACCCACACACGTGCATACACGGCCCAGGGGGCACGTCACTAATAAAGCCTGCAAAGAAAACCCAGGTTCCTGAGTCTACTTCCGGAAGTGGCCGAGCGAGTCGTCCTACCACAGTTGGTGCGAGAGTGCGTGCAAGATTCCAGGAACATGTGTACCTGCCACAGAGACCAGTGGATGTCCTGGGTGAAGGCCGCCAGCCAGCCAGAGAAGTCTGGGAGCATGGAGGAGCTCATTAAGCACCTGGCCCAAAGCCAGCAGAGCATACAGCAGACCCAGCAGAGCATGCAGCAGACCCAGCAGAGCATGCAGCACAGAGAGCAGCTACAGCAGCAACGGGAGCAGCAGCAGGAGACAAATAAACTCCTGATACAGCAAATCCAGCAGCAGGGACAGATGGAGCTCCTAACAGCGGAGATCCTGACTGTTTTTGAAAGGGTGGAGGAATGGGAGAGATTCCCTCAGGAGCAGTGGGCGGAGGTTCTGGCGCCATATTTGACCGGGAAGCCGCAGAAGGCCTATTATAATCTGACTTTACAAGACGCAAAGGAGTACGCAAAATTAAAAAACGAGATATTGGCACGCTCAGGAGCGACTGTCTGTCAGAGCACAATGGGTCCACCACTGGTCGTATGCTGGCGACAAACCTCCACGCTCACAGATGTTCGACTTGTTACATCTAGTCCAGAAATGGCTGCAGCCAGAGTCTTCCACTCCTGCCCAGATGGTTGAGCGTGTGGTGATGGACAGGTTCATCCATTCCCTACCCAGGCCGGTGCAGATCTGGGTTGCCCAGGGCGACCCTCTGAATGCGGACGACCTTGTTGGCCTGGTAGAGAGGTACCAAGTGGTCGAAAAAACCCTAGGGAAACCAGATATAATCACCTCCCCCTCCTGGAGTGCCCAAAAGGGGGCGGGTTCACCACGAAAGGGGGTCAGAGCCACAACTGGGGGGCGTCCCACTTCCACTGAAGGTGCCGCAAGGACTGTTGTTAAGGATGTGATCTGTTGGTGGTGTCGCAATCCGGGACACGTAGCCGCCCAGTGTCATACGTCTGCTGAGCCAATGGACTGCAGCCTAGGCAGACGATGTTCATACTATGCTTACCCAGCCTGCAGTGTGGACTGTCAACCCAGCGAGGGGCCGCAGGCATGTGCCGTATCCGTTAACGGAGTGATGGTCCTGGGGCTGTTGGACTCTGGGAGTCTGGTAACCTTAATCAGTGCCACTGATCCCTACCAAGTCTGTGGACATAAGCTGCATACATGGGGACGCCAAGAACTACCCGGTGGCCAGAGTGACAGTTGGAACAGACTGTGGCGCCCAATCCCACGAGGTCGGGGTGGTCAAGGACCTGATACATCCCGTCATTTTGGGGCGCAATTTCCCCTTGTTCTGGGACTTGTGGGGGAAGGGATCCAGACCGAGTCCCGTGGAAAAAAGCCAGGAACCTAGATAAATAACCTGGTCGACATCGGAAGTGGATGAGTTCCCACTATGTGTACTTGTCGGCGACAAGGACGAGACGGTGTCTGAGGTGGCCGACCTCCCTGAATTAGAGGTGCCTGGGTCAGCTCAGGTTCGGGACTTGACCTTGAAAGGGGCATGGGATAATGTTACTGTTTGTAATGGTGTTGCTCAAGAGCCGGGTGCGGACATCAGGTACCCACACTTTGCAGTTCAGGAGGAGCTATTATACCGGGTGACCAAACTAAAAAGTGAAGAGGTAGTGGAACAGCTGTTAGGTTCCAGGCTCATACCGTCAGAGGATATTAAACATGGCACACTCACATATTCTGGGGGGAGCAAGGAGAGAATTATAAGGAGGTTTCATTGGCCAGGATGTCATCGGGAAATCTTAAACTATTGTTGGTCCTGCCCCACCTGCCAGATAACCGCGCCCACCTCCCACTTCCGTAGTCCATTAGTTCCACTACCTTTCATAGATGTTCCCTTTGAGAGGATTGCCATGGACCTTGTGGGTCCCTTAGTTAAATCGGCCCGGGGCCACCAATACATCCTGGTGGTCATGGACTATGCGACCCGGTACCCCGAAGCAGTACCCCTAAGGAACTCGTCCAGTAAAGTATAGCCCGAGAGCTAGTTCATATTTTTGCTCGGACAGGTCTGCCAAAAGACATTTTGACAGACCAGTGAATCCACTTCATGAGCAAGGTGATGAAGGAGCTATGCAGAGTCCTTCAGATAAACTGAGGTCTGAATCTAGGCTATCATCCGCAGACGGACGGCTTAGTGGAACGCTTCAATAAGACTTTAAAGGCGATGCTCAGGAAGGTCGTTGAAAAGGATGGGCGAGACTGGGACTACCAGCTCCCATTTCTGCTTTTCTCTGTCAGAGAAGTTCCTCAAGCCTCCACTGGCTTCTCTCCATTTTAGCTTCTGTATGGACGGCATCCAAGAGATCTCCTAGACATCGCCAAGGAAACCTGGGAGGCCGAGGTCACGCCCCACCGGAGCATCATCGAACATGTCGCCCAGTTACAGGAGAGAATGGCGAAGGTGATGCCCATCGTGAAGGAACATCTCCTCCAGGCGCAGGAAGCCCAGGCGAGGGTGTATAACCTGTCGGCAAGGCTGAGACAGTTCTAACCTGGGGATCGCGTCCTGGTTCTTATTCCCACCGTTGAAAGTAAGTTTCTGACCAAGTGGCAAGGCCCATATGAGGTGGTGGAGAAGCTCGGTGAAGTGAACTACAGAGTCCACCAACCTGGCCGAAGAAAGACACACCAGGTGTACTATGTAAACCTGCTCAAGCCGTGGCGAGATCGGGAGCCCGTGGGAACTCCTTGCCTGGGAGCTACTCCCGAAGACCAGGAGAAAGATGTCACGATAGCGGAGACCCTTTCGCCAGCCCAGAAGCAACAGTGTCGAGAACTGCTCCAGCAGAATCGGGACCTGTTCTCAGAGTTGCCGGGGCATACCCAGGTAGTAGAACATGATGTGCTAACAGAGCCGCATATAAGGGTGAACCTGAAGCCATACAGGATTCCTGAAGCATGCCGGGAGGTGATCTTGGCTGAAGTGAAGAGGATGTTAGACCTCCGTGTGATAGAGGAGTCAAAGAGTGGATGGTCGAGCCCCATCGTCCTCGTGTCAAAACCCAACGGAGAGTGGAGGTTTTGTAATGATTACCGCCGGCTGAATGAGGTGTCTAAGTGTGACGCGTACCCGATGCCCCGCGTCGATGAACTCATCGAGAGGCTTGGACCAGCAAGGTATATCACCACTCTGGACCTGACGAAGGGCTACTGGCAGATCCCCATGTCCCAGACGGCCAAAGAGAAGACAGCTTTCTCAACACCTGATCGGTGCTTCCAATACACTCGGATGCCGTTCGGACAACAGGGGGCCCCAGCCACCTTCCAGAGGGCTATGGATCGGATCCTAGCCCCACATAAGAGGTATGCCGCAGCCTACCTTGACGACATTGTAGTCTTTAGCCCAGACTGGGAAAGTCATCTACCTAAACTACAGGCCGTTCTGGATGCTCTAAGAAAGGCGGGATTTAAAATAAATCCAAAAAAATGCGCCGTTGGAAAAGAGGAGGCCAAGTACTTGGGCTATGTCATCGGGAGAGGCGAAATAAAGCCGCAAGTTAATAAAGTGGAGGCAATCCAGACCTGACCGAAACCGCTCTCCCAGAAGCAAGGGAGAGCATTCCTGGGAATGGTGGGATATTACCGGAGGTTTATCCCAAATTTTGCCATGATGGCCGCGCCACTGACGGATCTCCTAAAAGGCACCAGATCAACTATGGTGAAGTGGACGGAGGAAAAAGAGACTGCGTTTCAACAATTGAAGTCAGCACTGTGTAAACAGCCTGTCCTGGTCGCACCAGACTTCAAGAAAGAGTTTGTGGTCCAGACAGACGCTTCAGGGGTTGGTCTAGGAGCCGTACTCTCTCAAGAGATAAATGGAGAAGAACATCCCATTCTCTATCTGAGCCGGAAGCTTTCGTACTGCAAGAAAAACTACGCAATAGTAGTAAAAGAGTGTCTAGCCATAAAATGGGCCGTAGACACACTAAGATATTACCTATTAGGCCGGAAGTTTAAGTTGGCATCAGACCATGCCCCGTTGAGGTGGTTGAGGGAAAAGAGGGGTAAAAATGCCAGGGTAACTAGATGGTTCCTAGCTCTTCAGGACTTCAACTTTCACGTAGAGCATAGGCCTGGGAAGTTACATGGGAACGCTGATGCCCTTTCTAGAATTCCCTGTCTGGTATCGGAAGGTGCCCAAACCCCTGGCTTTGGGCAGAGGGGGGGAATATGTGACAGGGTCACTGGAATGATATATGAGGGGAGGTATGTGTCGCAGAGGTTGCTAGCCTGTGTGAACTGAAACCAATGAACTTTCTGCTGGCATGTTATATGCTGGTGGGTTAACTCTCTTAAAGGGCGTGGTTTTAGGGGAATGACAGTGATGGGAGGGACGTCATTCCCCATACCTCCACCTCAGGGTGTGGCTGATGATCGTTTAAAAGTTCTGTCCTGTTTTTTTTTTCTGTGAGTTGTGTTTGGAGAGGCAAGGTCTCCAGACTGGACAGCCATAGCTCAGGAGGGAGCTGAAGGCTGGACATAACCGATGTGTGCAACCCGCACACACATATATGGACTGTGCTATAGTTTATCTTTTGTAGCCAAGTAAGGCTGTATTTATTTTGCTGGAGTGCAGAGCTTTATGCTGCTAATAAAGCCTGCAAAGAAAACCTGGGTTCCTGAGTCTACTTCCGGAAGTGACCGAGCGAGTCGTCCTACCACAATAGGTAGAGAGGATGCTACATAATAAGGGACAGCACCATACATAGCCAGAGAGGGTGCTACGCAATAAGTGACAGCGCCATACATAGCTAGAGAGGGTGTTACGTAATAAGGGACGGCGCTATACATAACTAGAGAGGATGCTACATAATAAGGGATGGCACCATACATAGCTAGAGAGGGTGTTGCGTAATAAGGGACGGCGCCATACGCAGTTAGAGCGAATGCTACGTAATATGTGTCAGAACCATACATACCTAGAAAGGGTGCTATGTAATAAGGGATGGCGCCATACATTGCTAGAGAGAATGCTGCGTAATATGGGACAGCACCATACATAGCTAGAAAGGATGTTACGCAATAAGGGAAGGTGCCATACATAGGTAGAGAGGATGCTACATAATAAGGGACGGCACCATACATAGCTAGAGAGGGTACTACTTAATAAGGGACGGCGCCATACATAGAGCGAATGCTACGTAATATGTATCAGCACCATACATACCTAGAGAAGATGCTACTTAATAAGGGAAGACCATACATAGCTAGAGAGGATGCTATGTAATAACGGAAGGCACCATACATAGCTACAGTAGAGAGGGTGCTACGTGATAAGTGACAGCATCATACATAGCTAGAGAAGGTGCTACGTAATAAGGGAAGGTGCTATACATAACTAGAGAGGATGTAACGTAATAAGGGACGGCGCATAACTAGAGAGGATGCTATGTAATAAGGGAAGGCACCATACATAGCTAGACAGGGTGCTACGTAATAAGTGACAGTGCCATACATACCTAGAGATGATGCTACCTGATAAGGGATGGCGCCATACATAGCTAGAAAGGATGTTATATAATAAGGGACGGCACCATCCATAGCTAGAGAGGGTGCTGCGTAATAACAGAAGGCACCATACATAGGTAGAGAGGATGGTATGTAATAAGGGAAGGTGCCATACATAGGTAGAGAGGATGCTACATAATAAGGGACGGCCCCATATATACCTAGAGAGGATGCTACATAATAAGGGACGGCACCATGCATAGCTAGATAGGGTACTATGTAATAAGGGACGGCACCATACATAGAGCGAATGCTACGTAATATGTATCAGCATCATACATACCTAGAGAAGATGCTACGTAATAAGGGAAGGCGCCACACATAGGTAGAGAGGATGCTACATAATAAGGGACGGCCCCATATATACCTAGAGAGGATGCTACATAATAAGGGACGGCACCATGCATAGCTAGATAGGGTACTATGTAATAAGGGACGGCACCATACATAGAGCGAATGCTACGTAATATGTATCAGCACCATACATACCTAGAGAAGATGCTACGTAATAAGGGAAGGCGCCACACATAGGTAGAGAGGATGCTACGTAATAAGGGACTGCCCCATACATAGCCAGAGAGGGTGCTACGTAATAAGTGACAGCGCCATACATACCTAGAGAGGATGCTACGTAATAAGGGACGGCGCTATACATAACTAGAGAGGATGCTACATAATAAGGGATGGCACCATAAATAGCTAGAGAGGATGTTACGTAATAAGGGACGGCACCATACATAGCTAGAGAGGATGCTATGTAATAAGGGAAGGCACCATACATAGCTAGAGAGGGTGCTACGTAATAATTGACAGCGCCATAAATACCTAGAGAGGATACTACGTAATAAGGGATGGCGCCATACATAGCTAGAGAGGATGCTATGTAATAAGGGAAGGCACCATACATAGCTAGAGAGGGTGCTACGTAATAAGGGACGGCGCCATACATAGCTAGAGAGGATGCTACATAATAAGGGATGGTGCCATACATAACTAGAGAGGGTGCTACGTAATAAGTGACAGGGCCAAACATACGTAGAGAGGATGCTACATAATAAGGGATGACGCCATACATAACTAGGGAGGGTGCTGCGTAATAAGGGACGGCGCCATACATAGCTAGAGAGGATGCTACGTAATAAGGGAAGGCGCCCTACATAGCTAGAGAGGATGCTGCGTAATAAGGGACAGCACCATACATACCTAGAGAGAATGATACGTAATAAGGGAAGGCACCATACATAGCTAGAGAGGATGCTACGTAATAAGAGACAGTGCCAAAGATACCTAGAGATGATGCTACGTAATAAGAGACAGTGCCAAAGATACCTAGAGATGATGCTACGTAATAAGGGACAGTGCCAAAGATACCTAGAGATGATGCTACGTAATAAGAGACAGTGCCAAAGATACCTAGAGATGATGCTACGTAATAAGGGACAGTGCCAAAGATACCTAGAGATGATGCTACGTAATAAGGGATGGAGCCATTCATAGCTAGAGAGGGTGCTACGTAATAAGGGATGGAGCCATTCATAGCTAGAGAGGGTGCTACGTAATAAGGGATGGAGCCATTCATAGCTAGAGAGGGTGCTACGTAATAAGGGAAGGCTCCATACATACCTAGAGAGAGTTCTACCTAATAAGGGACGGCGCCGTAGATAGCTAGAGAGGATGCTAACTAATAAGGGACGGCGCCGTAGATAGCTAGAGAGGATGCTACATAAAAACGGACAGCATCATACATAGCTAGAAAGGATGTTATGTAATAAGGGAAGGCACCATACATAGCTAAAGAGGGTGCTACGTAAGAAGTGACAGCGCCAAACATACCTAGAGAGGATGCTACGTAATAAGGGATGGCGCCATTCATAACTAGAGAGCAGGGCCTGCTCCAGGTTTTTCTGGGCCCTGGACGAAAGAGTCTCAGTGGGACCACGATTCATGATGCAGAGATACAGCAGAGAAATAAATATATATAGTACAATGCAAAGATTTCACTTCTTACTTTACATGAGTGATATCTATAGTAAATTCCACAATAGCTCAGAAACCGGCAAATCGCGCCACACTGTATACTGGCCCCCATATAACGCCCCACACGGAATACTGGCCCCCATATAAGGCCCCATACGGAAAACTGGCCCCCATATAAGGCCCCATACGGAATACTGGCCCCCATATAAGGCCCCATACGGAATACTGGCCCCCATATAAGGGCCCCATACGGAATACTGGCCCCCATATAAGGCCCCATATGGAATACTGGTCCCCATATAAGGCTCCATACGAAATACTGGCCCCCATATAAGGCTCCATACGGAATACTGGCCCCCATATAAGGCTCCATACGGAATACTGGCCCCCGTATAAGGCTCCATACAGAATACTGGCCCCATATAAGGCTCCATACGGAATACTGGCCCCCATATAAGGCTCCATACAGGATACTGCTCCCCTTATAAAGCTCCATACAGGATACTGGCCCCCATATAATGCTCCATGCAGGCTGTTACCCCCCACACAATGCCCCATACAGGCTGTCCCCCCCCCCTTATAATGCTCCATGCAGGCTGTTACCCCCCACATAATGCCCCATACAGGCTGTGCCCCCCCTTATAATGCTCAATGCAGGCTCTTCCCCCCACATAAAGCACTATGCATGCTGTCCCCCCCCCCTTATAATGCCCCATGCAGGCTGTTCCCCCCCTTATAATGCCCCATGCAGGCTGTCACCCCTCCTTTTTATAATGCCCCATGCAGGATGTCACCCCCCCTCTTTATAATGCCTCATGCAGGATGTCACCCCCCTCTCTTTATAATGCCCCATGCAGGATGTCACCCCCTCTCTTTATAATGCCCCATGCAGGATGTCACCACCCTCTCTTTATAATGCCCCATGCAGGATGTCACCACCCTCTCTTTATAATGTCCCATGCTGGATGTCACCCCCTCTCTTTATAATGCCCCATGCAGGATGTCACCCCCCTCTCTTTATAATGCCCCATGCAGGATGTCACCCCCCCCCCTCTTTATAATGCCCCATGCAGGATGTACCCCCCCTCTTTATAATGCCCCATGCAGGATGTCACCCCCCCTCTTTATAATGCCCCATGCAGGCTGTCACCCCCTCTCTCTATAATGCCCCATGCAGGATGTCACCCCCTCTCTCTATAATGCCCCATGCAGGCTGTCACCTCCTCTCTCTGTAATGCCCCATGCAGGATGTCACCCCCTCTCTTCATAAGGCCCCATGCAGGATGTCACCCCCCCTCTCTTTATAAGGCCCCATGCAGGATGTCACCCCTAATATAATGCCCCATGCCTCCATACATTAAAAAAAAAAATCAAATACTCACCTCACTCCTTCTCACCTGCTGCAGCTGCTCAGGTCCGGACTCCAGCGTCGCCGGTATCTTCCCGCTCTGCGCTCCCTGTGACGGCTCAGGGGAGAGCGCGGTGGAAAGACGTCACCGCACTCTCTGACCTGAGAAGTCACAGGGAGCGCAGAGCAGGAAGACAGCGGATCTGCGGAGGCACGGGGAGAGGTAAGTATCTGGCTGCCGGGGCCCTGAGCAAGTGGGGGGGAGCAGGCGCTGACACCGCTCTCCTCCGCCCTTAGCCCGGCCGGGTGCACGACCGCCAGTGGGCCCCTCTGCCTGCTCAGGGCCTCGACACTTGCCCGGGTGCGCCGGGTGCTGACGCGGGCCATGCTAGAGAGGGTGATACGTAATAAGGGAAGGCGCCCTACATAGCTAGAGAGGATGCTACGTAATAAGGGACGACGCCATACATAGCTAGAGAGGTTGCTACGTAATAAGTGACAGCGCCATACATACTTAGAGAGGATGCTACGTAATTAGGGACGGCGCCATACATAGCTAGAGAGGGTGCTACATAATAAGTGACAGCGCCATACATACCTAGAGAGGGTGCTGCGTAATAAGAGAAGGCGCCATACATAGCTAGAAAGGATGCTATGTAATAAGGGAAGGTGCCATACATAGGTAGAGAGGATGCTACATAATAAGGGACGGCCCCATACATACCTAGAGAGGATGATACATAATAAGGGACGGCACCATACATAGCTAGAGAGGGTATTATGTAATAAGGGACGGCGCCATACATAGAGCGAATGCTACGTAATATGTATCAGCACCATACATACCTAGAGAAGATGCTACGTAATAAGTGACAGCGCCATACATACCTAGAGAGGATGCTACGTAATAAAGGAAGGCGTCACACATAGGTAGAGAGGATGCTATGTAATAAGGGACGGCCCCATACATAGCCAGAGAGGGTGCTACGTAATAAGCGACAGCGCCATACATAGCTAGAGAGGGTGCTATGTAATAAGGGACGGCACCTTACATAGCTAGAGAGGGTACTATGTAATAAGGGACGGTGCCATACATAGAGCGAATGCTACGTAATATGTATCAGCACCATACATACCTAGAGAAGATGCTACTTAATAAGTGACAGCGCCATACATACCTAGAGAGGATGCTACGTAATAAGGGACGGCGCTATACATAAGTAGAGAGGATGCTACATAATAAGGGACGGCGCCATACATAGCTAGAGAGGATGTTACGTAATAAGGGACGGCACCATACATAGCTAGAGAGGATGCTATGTAATAACGGAAGGCACCATACATAGCTACAGTAGAGAGGGTGCTACGTAATAAGTGACAGCGCCATACATACCTAGAGAGGATGCTACGTAATAAGGGATGGCGCCATACATAGCTAGAGAGGATGCTATTTAATAAGGGAAGGCACAATACATAGCTAGAGAGGGTGCTACGTAATAAGTGACAGCGCCAAACATACCTAGAGAGGGTGCTACGTAATAAGGGATGGCGCCATACATAGCTAGAGAGGGTGCTACGTAATAAGTGACAGCACCAAACATACGTAGAGAGGATGCTACATAATAAGGGATGGCGCCATACATAACTAGAGAGGGTGCTACGTAATAAGGGACGGCGCCATACATAGCTAGAGAGGATGCTACGTAATAAGGGACAGCACCATACATACCTAGAGAGGATGATACGTAATAAGGGAAGGCACCATACATACCTAGAGAGAGTTCTACCTAATAAGGGACGGCGCCGTAGATAGCTAGAGAGGATGCTACATAAAAACGGGCAGCATCATACATAGCTAGAAAGGATGTTATGTAATAAGGGACGGCACCATTCATAGCTAGAGAGGGTGCTACATAATAAGTGACAGCGCCATACATACCTAGAGAGGGTGCTACGTAATAAGGGAAGGCATCATACATAGGTAGAGAGAATGCTACATAATAATGGACGGCGCCATACATACCTAGAGAGGGTACTACGTAATAAGGGAAGGCATCATACATAGGTAGAGAGGGTGCTACGTAATAAGGGACGGAGCCATACATACAGTACCCAGAGAGGATGTTATGTAATAAGGGAAGGCACCATACATAGGTAGAGAGAATGCTACACAATAAGGGACGGCGCCATACATAGCTAGAGAGGGTACTACGTAATAAAGGACGGCGCCATACATAGAGCGAATGCTATGTAATATGTGTAAGCACCATACATACCTAGAGAAGATGCTACGAAATCAGGGACAGCGCCATACGTACCTAGAGAGGATGCTACATAATAAGGGAAGGCGCCATACATAGGTAGAGAGGATGCTACATAATAAGGGAAGGCGCCATACATAGCTAGAGAGGATGCTACGTAATAAGGGACAGCACCATACATACCTAGAGAGGATGATACGTAATAAGGGAAGGCACCATGCATACCTAGAGAGAGTTCTACCTAATAAGGGATGGCGCCCTAGATAGCTAGAGAGGATGCTACATAAAAACGGGCAGCATCATACATAGCTAGAAAGGATGTTATGTAATAAGGGACGGCACCATACATAGCTAGAGTGGGTACTACGTAATAAGGGAAGGCACCATACATAGCAAGAGAGGGTGCTACATAATAAGGGACAGCACCATACATAGCTAGAGAGGATGCTACGTAATAAGGGATGGCATCATACATAGCTAGAAAGGATGTTATGTAATAAGGGACGGCACCATACATAGGTAGAGAGGGTGCTACAGAATAATGGACGGCGCCATACATACCTAGAGAGGGTACTACGTAATAAGGGAAGGCATCATACATAGGTAGAGAGGATGCTACACAATAAGGGACGGCGCCATACATAGCTAGAGAGGGTACTACATAATAAGGGACGGCGCCATACATAGAGCGAATGCTATGTAATATGTGTAAGCACCATACATACCTAGAGAAGATGCTACGTAATCAGTGACAGCGTCATACGTACCTAGAGAGGATGCTACACAATAAGGGACGGCGCCATACATAGCTAGAGAGGGTACTACGTAATAAGGGACGGCGCCATAGAATCATAGAATGGTAGAGTTGGAAGGGACCTCCTGGGTCATCTGGTCCAACCCCCTGCTCAAAGCAGGATTCACTAGATCATCTCAGACAGATGTCTGTCCAGCCTCTGTTTGAAGACGTCCATTGAAGGGGAACTCACCACCTCTCGTGGCAGCCTGTTCCACTCATTAATCACCCTAACTGTCAAAAAGTTTTTTCTAATATCTAATCTGTGTCTCCTCCCATTTAGTTTCATCCCATTGCTTCTAGTCTTTCCTTGTGCAAATGAGAATAAAGATGATCCTTCTACAATGTGACAGCCCTTGACATATTTGTAGACAGCTATTAAGTCTCCTCTCAGTCTTCTTTTTTGCAAGCTAAACATTCCCAAATCCTGCAACCGTTCCTCATAGGACATGGTTTGCAGACCAGTCACCATTCTGGTCGCTCTTCTCTGAACTTGCTCCAGTTTGTCTATGTCTTTTTTAAAATGTGGTGCCCAAAACTGTACACAGTATTCCAGATGAGGTCTGACCAAAGAGGAGTAAAGACCGATAATGACTTCACGTGATCTAGACTGTATGCTTCTGCTAATACATCCCAGAATTGTATTTGCCTTTTTTGCTGCTGCATCACACTGTTGACTCATGTTCAGCCTATGATCTATTAGTATACCTAAGTCTTTTTCACATGTACTGTTGCTTAGCTCTATTCCTCCCATTCTGTATATGCTTTTTTCATTTTTATTGCCCAGATGTAGTACTTTGCATTTTTCCCTGTTAAAAACCATTCTGTTGGTTGCTGCCCACTGCTCCAGTTTATTTAGGTCTTTTTGAATCCTCTCTCTCTCTTCTCTAGTATTAGCTATCCCTCCTAGCTTTGTGTCATCAGCAAATTTAATCAGCTTACCCTCAATTCCTTCATCTAAATCATTGATAAAGATGTTGAACAATACAGGTCCCAGGACGGAGCCCTGTGGTACCCCACTTGAGACATTCATCCAGCTGGATGTGAAGCCATTTACAACCACCCTTTGAGTCCGATCACTAAGCCAGTTATGAATCCACCTAACAGTTGCCTGGTCCATTGCATACTTGGTCATTTTTTCAATAAGGATGGTGTGAGATACTTTGTCAAATGCTTTGCTGAAGTCAAGATATACTATATCTACAGCATTTCCCTGATCCACCCAGTCAGTGATTCTGTCATAGAAGGAAATTAAGTTAGTTACAAACCCATGCTGACTCTGGTTAATCACTTCATTCTTATCCATGTACTTACATACATGTTGTTTAATAATTTGTTCAAAGATCTTTCCTGGTATAGAAGTCAGACTCACCGGCCTATAGTTCCCTGGGTCCACCTTCTTCCCCTTTTTGAAGATAGGAACAACATTTGCTCTTCTCCAGTCTTCTGGGACTTCTCCTGTTCTCCAAGAATTTTCAAAGATTATGGAGAGTGGTTCTAAAATTTCTTCTACGATCTCCTTCAGTACTCTGGGGTGTAATTCATCTGGACCTGGAGACTTGAACTCATTTATGTTAGCTAAATATTCCCTCACAATCTTTCTGTTTACAGATAACTTGGATTCCTCTATTCCTTTAAAAGGACAGTGAAGATCAGTTGATGTTACATTTTCTTTCTGAGAGAAAACAGATGCAAAATAGGAATTAAAAAGTTTGGCCTTCTCAACATCCTCTCTTACCATTTCTCCATTTTCATCCTGTAAAAATCCTATAGCATCTTTGACTTTTCTTTTACTTTTGACATACCCCCAAAATCCTTTTTTATTGCTTTTGACATCTCTTGCAAGCCTTAATTCATTGTCAGCTTTAGCTAACCTGATATGTGCCCTGCAGGATCTGCAGACTGCATTATAATCTTCTTTAGATATGCCTCCCTCTTTCCATTTAATAAACATTTCTTTCTTTCTTTTTAGCATGTGTTTAAGTTCTGTGTTCATCCATCCTGGTTTCCTTAAAAGCTTCCCATTCTTCCTACTTTTCGGGATTGTTAATGATTGTGCTTTGAGAATCTCATTTTTAAAAATTTCCCATACTTCCTGGACATTTTTGTCCTTAAGGACATCCAGCCATTGGATCCCTCCTATTCTCTTTCTGAGTCTCTTAAAATCTGCCTTTCTAAAATCTAACCTTGAAGTTTGAGTCTTCACATGTCTTCCTCCTCTAGTTATCCAAAATTCTATAATAGCATGATCGCTGCCTCCTAGGGTCCCAGCCACCTTTACCTCCTCAACCATTTCCTCCCTGTTTATAAGGATTAGATCCAAAGTAGCAGATCCCCTTGTTTTCTCCCCTACCTTTTGGAAGATAAAGTTGTCAGCAAGAGAGGATAAGAATTTGCTTGACCTGTTAGTTTTACTTGAGAGAGATTCCCAACAAATGTCTGGATAGTTGAAATCTCCCATGACCACTACGTCATATTTTTGGAGAACTTGGTCATTTGATACATAAAGAGTTCATCCATATCTTCAGCTTGCCCAGGTGGCCTGTAGTAAATGCCTACAATGGTGTCCTTTCCGTTGTTCTCTCCTTGTATTCTTACCCAAACAGTTTCCACAGAACTCCCAGTATCTGAAGCTTCAATCTCTGTGCAGATATACGCTTTTCTATACATACAATGCAACACCTCCTCCTCGTTTATCAAGTCTGTTTCTTGCAAATAAGTTGTATCCTTTTAGCCTTTTATTCCAATCATGTGTATCGTCCCACCAAGTTTCAGTGATTCCAATGACATCATATTCCTTTTCCTGCATTAGTAGTCCCAATTCTCCTTGTTTGTTGCCCATGCTTTGTGCATTTGTATAAAAACATTTTAGTTTGTGATTGGTTTCTCTTCCTCCCATATTTTTATTATTTAAATTGTTTTGTCTTTGTTCTTCTTTTCCACTTCCAGTAGCAGAGATCTCAATAGTATTTGTCAGCTGAATGGCTTTTTCTGGCCTTTTGCTTCCCTTCCCACATTGTTCTAGTTTAAAGCTCTCCTGATGAGTGTAGCAAGGCGACTTCCAAATACATGTTTTCCAGTCTTCGTAAGGTGCACCCCATCTCTAGCAAGGAGTCCATCGTATAGGTAATTCATTCCGTGATCCAGAAATCCAAATCCTTGTTGACGACACCATCGACGTAGCCAGTTGTTCACCTGTAGAATCTTATTCCACCTCATTGTTCCATGGCCATCCACTGGGAGGATGGATGAGAAGACCACCTGCGCTCCCAATTCTTTCACTTTCTTGCCTAAGTCTTCAAAGTCACTGCAGATGGTTTCCAGGTCCTTTCTTGCGGTGTCATTTGTCCCCACATGTATTAGCAGGAATGGGTAGTGATCTGTAGGTCTGAAGAGTCTTGATATCCTGTCAGACACATCTTTAATTTTTGCTCCTGGAAGACAGCACATTTCTCTTGAGGTTATGTCTGGTCTGCAGATAGCGGCCTCTGTTCCTCTTAACAGGGAATCCCCCATAACCACCATTTTCCGTTTTTTCTTCACAACATTCTTCTTTCTCCATCCATACATAGAGCGAATGCTACGTAATATGTGTAAGCATCATACATACCTAGAGAAGATGCTACGTAATCAGTGACAGCGCCATACGTACCTAGAGAGGATGCTACATAATAAGGGAAGGCGCTATTGTGTCACCCTGGCCTGGATGCCACAAGTGTAATTAAAGCTGTGTCTGAGAGCAGGGGGGAGGTTCTCTGGCCAGGGGAACATTAGCATGCAATGCCTCCTGTCTCAGGCCAGTAGGGGGAGCAGGCTGCCCCTATAAAAGCTGGTACTGGGGACAGGGTTAGGGAGAACTGGATTGCCTGTCTCAGCTCTGAGACGTGTCCCAGAGTGGAGCAGGGACAGAAAGTTGCATTGTAACCTAAGAGGAAGTGTGGCAGTAGGAGAGAGCCACAAGCCAGAGACAAGAGGCGAAGAGAGCCTGTCTTGGCAGAGAAAAGACTTAATTTTACCAGACTTTGGTGTCTGAGGCTGGAAGGATTCCACATCCCCCAGCAGATAACCAGTCCGCAAGGGACTGTACATTCCTTGGCCTAAGAAGCCTGGAAGCCCTGCCACAACCGAAGGGACCAATAAAGCCGTACAAGGCGGGGAGCAGAAAGGAACCCACGTCGCAGGCCATACAGGCGAAAATACACGGAAAGCTCGGAAACGTGGGCTGTTACCCTATAAGGAGGAGATAGCCAGAAGGAGCGCAGAAAGCACGGTAGGCCTACACCCTCACCCTGACCAGGGCCAATTTCCCCGTTGCTCTCAGACATCCAGGTCCCCTCCTAGCTGGGACTGTTTGTGGGTCAGTTTGCCTGTTTAGTAAAGACCCTGGACTGCAACCTGTTGTCTGTGTGCTCCTTGCTCCTCCAGCACTATCAGCACTGGGACTCTCACTACCATCACTCCCACCATCCATTATACTGCCCTGGGGCCGCACTCTTCCCGTGGGGAGTCACACTACCCTAGCTGCACACCTCATCAGCCCCAGCGGTCTGCATGAAGCGGCGGTTCCTAATAACCGCAATCCACGGGTGGCGTAGTCGGACATAATCAATAGCACATAACGGACTACCACTGGCCTGACCACCCTGAGCCACGGAACCGGGTTGCCACTACTACTCCCATCGTTCCTCCACTGCCCGGATCCGAGTGCCCCACGGCCCAGGGGGCGAGTCAGCTTTGGCGTAGTCGGCAGGATTTCGTGCCCGCAACCACCGGGTACTGCGTGCCTGAAAAAGACTTTTGTAACTTACCTGTGGCGAAGTTTCCCGCCGTCCGGAGTCGTTTCCCGCCATCCGGAGCGGATTCCCGCCATCAGACGCCATCTTGGACCGTTTCCCGCCGTCTTCTGCCGTCTTCCCGCCATCCGCAGCTGTTTCACGCCATCGGACGCCATCTTCAGGACGCCGCGCGGGAAGAAGAGGGGCGTGGACGTCAAAACCGCACGAGATCCGAAGCTCCGCCCCACGCACTGACGCTGCGCAAGGTCCTGGAAGGGAGAGAGAGCGACGCTGACGTCATCAGGACGCGACGCAAGGTCCTCGTCCAGAGCAGCAGTAGCGGAGCCGCGGCCTACAGAAGAGGATCGTCGGAAGGTAGGCCACGCTTAACTAGGGGGGAGGAAGATGTCGGACACAGAGGCGCCCACTACCACCAACACAGCTGCAGCAGCGGTGATGCCTTTTTCCCTGCCCTACATTCCTGGAGCGGCCTGGCTGCCCAAGTACTCAGGGGAGCCCCATGCCCTAACTGACTTCAAGGAAAGGCTGTACAGTTTGTTCCAAGTTTACCCCCTGACAGAGGAACAGAAGGTCAGCATATTAACAGGGCAGTTAACTGGCGCAGACCAGAGGGAGGTAAAATCATGGCCCACTGAGGAGAAAAGGACTGTGAAGGGTATTCTGGCCCGGCTGCGGGGTACCTTTGACACACGTACCTCCGCTGAAATTAAAATGAGGTTCTATGGATGTAAGCAGCGGGCACAGGACAGCATCAGAGACTATGCCCTAAATCTGCAGGAAGCCCTGAGGGCTATTCAACAAACTGACCCAGGCAGTGTGCAGGAAACGGATAAGCTGCTAACAGAACAATTCATAGAAGGTCTGCTGTCTAGCGCCCACAGGGCTCAACTGCGCCTCATGTTCTTTCAGAACCCCGACCTGACCTTTGCCCAATTTAAGGACAGGGCCATAAGGGTGCTCCGTGAATCTGCAACCAGTGGCGCTATAAACCCCCGGCGCCCTGCTATCACTTACCACCAGGAGGCGGCGCCCTCCTCTATGGACTCCGTGGAGGCTGATGCACAGGCCCTGAACCAAGCCCCGTCGAAAGGCCTGCACCACCAAGTCCAGGAGCTGACCAGGAGCGTTGCGGCGTTGACCAGGACCGTCCAGGCGTTGCAAGTGGACCCGTCAAGACCCATCGAGCTGGCTTCAAGTCCGGAGGATGTCCCGTGGCGTCGACAGAGGAGGATCCCGTCCTTCCGAGGGAGGCCTACAGACCGCTACGCAGAGGATGGACAGCCCATTTGCCGTCGATGCAACCAGCCCGGACAAATTTCCAGGTACTGTAATTTAAACGGGTCCAACCTGGGGCAGAGGGCCGACCCCCAGGCATAAGATCACCAGGCCCTTATAATTGGCGTGATAAGTACGTTGGGGGGCGCCCGGTTTTACCCGTGGTGCTGGACGGTATCCCCATGAGCGCCTTGCTGGATACTGGGTCGCAAGTAACCACAATCCCTTATGTACTTTTTAAGCAGTATTGGACTGATGCTGATATCACACGGTATCCAGACAGTAACTTGAGCATCATCGCCAGTAATGGCTTACCCGTGCCGCAGATGGGGTTCAAGGAGATGACCATTAAAATTGGTAAAGTTGAACTGCCGGCACAGGGAGTGATTATTGTGGACATTGACCGTCATGAAAGTCACCCTAAAATAACTGTGGGTACTAACATAATTGAAAATTGTCTTTCAGAGTTAATTGTAATCTTACAACAGGTGGCGGTGAATGCTAGTTCCAGCCAACAGAGAGTCCTCAACAAGGAGATAAAAGCCCTGATGAGACGGCAGCAGGTAGAACTGTCTGGTAGTGAGATCGGTAGCGTAAGACTCAGTGATCCATTCCCCATTTCCATGCCTCCCAAAAGTGAAATGATGATCTGGTGTCGGACTGCAATCGGGTTGAGAGGTAGAGACTACCAAGCCATGGTAGAACCCGTGTACTCAGACAGCAGGCCCACCATTTTGACAGCCCGGGGGGTGGTTGATGTCCGTCATGGGAGGGTGCCCGTCCGCATCCTCAACATTGGGGAGAGGGAAGTACACTTACCCAGGTACGCTACACTCGCCAAACTGTTTGTCGTCGAACACAAAGCTATCAGGGCTGAGGAACCCTTGCCTCCATCTCCACAGGCGGAGGGTAATGGCTCCCAGAAACAAAAGGAGGACTGGTGCCAGAAACTCCACGTGGGTGCTGACTCCACTCCCCTACACCAAAAACAAGGAGTCTACCGGGTGGTACAGGAGTACGAGAGAGTCTTTAGTAAGCACCCGCTAGACTTCGGCAGAGTAAAAGGGATAGAACACCACATCCCCACAGGGAGCCACCCACCAATAAAAGAGAGGCACAGACCTGTACCCCCTGCACATTATCAGAACGCCAAGGGTATGCTGCGGGAAATGAAAGAAGCTGGGGTCATTAGAGATAGCTGTAGCCCCTGGGCAGCCCCCTTGGTTCTGGTCAAAAAGAAATACGGCACCATGAGAATGTGCGTGGACTATAGACAAATCAACCGTATCACTCACAAAGACGCATATCCGCTGCCTAGAATAGAAGAGTCTTTAGCCGCACTAAAATCTGCTAACTTCTTTTCTACTTTGGACCTTACTAGCGGGTACTGGCAGGTTCCTGTGGCAGAGGCTGACAAGGAGAAGACCGCCTTCACCACCCCGATGGGACTGAGCGAATTCAACTGCATGCCTTTCGGGCTCTGCAACGCACCAGGGACCTTCCAGCGGCTGACGGAATGCTGTCTAGGGCACCGAAACTTTGAGACGGTCCTCCTTTACCTGGACGACGTGATCATCTATTCGAAGACCTACGAGGACCATCTAAAGCACCTGGCCGAGGTGTTCGAAGCCCTGGCAGGCTATGGCCTGAAGGTGAAACCATCGAAGTGTCACCTGCTGAAACCAAAGGTCCAGTACCTAGGGCACGTGGTAAGCGCGGAAGGAGTGGCCCCCGACCCTGACAAGGTCACGGCAATCAAGAGCTGGCCAAGCCCCTCGAACATCAAAGAGGTGAGACAGTTTCTCGGGTTGGTAGGCTACTACCGAAGATTCATCCCCGGGTTCACCAAGATGGCAGCTCCTATGCAGGACCTCCTGATCGGACAGTCTAAGTCCAGGAGTCAAAAGCCACCCTTCAAGTGGGATAAACCGGAAGAGGAGTCCTTCCGCCAGCTAAAGATGGCCCTCACGGGGGATGAGATCCTGGCCTACCCTGATTACGGCCAGCCTTTCATTCTCCACACAGATGCCAGTAATGTGGGACTGGGAGCCGTACTGTCCCAAAACCAACAGGGCAGAGAACGGGTGATCGCATACGCCAGCCGGAAGCTGAGGCCCACCGAGAGGAACCCGGAGAATTACAGCTCCTTCAAGCTAGAATTCTTGGCGGTGGTGTGGGCCGTGACAGAACGCTTCAAGCATTACTTGGCCTCCGCAAAGTTCACCGTGTACACGGACAACAACCCGTTGACACACCTGGACAATGCAAGACTGGGTGCCCTGGAACAGCGGTGGATGGCCCGTCTCTCCAACTATGACTTCGTGATCAAGTACCGGGCAGGCAAAACCAACGCCAACGCGGACGCCCTATCAAGAATGCCTCACTTACCTGAAGGTGACGAAGACCCAGAAGAGCTGGAAGAGGTAGAACTCCCCGCGTTTCACCGGTATGGAGCCGCTCAACACTCTCACCGCGTGAAGGAGGAGGATCTAACAACTGTGATGATGAATCCCCTACCTCACCACAGCTGGGCCGAAACCCAAGATAGTGACCCTGCTGTCCGCCTGGTGAAAGATCTGCTGACCCGGGAAGACGCCCGCCTAGATCCAGATGCCCCGGAGGAAGCCAAGCAGCTATGGAAGGAGAAGAGCAAGCTGTTCCTCTACGAAGGCAAGTTGTGCAGAAGGATTGTCAACCACCGGACACACGAGCTGACCTGGCAAGTCGTGGTCCCAAGGCGAGATGCAGCTATGGTCCTGGGAGCTTACCATGACAGAGCGGGACACTTCGGTTGGAAGAAACTGGAGTTCCTACTAAGAGGAAGGTTCTTTTGGGTCGGCATGAGAGGAGCAGTAGAAAAGTGGTGCAGAGACTGTGGCCCTTGTCACCTGAGGAGGAAGGACCGCACCAGCCAGAAGACACCCTTGAGGCCCATCGTCACCACGCAGCCTCTTGAGCTGGTAGCTCTGGACCACGTCAAATTGGCTCCAAGCCGGTCCGGCTACATCTACGCCCTGACAATCGTGGACCACTATTCCCGTTTTCTAGTGGTGGTCCCGGTAAAGGACTTGACAGCCCAAACAGCGGCCCGAGCCTTCCAGCAATACTTCTGCCGTCCACACGGGTATCCGGAACAGGTCCTGACAGACCAGGGTCCAGCGTTTGAAGCTGAAATCTTCCAGGAGTTCTGCAACCTCTATGGCTGTAAGAAGATTCGGACAACGCCTTACCACCCCCAAACCAACGGGATGTGTGAGAAGATGAACAATATAGTCATTGATCTCCTGAAGACGTTGCCCCTGGAGGAACGCAGCCTGTGGCCAGAAAAATTGCCGGACCTGGTAGACATGTACAACAATATCCCGGTGAATGCTACAAACTGCACCCCGGCTTACCTGATGCGAGCTAGACCAGGTAAGCTGCCCGTAGACCTGGAGATGGGAGTCCTAATACCTGAGGACACCTCCCCGGATGCGGACTGGGATACGGAAAGGCAACTGCAGTACAAGAAGGTACAGGAGAGTGTGGAGAAGAGCCTGGCCCAGGTGAGAGAGAAGCAAGAAAGACTCTTCAATCAACACGCCCCTGTTAGTCCCCTAGAACCTGGTGAGCAAGTCCTAAAGCGAAAAAGAAGGCTACATAAGTTGGACGACCAGTGGGAAAGGGAACCCTACACCGTACTGCAGTCTGACCACGACAACCCAAAGGTGTGCGTAATCACCAAGGACGGAGGAGAAACCACTAGTGTCGTCTCCAGAGACCACCTCAAAAGGTGCCCCGAGCAACTCCGCAGTGCAGAAGAGGATCAGAGTGACCTTGAACCCGCAGAGGACAAGGAAGAAATGATCAGCACCGTTCTCGGAGAGTTCCCTCAATCCTGGACTCGCATAAATGATGCCATAGTGGTACCCGTCCTGCATTTCCTGCAACCGGCCCAGCAACAACCAACACCAGAGCCGGAAGGTGAAGAGCCTGTACCAGCAGCCCAGGAGAGTCAACCCTCTGCTGACAGTGAGCTTGCCATGCCTGCGGTAAGCCAAAGGACCCGCAGACAGCTGCCTGCCTTACCTGTACACCCAGCTGGTAGCTGTACCCCTAACGCTAGTGGGGAAAGCCAGGTTGGTCCACCACCAGACAGTGGGTTAAGGAGGTCAACCAGGAGCACAAAAGGACAGATACCCGCTCGCTGGAGAATATAGAGTGTACTAAAAATTGTAAATAACCCTGTTGCCAAATGTTGAATTGTTTGCCAAAGTTACCTGCATGTTTATTAATAGAGTGTTTCAGTTTCTTGCAGCTACCGTAAGGATTCACAGGTTATGGACTTTTTATAACCGGGACCTTGTGTGGACTGCATTCTGAGCCTAACCCAGGAATGAACTAAGACTGTGAAGGACTTGGGGTAGGACAGACCCCCACCTGGTTAAGGCTCCCGTTGTTTTGGTGATATGGACACCCGGTCACAGACCACACTGTGACCTTAAGAACTCAATCTGTGCGTCGTCTGTCTGTTAATATTTTATTGTTGTGCATATTGTCTTTGTTATTGTTTAGTCCCGGAGTACTAAATTTCACTAGGGGGGAATGTGTCACCCAGGCCTGGATGCCACAAGTGTAATTAAAGCTGTGTCTGAGAGCAGGGGGGAGGTTCTCTGGCCAGGGGAACATTAGCATGCAATGCCTCCTGTCTCAGGCCAGTAGGGGGAGCAGGCTGCCCCTATAAAAGCTGGTACTGGGGACAGGGTTAGGGAGAACTGGATTGCCTGTCTCAGCTCTGAGACGTGTCCCAGAGTGGAGCAGGGACAGAAAGTTGCATTGTAACCTAAGAGGAAGTGTGGCAGTAGGAGAGAGCCACAAGCCAGAGACAAGAGGCGAAGAGAGCCTGTCTTGGCAGAGAAAAGACTTCATTTTACCAGACTTTGGTGTCTGAGGCTGGAAGAATTCCACATCCCCCAGCAGAGAACCAGTCCGCAAGGGACTGTATATTCCTTGGCCTAAGAAGCCTGGAGGCCCTGCCACAACCGAAGGGACCAGTAAAGCCGTACAAGGCTGGGAGCAGAAAGGAACCCACGTCGCAGGCCATACAGGTGAGAAAGCACGGAAAGCTCGGAAACGTGGGCTGTTACCCTATCAGGAGGAGATAGCCAGAAGGAGCGCAGAAAGCACGGTAGGCCTACACCCTCACCCTGACCAGGGCCAATTTCCCCGTTGCTCTCAAACATCCAGGTCCCCTCCTAGCTGGGACTGTTTGTGGGTCAGTTTGCCTGTTTAGTAAAGACCCTGGACTGCAACCTGTTGTCTGTGTGCTCCTTGCTCCTCCAGCACTATCAGCACTGGGACTCTCACTACCATCACTCCCACCATCCATTATACTGCCCTGGGGCCGCACTCTTCCCGTGGGGAGTCACACTACCCTAGCTGCACACCTCATCAGCCCCAGCGGTCTGCATGCAGCGGCGGTTCCTAATAACCGCAATCCACGGGTGGCGTAGTCGGACATAATCAATAGCACATAACGGACTACCACTGGCCTGACCACCCTGAGCCACGGAACCGGGTTGCCACTACTACTCCCATCGTTCCCCCACTGCCCGGATCCGAGTGCCCCACGGCCCAGGGGGCGAGTCACTATACATACCTAGAGAGCGTGCTGCGCAATAAGTGACAGCGTCATACATAGCTAGAGAGGGTGCTAAGAAATAAGTGACAGCGTCATACATAGCTAGAGAGGATGCTACGTAATAAGGGAATGCACCACACATAGGTGGAGAGGATGCTAGGTAATAAGGGACGGTCCCATACATAGCTAGAGGGAGTGCTACGTAATAAGTGACAGTGCCATACATAGCTAGAGATGGTGCTACGTGATAAGTGACGATGCCATACATAGCTAGAGAGGGTGCTATGTAATAAGGGATGGCGACATATAACGCAGCATTCTCTCTAGCTATGTAAGGGACAGCACCATACATAGCTAGAAAGGATGTTACGTAATAAGGGACGGCCCCATACATAGCTAGAGAGGTTGCTACATAATAAGTGACAGCGTTATACATAGCTAGAGAGGATGCTACGTAATGAGGGACGGCGCTATACATAACTAGAGAGGATGCTACATAATAAGAGACGACATCATACATACCTAGAGAGGGTGCTACGTAATAAGGGAAGGTGTCATACATAGGTAGAGAGGGTGCTACGTAATAAGGGACGAAGTTATACATACCTAGAGAGGATGCTACGTAATAAGGGACGGCCCCATACATACCTAGAGAGGATGCTACATAATAAGGTACGGCGCCATACATAGCTAGAGAGGGTGCTACGTAATAAGTGACAGTGCCATACATAGCTAGAGAGGGTGCTACGTGATAAGTGACGACTAGTGTTGAGCGATACCTTCCGATATCGGGAAATATCGGATCGGACCGATACCGAAAAAGTATCGGATATCGCCGATTCCGATACCGGAAACCAATGCAAGTCAATGGGACAGAAATATCGGAATGAAAATAAACCCTTTCTTTCCTTGTAGGTTAATTCTACATGAAGGAAAACAACTAAGAATAATGTAGAATGTATTGGGGGAGGTGGGGGAGACAATAAAGGCATAGAGGTTTAGCCCAATCAAATGGAATAGCAGGAATTAATATGTTTTTTTAAGACGTTCTGAGTTACGGAAATATTGACTATGTTAAGTATTTTTATATTTTGTCAGATATTTATGTTTCACTACTTCCATGCTCTTCACCTTCTTTTTTACTTCTCCCACACTTTCTCCTTCATCATCCTCAGCATCTTTTTCATCCTCTTCTTCTTCACCTTCTTCATCTTCTTCTTCTTCACTTTCTTCGTATTATTCTTTTTTTTTACATTCTTCATATTCTACTTCTTCATCTTCTTCATATTCTTCTTCTTCATCATATTCTTATTTGTGACAGGCATTTCTGTAGTTGTTATCTATAAAAGGTTGGACATTACACCTTTCGTTCTGCCCGTCACAAAAGATTTACAACAGGATTTGTCCGCGTTCAGTTTGGCCTGCAGCAGCAGGTCTTTTCCAGGGGCACCACGAGGAGGAACGGACTCACCCCCATACACTGCTTAGTCATCTTCTGCTTATAATTTAGATATTATCTTTTGCTCTGATTTTTAGTCTTATGCTTAATGTTCTTCCGCTTTTTGTTCTGCAGCTTCTTGTATTTCTGCTTCTTGGTTTTCTGTCTCTTGTTCTTCTGTATCTTGGTGCTTGTCTTATCTTCTTTGTCCTCTTGGTCAACTTCTTCAGGGTCATCTTCTTGGTCTTCTTCGGGGTGGTCTTCAGGGTCGTCGTCTTTGGGGGTCCTCGTCTTCGGGGTCCTCGTCTTCTTCGGGTTGGTCTTCTGGGTCCTCGTCTTCGGGGTCCTCGTCTTCTTCAGGGTGGTCTTCAGGGTTCTCGTCTTCTTTGGGGTGGTCTTCAGGGTCCTCGTCTTCTTCGGGGTGGTCTTCAGGGTCCTCGTCTTCAGGGTCGTTGTCTTCGGGGTCCTCGTCTTCTTAGGGTTGGTCTTCAGGGTCCTCGTCTTCAGGATCCTCGTCAGGGAGATCCAGAGTGATTACCAAGAACCATTTCAAAAAGCTTGAACTTGGAAATGTAGCAGAAGGTACAAGAAAGCTGAGGAACTACCGAGGACCAGCTGACGGTACTGGAAACCGGATGGATAGCAGAAGGTACAAGAGCCAATGGAACTGCCGAAGACCAGCTGACGGTACTGGAACTCAGTTACTAAGCAGGAGGTACCTGTGTCAGAAAGCACTACCAAGGACCAGCAGACGTTGGTGGAACTTGGATACCGAGAAGGAGGCACCTAATCCAAAGGCACTGCCGAGAACCAGCTGACGGTACTGGAACCCGGATGGGTAGCAGAAGGTACCCATGTAAAAAAAAGTTCAAGGCTGCGAGCCGGCCGCAGTTACCAAAACCCACAGTCCTACAGGGGGTGCTTGTCCTATTGGCACTATGGAACCAGCCTTCATTGCCAGATCCCGCAGCCCACAGAGGAGTCACCTAAACTGCAGGCACCATAGAGTCGGCTAACCCGACCGCAACACGACAGGACAACGCATTGGAGGCAAAGTGACGTTGACACTACCCGGAAACAGCTGGCGTGCTGGAACCAGGCTGGGCAGGAGGGAGTACCCGTGCCAAAGTCACTGCCGAGAACCAGCTGACGGTACTGGAACCCAGATGGGTAGTAGAAGGTACAAGAGCAAATTGAACTACCGAGGACCAGCTGACGGTACTGGAACCCGGATGGGTAGCAGAAGGTACAAGAGCCAATGGAACTGCCGAAGATCAGCTGACGGTACTGGAACTCGGTTACTAAGCAGGAGGTACCTGTGCCAGAAAGCACTACCAAGAACCAGCAGACGTTGGTGGAACTTGGATACCGAGAAGGAGGCACCTAATCCAAAGGCACTGCCGAGAACCAGCTGACGGTACTGGAACCCGGATGGGTAGTAGAAGGTACAAGAGCAAATGGAGCTACCGAGAACCAGCTGGCGGTGCTGGAACCCAGGGTAAATACTAAAAACAGAGTGGAGCCAGAGGTGTAATTGGAGCAAGTTTTAAATCAGTAGTACAGTGGATGTGGACAAAGCAGGAGAATTTGCCGGACACACAGCAGGGGAACAGCTGACGTTACTGAACCCCAATAACACTGGAGCAAGCGTTGACTGTGCAGACGGCACTTCTGAGCAGCAACTAGCGGTATTGGAGCCCAGGGTAAATACTAAAAACAGAGGAGCCAGAGGTGTATTTGGAGGAGGTTTTAAATCAGTAGTACAGTGGATGTGGACAAAGCAGGAGAAATTGCCGTCCGCACAGCAGGGGAACAGCTGACGTTACCGAACCCCAATAACACGGCAGCAAGTGTTGACTGTGCAGACGGCACTTCCGAGCGCCAACTGGCGGTGTTGGAGCTCAGGGATAATACTGAAAACAGAGGAGCCAGAGGTGTATTTGGAGGAGGTTTTAAATCAGTAGTACAGTGGATGTGGACAGAGCAGGAGAAATTGCCGTCCGCACAGCAGGGGAACAGCTGACGTTACTGAACCCCAATGACACGGCAGCAAGTGTTGACTGTGCAGACGGCACTTCCGAGCGCCAACTGGCGGTGTTGGAGCTCAGGTATAATACTGAAAACAGAGGAGCCAGAGGTGTAATTGGAGCAACTTTAAAATCTGTAGTAGTGAGAATGTGGACAGAGCAGGAGAAATTGCCGTCCGCACAGCAGGGGAACAGCTGACGTTACTGAACCCCAATGACACGGCAGCAAGTGTTGACTGTGCAGACGGCACTTCCGAGCGCCAACTGGCGGTGTTGGAGCTCAGGGATAATACTGAAAACAGAGGAGCCAGAGGTGTAATTGGAGCAACTTTAAAATCTGTAGTAGTGAGAATGTGGACAGAGCAGGAGAAATTGCCGTCCGCACAGCAGGGGAACAGCTGACGTTACCGAACCCCAATAACATGGCAGCAAGTGTTGACTGTGCAGACGGCACTTGCGAGCGCCAACTGGCGGTGTTGGAGCTCAGGGATAATACTGAAAACAGAGGAGCCAGAGGTGTATTTGGAGGAGGTTTTAAATCAGTAGTACAGTGGATGTGGACAGAGCAGGAGAAATTGCCATCCGCACAGCCGGGGAACAGCTGACGTTACTGAACCCCAATAACACGGCAGCAAGTGTTGACTGTGCAGACGGCACTTCCGAGCGCCAACTGGCGGTGTTGGAGCTCAGGGATAATACTGAAAACCGAGGAGCCAGAGGTGTAATTGGAGCAACTTTAAAATCAGTAGAAGTGAGAATGTGGACAGAGCAGGAGAAATTGCCGTCCGCACAGCAGGGGAACAGCTGACGTTACTGAACCCCAATGACACGGCAGCAAGTGTTGACTGTGCAGACGGCACTTCCGAGCACCAACTGGCGGTGTTGGAGCTCAGGGATAATACTGAAAACAGAGGAGCCAGAGGTGTAATTGGAGCAACTTTAAAATCTGTAGTAGTGAGAATGTGGACAGAGCAGAAGAAATTGCCGTCCGCACAGCAGGGGAACAACTGACGTTACTGAACCCCAATGACATGGCAGCAAGTGTTGACTGTGCAGACGGCACTTCCGAGCGCCAACTGGCGGTGTTGGAGCTCAGGGATAATACTGAAAACAGAGGAGCCAGAGGTGTAATTGGAGCAACTTTAAAATCTGTAGTAGTGAGAATGTGGACAGAGCAGGAGAAATTGCCGTCCGCACAGCCGGGGAACAGCTGACGTTACTGAACCCCAATGACACGGCAGCAAGTGTTGACTGTGCAGACGGCACTTCCGAGCGCCAACTGGCGGTGTTGGAGCTCAGGGATTACATTTCAGGTGGTAGAAACATGAACAGAACAGGAGACCTGGATACTTTTGCCAACAATTATTTATTCTGGAAGAGGACTGGCAAATTCATGAGAGATCCAGGCCTTGTTCATTTTGAGAAAAGTAAGCCGGTCAACGTTATCGGAGGATAGTCACATGCGACGGTCTGTTAGTACACCACCTGCGGCACTAAAGACGCGTTCCGATAATACACTAGCAGCAGGGCAAGCTAGCACCTCCAATGCATACTGACTTAGCTCTGGCCATGTATCTAGCTTACAGACCCAAAACTTGAAGGGAGAGAGCCGTCTGGGAGTACACTAAGAGGGCAAGACATGTAGTCTGTCACCATCTGACGGAAACGTTGCCTCCTGCTGACTGGAGCCGTCTGTGATGGTGTAGACATTTGTGGCGGCGGGGACACAAAACTTTGCCACATTTCGGCCATACTGGTCTTGCCTTGTGCTGAGGCGCTGCTTCTGCTCCCTCTTTGTGCAGAGCTTCCTCCACTGCCTCGACGCACTGAGCTGCTTTGTAAAGCACTAGCAGCACTGCTCTCGGTTGGAATGGAGAACATGATGGAATGCAGGAATGCACCAGTGCGTCTTGGAACTCCCGCATTTTACCCTCCCGGTTCAACGGTGTTATGAGGCTTTGTAAGTTGTCCCGGTAGCGAGGATCTAGGAGGGTGGATACCCAATAATCAGCCGTGTTGAGAATGTGGGCGATGCGGCGGTCGTTTCTCAGGCACTGCAGCATGAAATCAACCATGTGCTGCAGACTGCCAACTGGCCAAGAAACGCTGTCCCCTGCTTGAGGCGTGATCTCTGCCTGCTCTGCATCACCCCACCCTCGCTCTAGATACTGACTACTAGAGCATTGTGAACCTCCCTCCTCTGGACAGATGTCTTCCTCATCCATTGACTCCTCCTCATCCTCCTCACAAAGTGTCCCCTGCCTAGGCCTTTGTGAGGAACCACGTTGCGCAGACTGTAGAGAAGCAGATGGCATTTGTGACTCCTCATCCTCCACCTCTTTCAAAACCTCGCCCCTTAGTGCTTGCAGTGTTTTTTCAAGCAGGCAGATAAGGGGGATAGTCATGCTGACTAGTGCATCATCTGCACTCGCCATCCGCGTGGAATAATTGAAGGCACGCAAAACGTGGCAAATGTCCTTCATAGAGGCCCACTCAGTGGTGGTGAAGTGTGAACGGCGCGCACTGCGACTTCTTTGCGCCTGCTGCAGCTGGTACTCCATTACTGCTGCCTGCTGCTCACACAACCTCTCCAACATATGTAACGTTGAATTCCACCTGGTGGGTAGGTCACATATGATGCGATGTTCCGGAAGACGTAATCGGCGCTGCAGAGCTGCAATGCGTGATCTTGCATTGCTGGAACGCCGCAAGTGAGCGCACTCTATGCGGACCCTGTGAAGCAGTGCATCAAGATCCGGATAGTCCCTCAAAAAACTCTGCACGACCCAGTTGAGCACATGTGCCAGACATGGGATGTGAGTGAGGTTGCCTAGGCCCAGAGCTGCCACCAGATTTCGGCCATTGTCACACACTACCATGCCTGGCTGGAGATTCGCTGGCACAAACCACACGTCGCTCTGCTGCTTGATGGCATTCCAGAGCTCCTGCGCTGTGTGGCTTCGATTCCCCAAAGAAATTAATTTTAATACGGCCTGTTGACGTTTGGCCACGGCTGTGCTCATATTGGTCACCATAACAGGTAACCGTTCACGGGTCGATGTGGAGGTAGACCGTGACGGCTCCTGCAGCACTGATTCAGAGGAACTGGAGTATGAGGAGGAGTCAATGTGTACAGACTGGATTCCTGCAATCCTTGGAGTTGGCAGAACACGTACAGCGCCACTCTCAAGATCTGTACCCGGCTCCACAACATTTACCCAATGGGCAGTGAGGGAAAGGTATCGTCCCTGTCCATGCTTACTGGTCCACGCATCGGTGGTCAGGTGGACCTTGCTACTGACGGCGTTTTGTAGCGCATGTTTAATTTTTCCCTCCACATGATGTTGCAGGGCAGGGACGGCTTGCCTGCTGAAATAAAATCGGCTGGGCACGTTGTATTGTGGGACTGCCAATGCCATAAAGTTACGGAATGTGTCAGTCTCCACCAGCCTGAATGATAGCATTTCAAGGGCCAGTAGTTTAGCAATGCCAGCATTCAGAGCCTGTGCTCGGGGGTGGTTTGCCGAGTATGGGCGCCTTTTCTCCCATGCCTGTGCTAACGATGGCTGTAGACTGGCCTGGGAGTGTGAGGATGACTGGGAAAGTGGTGCTGTGGGTGGAAATACACTGTGTCTCTGTACAACAGTGCCAGAGATTCTTCCATGGCGATCCTGTGAGGAAGCCGAACCAGCTGTGTGTGAGCTGGAGGAAGAGGCTACAACACGAGCTGAAGAGGTGGTAGGTGGCGCTGTAGGTTGGCCTAGGTCTTCAGTGTGTTTTTGTAACTCCACCACGTGCTTGGTCCGCATATGTTTCCACATATTTGTGGTATTGAGGTTGCTGACACTTTTCCCTCTTTTCACCTTCTGATTACACAGCTTGCATTTGACAAAGCAAATGTCATCTGCAACTGTGTCAAAAAAGGACCAGGCACTGCAAGTCTTGGGAGCGCCCGCTTTGGATTTTGGAAGAGCCATGCTCCTAATGGGTGCCGAAGTGGAGGCTACAGGCAACCAAGTCTGCCCCCTCCCTCTCCCTCCTTTTTGGGCTGTTCGGGGAATCTCTTCCTCAGAGCTGCTCCCACCACCTTCCTGTCCCTCATGCCATGATGGGTCAAGGACCTCATCATCTACACCACCCTTTTCAAACAACTGCTTCTCCTGGGTAGTCTCGACAGCACAGTACGCACCAGAAAGTGGCACCTGAGTCTCATCATCAGATGCGTACTGAGGTGTGCTGCTGACCATAGGCACTGGCCCACCCGCCTCTTCAGATTCAGAGAGACAAAACGGTTGCGCATCACTGCATACTACCTCTTCTTCAAATTCTCGAATTCTGCTTGGCTGGCCCCCTCTTTCCAAGCCAAGAGATTCAGAGAACAGAAGTAGAGATGGCTCCTGTCCAGGGCTCTCTGACTGCCTGGGCAATTTGGCAGGTGGTGAAGAGACAGATGGGTGCTCTTCAGTGCTCAGGACCTGAGAGGATTTGGAACTAATTGAAGTCGATGTGTTAGCTGCCATCCATCCGACAACGGCTTCAATTTGGTCCTCCCGCAGCAGTGGGGTACGGCTAGCTCCTACAAAGCTGCGCATAAAGGACTGTTCCCTGGTAAATCTGGGGGATGCTGAGTCACTGGTGCCCGCAGCAGGCACAGAATCCCCACGTCCTCTCCCTGCAGGCACAGAATCCTCATGTCCTCTCCCTGCAGAAACTCCACGCCCACGACCACGTGCCTTACTCCCTGCCTTCTTCATCTTGGTAGACTGATAAAGATAGGCAGAAAAGTACTAAGGGCTTAGTGTGCTTATTCCTGAACAGCTGCTAACAGGTATAAGAAACACTAATTTTATAAAGTGTGGACTAGACTTTAATATGAGCTAATGTGGCCTACACAACTGTAAAGTGGAGTGTTTGGTGAACTTTTAGGGTTTTTTTGTCACAAAAAGACACTGGATGTGCCTAAAGATGTAATAACGATAGTATCACAAACTTTTTGTAGCTATTACAATGTAGGAAGGTAACCTACAATGCAATAGATGAGGCTGCAAAAAATAGGCTAATACTAATCTGGCTGGGGCTGCAGGGCCCAATGCTGCAGAAAGGCTCCTCTAACTACTCCTATATAGTGTGCTTGGAACCAATTTAGCTGAATACGGATGGAACCACCACACTAATAGGAGAAATCAGGAAAAATTATGAATTGGGAAAAAAGGACAATGTATGAGGCAGTGACACACACTGAGTGCACTACAACCAGACGTGGTTGAAGCACACACTACAGGGTGAGCTGCACTCACACACCAGACCTTGCAGAAAGCGGTGAACAGCACAGAGAACTGTGCACTAGCACTGCAAGGCACAGCGATTTATAAAGTAGCTTGGGTAAAGCAGAATAGACCAAATAGGTAGCTAAAACTGTCCCTCAGAACAACAGCGTCCTATCCTTAACTGAATTCACAGCAGAGTGAGCTCAAAATGGCGGCGGCGGCTTTTATAGTGTATCATGACATGATTTCAGCAGCCAATCACAGCCATGCCATTAGTTAAGATGCCTACATGCCTAACAGGATGTGCCCACACTTCTTAGGATCCTCATTGGCTGAATAAAATGAAAATGGCTCATTGCATTATGGGAACTTCCGATTCCGGTATACGATATTGCAAAAGTATCGGAATTAAGTATCAGAATTCCGATACCGCGAATATCGGCCGATACCCGATATTTCAGTATCGGAATGCTCAACACTAGTGACGACGCCACACATAGCTAGAGAGGGTGCTACGTAATAAGGGACGGCGACATATAACGCAACAGTCTCTCTAGCAATGTAAGGGACAGCACCATACATAGCTAGAAAGTATATTAAGTAATAAGGGACAGCGCTATACATAGCTAGAAAGGATGTTACGTAATAAGGGACGGCCCCATACATAGCTAGAGAGGTTGCTACATAATAAGTGACAGCGCCATACATCCCTAGAGAGGGTGGTACGTAATAAGGAAAGTTGTCATACATAGGTAGAGAGGGTGCTAAGTAATAAGGGATGGTGCTATACATACCTAAAGAGGATGCTACGTAATAAGGGATGGCCCCATACATACCTAGAGAGGATGCTACATAATAAGGGACGGTGCCATACATAGCTAGAGAGGGTACTACGTAATAAGGGACGGCACCATACATAGAGCGAATGCTATGTAATATGTGTAAGCACCCTACATAACTAGAGAAGATGCTACATAATCAGGGACAGCGCCATACATACCTAGAGAGGATGCTACATAATAAGGGAAGGCGCCATAGATAGGTAGAGAGGAAGCTACGTAATAAGAGACGGCCCCATACATAGAATCATAGAATCATAGAATCATAGAATGGTAGAGTTGGAAGGGACCTCCTGGGTCATCTGGTCCAACCCCCTGCTCAAAGCAGGATTCACTAAATCATCTCAGACAGATGTCTGTCCAGCCTCTGTTTGAAGACGTCCATTGAAGGGGAACTCACCACCTCTCGTGGCAGCCTGTTCCACTCATTAATCACCCTAACTGTCAAAAAGTTTTTTCTAATATCTAATCTGTGTCTCCTCCCATTTAGTTTCATCCCATTGCTTCTAGTCTTTCCTTGTGCAAATGAGAATAAAGATGATCCTTCTACAATGTGACAGCCCTTGACATATTTGTAGACAGCTATTAAGTCTCCTCTCAGTCTTCTTTTTTGCAAGCTAAACATTCCCAAATCCTGCAACCGTTCCTCATAGGACATGGTTTGCAGACCAGTCACCATTCTGGTCGCTCTTCTCTGAACTTGCTCCAGTTTGTCTATGTCTTTTTTAAAATGTGGTGCCCAAAACTGTACACAGTATTCCAGATGAGGTCTGACCAAAGACGAGTAAAGACCAATAATGACTTCACGTGATCTAGACTGTATGCTTCTGTTAATACATCCCAGAATTGTATTTGCCTTTTTTGCTGCTGCATCACACTGTTGACTCATGTTCAGTCTATGATCTATTAGTATACCTAAGTCTTTTTCACATGTACTGTTGCTTAGCTCTATTCCTCCCATTCTGTATATGCTTTTTTCATTTTTATTGCCCAGATGTAGTACTTTGCATTTTTCCCTGTTAAAAACCATTCTGTTGGTTGCTGCCCACTGCTCCAGTTTATTTAGGTCTTTTTGAATCCTCTCTCTCTCTTCTCTAGTATTAGCTATCCCTCCTAGCTTTGTGTCATCAGCAAATTTAATCAGTTTACCCTCAATTCCTTCATCTAAATCATTGATAAAGATGTTGAACAATACAGGTCCCAGGACGGAGCCCTGTGGTACCCCACTTGAGACATTCATCCAGCTGGATGTGAAGCCATTTACAATCACCCTTTGAGTCCGATCACTAAGCCAGTTATGAATCCACCTAACAGTTGCCTGGTCCATTGCATACTTGGTCATTTTTTCAATAAGGATGGTGTGAGATACTTTGTCAAATGCTTTGCTGAAGTCAAGATATACTATATCTACAGCATTTCCCTGATCCACCCAGTCAGTGATTTTGTCATAGAAGGAAATTAAGTTAGTCTGACATGACTTGTTAGTTTTAAACCCATGCTGACTCTGGTTAATCACTTCATTCTTATCCAGGTACTTACATACATGTTGTTTAATAATTTGTTCAAAGATCTTTCCTGGTATAGAAGTCAGACTCACCGGCCTATAGTTCCCTGGGTCCACCTTCTTCCCCTTTTTGAAGATAGGAACAACATTTGCTCTTCTCCAGTCTTCTGGGACTTCTCCTGTTCTCCAAGAATTTTCAAAGATTATGGAGAGTGGTTCTAAAATTTCTTCTACGATCTCCTTCAGTACTCTGGGGTGTAATTCATCTGGACCTGGAGACTTGAACTCATTTATGTTAGCTAAATATTCCCTCACAATCTTTCTGTTTACAGATAACTTGGATTCTTCTATTCCTTTAAAAGGACAGTGAAGATCAGTTGATGTTACATTTTCTTTCTGAGAGAAAACAGATGCAAAATAGGAATTAAAAAGTTTGGCCTTCTCAACATCCTCTCTTACCATTTCTCCATTTTCATCCTGTAAAAATCCTATAGCATCTTTGACTTTTCTTTTACTTTTGACATACCCCCAAAATCCTTTTTTATTGCTTTTGACATCTCTTGCAAGCCTTAATTCATTGTCAGCTTTAGCTAACCTGATACATGCCCTGCAGGATCTGCAGACTGCATTATAATCTTCTTTAGATATGCCTCCCTCTTTCCATTTAATAAACATTTCTTTCTTTCTTTTTAGCATGTGTTTAAGTTCTGTGTTCATCCATCCTGGTTTCCTTAAATGCTTCCCATTCTTCCTACTTTTCGGGATTGTCAACGATTGTGCTTTGAGAATCTCATTTTTAAAAATTTCCCATCCTTCCTGGACATTTTTGTCCTTAAGGACATTCAGCCATTGGATCCCTCCTATTCTCTTTCTGAGTCTCTTAAAATCTGCCCTTCTAAAATCTAACCTTGAAGTTTGAGTCTTCACATGTCTTCCTCCTCTAGTTATCCAAAATTCTATAATAGCATGATCGCTGCCTCCTAGGGTCCCAGCCACTTTTACCTCCTCAACCATTTTCCTCCTTGTTTATAAGGATTAGATCCAAAGTAGCAGATCCCCTTGTTTTCTCCCCTACCTTTTGGAAGATAAAGTTGTCAGCAAGAGAGGATAAGAAATTGCTTGACCTGTTAGTTTTACTTGAGAGAGATTCCCAACAAATGTCTGGATAGTTGAAATCTCCCATGACCACTACGTCATATTTTTTTGAGAACTTGGTCATTTGATACATAAAGAGTTCATCCATATCTTCAGCTTGCCCAGGTGGCCTGTAGTAAATGCCTACAATGGTGTCCTTTCCGTTGTTCTCTCCTTGTATTCTTACCCAAACAGTTTCCACAGAACTCCCAGTCTCTGAAGCTTCAATCTCTGTGCAGATATACGCTTTTCTAACATACAATGCGACACCTCCTCCTCGTTTATCAAGTCTGTTTCTTGCAAATAAGTTGTATCCTTTTAGCCTTTTATTCCAATCATGTGTATCGTCCCACCAAGTTTCAGTGATTCCAATGACATCATATTTCTTTTCCTGCGTTAGTAGTTCTAATTCTCCTTGTTTGTTGCCCATGCTTTGTGCATTTGTATAAAAACATTTTAGTTTGTGATTGGTTTCTCTTCCTCCCATATTTTTATTATTTAAATTGTTTTGTCTTTGTTCTTCCTTTCCACTTCCAGTAGCAGAGATCTCAATAGTATTTGTCAGCTGTATGGCTTTTTCTGGCCTTTTGCTTCCCTTCCCACATTGTTCTAGTTTAAAGCTCTCCTGATGAGTGCAGCAAGGCAATTTCCAAATACATGTTTTCCAGTCTTCGTAAGGTGCACCCCATCTCTAGCAAGTAGTCCATCGTATAGGTAATTCATTCCGTGATCCAGAAATCCAAATCCTTGTTGACGGCACCATCGACGTAGCCAGTTGTTCACCTGTAGAATCTTATTCCACCTCATTGTTCCATGGCCATCCACTGGGAGGATGGATGAGAAGACCACCTGCGCTCCCAATTCTTTCACTTTCTTGCCCAAGTCTTCAAAGTCACTGCAGATGGTTTCCAGGTCCTTTCTTGCGGTGTCATTTGTCCCCACATGTATTAGCAGGAATGGGTAGTGATCTGTAGGTCTGAAGAGTCTTGATATCCTGTCAGACACATCTTTAATTTTTGCTCCTGGAAGACAGCACATTTCTCTTGAGGTTATGTCTGGTCTGCAGATAGCGGCCTCTGTTCCTCTTAACAGGGAATCCCCCATGACCACCACTCTCCGTTTTTTCTTCACAACATTCTTCTTTCTCCATCCAGGAGGATTCTGAGGGCTTACAAGGTTATTCATTGCTGGCAAAGTCTTATTTTGCTGTATTTCTTCATGGTTCTCCTGCGTGAGAGCCTGGTACTGGTTCCTGAGCAGTATGGGTGCTGACTGCCTCTCGATCCTCCTGCTTCTGTGGGTCACATGCTTCCATTCCTCTGTTTCCTCAGGTGCAGTTCGAATTTCTTCTCTTTCTGAATCATGAAGAGATAATTCTGCTCTGTCTAAGAACTCTTCACCTTCCTTAATGATTTTCAAGGTAGTTAACCTCTCTTCTAGATTTCGCAACTTTTCCTCCAACAGGGACACAAGCTTGCATTTCTGGCATGTGAAGTTTGGCTTTTCCACTGGCAAGTCTGTGAACATGTAGCAGGATATGCAGCTCACCAAATGGCTCCTGGACTCTTCCATGTTCTTACTGTTAATGTTCTGAAAACAGTGAAAAAAGCTTAAAAAAAAAAAAGCTTCAAAATGCGCGCGCCGGTAGGCGCGCGGTTTACCGATGTCCTCTTTTCAGCTCCAACAGCCAAAATCCAGTGTTCTTTGAGCTCACGGAGACTCTTCACTTACCCCAAAATGCAGTGGGAATATGCAAATTATCTCCTCAGGACTCCTCCCCTGGTTTACCGATGTCCTCTTTTCAGCTCCAACAGCCAAAATCCAGTGTTCTTTGAGCTCACGGAGACTCTTCACTTACCCCAAAATGCAGTGGGAATATGCAAATTATCTCCTCAGGACTCCTCCCCTGGTTTACCGATGTCCTCTTTTCAGCTCCAACAGCCAAAATCCAGTGTTCTTTGAGCTCACGGAGACTCTTCACTTACCCCAAAATGCAGTGGGAATATGCAAATTATCTCCTCAGGACTCCTCCCCTGGTTTACCGATGTCCTCTTTTCAGCTCCAACAGCCAAAATCCAGTGTTCTTTGAGCTCACGGAGACTCTTCACTTACCCCAAAATGCAGTGGGAATATGCAAATTATCTCCTCAGGACTCCTCCCCTGGTTTACCGATGTCCTCTTTTCAGCTCCAACAGCCAAAATCCAGTGTTCTTTGAGCTCACGGAGACTCTTCACTTACCCCAAAATGCAGTGGGAATATGCAAATTATCTCCTCAGGACTCCTCCCCTGGTTTACCGATGTCCTCTTTTCAGCTCCAACAGCCAAAATCCAGTGTTCTTTGAGCTCACGGAGACTCTTCACTTACCCCAAAATGCAGTGGGAATATGCAAATTATCTCCTCAGGACTCCTCCCCTGGTTTACCGATGTCCTCTTTTCAGCTCCAACAGCCAAAATCCAGTGTTCTTTGAGCTCACGGAGACTCTTCACTTACCCCAAAATGCAGTGGGAATATGCAAATTATCTCCTCAGGACTCCTCCCCTGGTTTACCGATGTCCTCTTTTCAGCTCCAACAGCCAAAATCCAGTGTTCTTTGAGCTCACGGAGACTCTTCACTTACCCCAAAATGCAGTGGGAATATGCAAATTATCTCCTCAGGACTCCTCCCCTGGTTTACCGATGTCCTCTTTTCAGCTCCAACAGCCAAAATCCAGTGTTCTTTGAGCTCACGGAGACTCTTCACTTACCCCAAAATGCAGTGGGAATATGCAAATTATCTCCTCAGGACTCCTCCCCTGGTTTACCGATGTCCTCTTTTCAGCTCCAACAGCCAAAATCCAGTGTTCTTTGAGCTCACGGAGACTCTTCACTTACCCCAAAATGCAGTGGGAATATGCAAATTATCTCCTCAGGACTCCTCCCCTGGTTTACCGACGTCCTCTTTTCAGCTCCAACAGCCAAAATCCAGTGTTCTTTGAGCTCACGGAGACTCTTCACTTACCCCAAAATGCAGTGGGAATATGCAAATTATCTCCTCAGGACTCCTCCCCTGGTTTACCGATGTCCTCTTTTCAGCTCCAACAGCCAAAATCCAGTGTTCTTTGAGCTCACGGAGACTCTTCACTTACCCCAAAATGCAGTGGGAATATGCAAATTATCTCCTCAGGACTCCTCCCCTGGTTTACCGATGTCCTCTTTTCAGCTCCAACAGCCAAAATCCAGTGTTCTTTGAGCTCACGGAGACTCTTCACTTACCCCAAAATGCAGTGGGAATATGCAAATTATCTCCTCAGGACTCCTCCCCTGGTTTACCGATGTCCTCTTTTCAGCTCCAACAGCCAAAATCCAGTGTTCTTTGAGCTCACGGAGACTCTTCACTTACCCCAAAATGCAGTGGGAATATGCAAATTATCTCCTCAGGACTCCTCCCCTGGTTTACCGATGTCCTCTTTTCAGCTCCAACAGCCAAAATCCAGTGTTCTTTGAGCTCACGGAGACTCTTCACTTACCCCAAAATGCAGTGGGAATATGCAAATTATCTCCTCAGGACTCCTCCCCTGGTTTACCGATGTCCTCTTTTCAGCTCCAACAGCCAAAATCCAGTGTTCTTTGAGCTCACGGAGACTCTTCACTTACCCCAAAATGCAGTGGGAATATGCAAATTATCTCCTCAGGACTCCTCCCCTGGTTTACCGATGTCCTCTTTTCAGCTCCAACAGCCAAAATCCAGTGTTCTTTGAGCTCACGGAGACTCTTCACTTACCCCAAAATGCAGTGGGAATATGCAAATTATCTCCTCAGGACTCCTCCCCTGGTTTACCGATGTCCTCTTTTCAGCTCCAACAGCCAAAATCCAGTGTTCTTTGAGCTCACGGAGACTCTTCACTTACCCCAAAATGCAGTGGGAATATGCAAATTATCTCCTCAGGACTCCTCCCCTGGTTTACCGATGTCCTCTTTTCAGCTCCAACAGCCAAAATCCAGTGTTCTTTGAGCTCACGGAGACTCTTCACTTACCCCAAAATGCAGTGGGAATATGCAAATTATCTCCTCAGGACTCCTCCCCTGGTTTACCGATGTCCTCTTTTCAGCTCCAACAGCCAAAATCCAGTGTTCTTTGAGCTCACGGAGACTCTTCACTTACCCCAAAATGCAGTGGGAATATGCAAATTATCTCCTCAGGACTCCTCCCCTGGTTTACCGATGTCCTCTTTTCAGCTCCAACAGCCAAAATCCAGTGTTCTTTGAGCTCACGGAGACTCTTCACTTACCCCAAAATGCAGTGGGAATATGCAAATTATCTCCTCAGGACTCCTCCCCTGGTTTACCGATGTCCTCTTTTCAGCTCCAACAGCCAAAATCCAGTGTTCTTTGAGCTCACGGAGACTCTTCACTTACCCCAAAATGCAGTGGGAATATGCAAATTATCTCCTCAGGACTCCTCCCCTGGTTTACCGATGTCCTCTTTTCAGCTCCAACAGCCAAAATCCAGTGTTCTTTGAGCTCACGGAGACTCTTCACTTACCCCAAAATGCAGTGGGAATATGCAAATTATCTCCTCAGGACTCCTCCCCTGGTTTACCGATGTCCTCTTTTCAGCTCCAACAGCCAAAATCCAGTGTTCTTTGAGCTCACGGAGACTCTTCACTTACCCCAAAATGCAGTGGGAATATGCAAATTATCTCCTCAGGACTCCTCCCCTGGTTTACCGATGTCCTCTTTTCAGCTCCAACAGCCAAAATCCAGTGTTCTTTGAGCTCACGGAGACTCTTCACTTACCCCAAAATGCAGTGGGAATATGCAAATTATCTCCTCAGGACTCCTCCCCTGGTTTACCGATGTCCTCTTTTCAGCTCCAACAGCCAAAATCCAGTGTTCTTTGAGCTCACGGAGACTCTTCACTTACCCCAAAATGCAGTGGGAATATGCAAATTATCTCCTCAGGACTCCTCCCCTGGTTTACCGATGTCCTCTTTTCAGCTCCAACAGCCAAAATCCAGTGTTCTTTGAGCTCACGGAGACTCTTCACTTACCCCAAAATGCAGTGGGAATATGCAAATTATCTCCTCAGGACTCCTCCCCTGGTTTACCGATGTCCTCTTTTCAGCTCCAACAGCCAAAATCCAGTGTTCTTTGAGCTCACGGAGACTCTTCACTTACCCCAAAATGCAGTGGGAATATGCAAATTATCTCCTCAGGACTCCTCCCCTGTTTTTTTTTTTTTTTTTTTTTTTTTTTAGCTAGAGAGGGTGCTACGTATTAAGTGACAGCGCCAAACATAGCTAGAGAGGGTGCTACGAAATAAGGGACGACGCTATACATAACTAGAGAGGATGCTACATAATAAGGGACGGCACCATACATAGCTAGAGAGGGTGCTATGTAATAAGGAACGGCGCCATACATAGCTAGAGAGGATGCTACATAATAAGGGATGGTGCTATACATAGCTAGAGAGGATGCTACATAATAAGGGATGGTGCTATACATAGCTAGAGAGGATGCTATGTAATAAGGGACGATACTATACACAGCTAGAGAGGATGCTATGTAATTAGGGATGGTGTTGTATAGAGAGGAGGAAATTATGTAATTAAAGGGGCATTCCCATCTCTAAGATCCTATCCCAATATGTAGTAGGTATAGTAATATTAGCAAATACCTCAAATTAGAAATTTAGTATAGTTCTCCTAATTAGCTATGTCACTTACCTCATGTGCAGGCATTGCACTAGCCTACGTAATGTAAGGCGGCGGTGTTCACACCGTGCAGTAACTGAGGCAGTGACCCAAGCAAGTCCAACATAAACAGCTTTTATTCAGCAACTCACGGGTAAACAGAAAGTCCTCCGGTTCGTAACCGGGTTAACATGAGTCCATAAACAACGGTTGCCGGGGGCAACGGCCGCGCCGGGCCACTCAGAGCCTGACAGGTGCAGAGGCTTCCCAGGAGTGGGTTCAGCCACCCTCAATCCTGCTGAGCTCCCCTGCTGTGCTCCTAGCAGGTTCCAACATAGAACAACACTAATCCTTAGTGCAGGGGTTTTAAAGGACCTGTGGCAAGAGCCACTGGAAAACCCGGGTTGGAGGGAGGAGGCCGCCCCACTGCCTCCTGTGACCTCCTCCAAGAAATGAAGGCCCTGCCGGGTTTTACTTAATCTGCCTTAGCCAGGTAGTCTGACCAGGTCAATGCTCACCTTCATTCCTGCATTGCAGCTGTGTCTATGAATGCAATGCACTCCAATGGTTTTAATAGGTCTCTGTACACATTCTGGGGGATATATAACGTCCCTCGTATACGATCCCGGTCACTGCCTCACATATCCCCCCCTCTGTTCAAACTTGTGGGGTTGTACATTTGCCATCATACACGGTGCCCGGGACAGGGCATCCGCGTTTCCCTGCGACTTCCCGGGGTGATGTTCTACAGAGAAACTGAAATTTTGCAGTGATAGGAACCACCTGGTGACTCGCGAATTCCTCTCCTTGGCATTTCTCACCCATACCAAAGGTGAGTGGTCCGTCACCAAGCGGAACTGACACCCGATTAAATAATAACGTAGCGATTCCAAGGCCCACTTAATAGCCAAACACTCCTTCTCTACCACGCTATAGTTTTTCTCTACCAGGACAAGTTTTCTACTTAAGTGACCGGGTGCTCTTCACCATTCACTTTTTGTGACAATACCGCCCCTAAGCCTACCTCCGAGGCATCTGTCTGTACAATGAAGGTTTCCTTGAAGTTGGGGCTGATGAGGACCGGCTGTCCACACAGGGCCAACTTCAGGGACTGAAAAGCTTCTTCTGCCTGAGAGATCCACCGGACCATTACCGATTTTTTTTTCCCTTTCAAGAGATCGGTCCGGGCCGCCGTCCGCCCAGCAAAATTAGGTATAAACCTAGCAGGTTCCAACATAGAACAACACTAATCCTTAGTGCAGGGGTTTTAAAGGACCTGTGGCAAGAGCCACTGGAAAACCCGGGTTGGAGGGAGGAGGCCGCCCCACTGCCTCCTGTGACCTCCTCCAAGAAATGAAGGCCCTGCCGGGTTTTACTTAATCTGCCTTAGCCAGGTAGTCTGACCAGGTCAATGCTCACCTTCATTCCTGCATTGCAGCTGTGTCTATGACTGCAATGCACTCCAACGGGTTTAATAGGTCTCTGTACACATTCTAGGGGAGATATAACGTCCCTCGTATACGATCCCGGTCACTGCCTCACAGTATCTATGGTTACGACCACCAACAGCTGACTAACAATATGTGTGTAGTTGTAACCTTGGATACCTAAGCTACTGCAATGCCTGCACATGAGGTAAGTGACATAGCTAATTAGGAGAACTATACTACATTTCTAATTGGAGGTATTTGTTACTATTATTATACCTACAACATATTGAAATAGGAACTTGGAGATTAGAATACTCCTTTAAGGACTGTGCTATCCATAACAAGTGAGTACATTATACACTAAGGGACTGCTCTATATATATAATAAGGCTACATTTCTGCATCAGTGTCCTGCTTAATTTTCTTTTTCTTTCAAACAGCACACAGACCCACTGAGTAAGTCCTATTCCGATCTTCAAAACCGGATCAGAACAGGACATGATTTGAGTCTCACAGATCTCATTCTCGGATCTGTGACTTTCACAGATATGTGAATGGATTTATAAAACTCTGAGTCTGTGTGCCGTCTAATAAAAAAATCTGGCAGCTCATGGACATTTCACACAAAAATGAGAATGTGGCCTAAGTGATTTTACAAATAACAGTATTACTCCAAGTCATACAGTGCAGATACAGAATAAATACTTACATCCAGTGATCGCTGACGTCTCTTCTGATCAGAGCCGGTTTCTGTTGTTTCTTCTCCATCTGATCAGACCTTCATGTCGACATCTCCCAGCCATGACTCGTCTTGTCACACTGATCACCGCAGCCCTAAAAATAACAAATAACAAGGTCACATATATAAAATATATATATAATATATATATATATATATATATATATATATATATACACACACATACAGTACAGACCAAAAGTTTGGACACACCTTCTCATTTAAAGATTTTTCTGTATTTTCATGACTTTGAAAATTGTACATCCACACTGAAGGCATCAAAACTATGAATTAACACCAATGGAATTATATACTTAACAAAAAAGTGTGAAACAGCTGAAATATGTCTTATATTCTAGGTTCTTCAAAGTAGCCACCTTTTGCTTTGATGACTGCTTTGCACACTCTTGGCATTCTCTTGATGAGCTTCAAGAGGTAGTCACCGGAAATGGTTTTCACTTCACAGGTGTGCTCTGTCAGGTTTAATAAGTGGGATTTCTTGCCTTATAAATGGGGTTGGGACCATTAGTTGTGTTGTGCAGAAGTCAGGTGGATACACAGCTGATAGTCCTACTGAATAGACTGTTAGAATTTGTATTATGACAAGAAAAAAGCAGCTAAGTAAAGAAAAACGAGTGGCCATCATTACTTTAAGAAATTAAGGTCAGTCAGTGCGAAAAATTGGGCAAACTTTGAATGTGTCCCCAAGTGCAGTTGCAAACACCATCAATTGCTACAAACAAACTGGCTCACATGAGGACCGCCGCAGGAAAGGAAGACCAAGAGTCACCTCTGCTTCTGAGGATAAGTTTATCCGAGTCACCAGCCTCAGAAATCGCAGGTTAACAGCAGCTCAGATTAGAGACCAGGTCAATGCCACACAGAGTTCTAGCAGCAGACACATCTCTACAACAACTGTTAAGAGGAGACTTTGTGCAGCAGGCCTTCATGGTAAAATAGCTGCTAGGAAACCACTGCTAAGGACAGGCAACAAGCAGAAGAGATTTGTTTGGGCTAAAGAACACAAGGAATGGACATTAGACCAGCGGAAATCTGTGCTTTGGTCGTATGAGTCCAAATTTGAGATCTTTGGTTCCAACCACCGTGTCTTTGTGCGACGTAGGAAAGGTGAACAGATGGACTCTACATGCCTGGTTCCCACCGTGAAGCATGGAGGAGAAGGTGTGATGGTGTGGGGGTGCTTTGCTGGTGACACTGTTGGGGATTTATTCAAAATTGAAGGCATACTGAACCAGCATGGCTTCCACAGCATCTTGCAGTGGCATGCTATTCCATCCGGTTTGCGTTTAGTTGGACCATCATTTATTTTTCAACATGACAATGACTCCAAACACACCTACAGGCTGTGTAAGGGCTGTTTGACCAAGAAGGAGAGTGATGGGGGATGCACGGGAGAAATCTTGTATGCGGTTGTGGGAAGAGGAGATAAGAGGGGAGTAGAGAAGGAGATCTTGTGAGGATCGGAGGTTGCATGCAGGTAAGTACCGGGAGACTAGGTCACAGATGTATGGAGAAGACAGGTTGTGGATGGCTTTGTATGCCATGGTTAGGGTTTTGAACTGGATTCTCTGGGCAATGGGGAGCCAGTGAAGGGATTGACAGATGGGAGAGGCCGGGGAATAGCGGGGGGACAGGTGGATTAGTTGAGCAGTAGAGTTTAGGATAGATTGGAGCGGGGCAAGAGTGTTGGAAGGGAGGCCACAGAGCAGGAGGTTGCAGTAGTCGAGGCGGGAGATGATGAGGGCATGCACTAGTGTTTTTGCAGAGTCTTTGCTGAGGAATGCACGGTTCCGGGAGAAATTTTTGAGTTGGAGTCGGCAGGAAGTGGAAAGGGCTTGGATATGTGGTTTGAAGGAGAGATCAGAGTCCAGGGTTACCCAAAGGCAGCGAGCTTGTGGGACTGGGGAGAGTGAACAGTGTAACATACTTGTTGGCGGGCTTGCATGGTGCACCATCTCTCACTATGCAAGATCGCAAACTTGATCTTCAGTCCACTCTGCTAGCCTGGCTTCTATTCATGCTGTCTGTTTGTCTCTGTTATGACTGCTTAGGGCAGTGGCCCGGTTACTTCCTGTTTCTTGTAGCTGCTGTGGGCGCACCCCTAATGCGTCCTCAGCCTATTGCTGTCTGTCACTGGATATTTAAACCAGCTTCACCTGGAAGCTGGTGCCTGAGCAACGCTATCATTCAGTGTGCTCCTTTACTCTGAATATGCCAGGTCCTGTTCTGTTCTTGTCTGTTTCCGCCACTCGGGGGACTGTATTCCCAGACTGGCTCCTGTATCTCTTTCAGTAGCAGTTCCTGTCTGAACTGTACCCTAGCCTGTCTGTCCGCCTTCCTGGAGGCTGTATTTCCAGGCCAGTCTGAACACGCTCCTAGCCTGTTCGTCCCACCTTCTAGGGGCCGCATACCTAGATCTGTTATCTGTGTTTTCTTGCCTGTCTGTCCGCCTTCCTGGAGGCTGTATTTCCAGGCCAGTCTGAACACGCTCCTAGCCTGTTCGTCCCGCCTTCTAGGGGCCACATACCTAGACCCGCTCCTGTATCTCGCTGCAGTGTCAGTTTTTGTCTGTACACTCTCCTAGCCTGTTACCTGTTTTTCTCTATGTCCGTACCTTCCCTTTTTCTGCAGAGTCTGAACCTGCACCTAACTCCTACTCGTTGTCGCTGTACTTCCGTTTGCTGCCTGCCTGCTCTGCCTTGCTCACCGCTCCGGCGGTTCCTGCCTGCTCTGCCTTGCTCATCGCTCCGGCGGTTCCTGCCTGCTCTGCCTTTATCACTGCTCCGGCGGTTCCTGCCTGCTCTGCCTTGCTCACCGCTCCGGCGGTTCCTTTCTGCTCTGCATGTCTACCGCATCTGCGGTTCTGTTCCTGAGTCCCAGTCTGTACTGGACCCTATCCAGCCTGTGCTCCAACCTGCTAGTACCTCCCCGTCAGCACGCCAGCCTTACTTGTCAGTACCCTCCTGTCTGTATACCAGCCGTGCCTGCCAGTATCCTCCTGTCTGCACTCCAGCCGTGCCTGCCAGTGCCCACCCGTCTGCATGCCAGCCGTGCCTGCCAATACCCACCTGTCTGTGTTCCAGCCTAACCTGCCTGTTCCTGTATTCCCCGGTGTGGGTCCACAGCCGTGTCCGGGGTCTGGCCTGGAGTAGCACCTGGTCCCTCTGCTCGGTTCCTCCCTGGTGCACGGCGTCGTAGCCGTCGTGCGACCTTGGTCGGATCGGCTTGATACTTAGTTACGCCCCTCCAGGTGTCAGGAGGAGCAAAAGAGGAATTACTCTCTCTTGCTTCGTGGTCACTGTAAATTAGTGCCAGACAGGAGTAGGTGCCAGCGTCTTGTTGCTGTCTACTTCTGAAGGTCAGCGGTGGTATACCGTATGCTGGAGACCGTACAGTTGAGGCGGCAGTTGACAGTGCAAGCACGTACCTTCTGATAGTTCAGTCCGCTGGCGGCGTTGTGAAGGTCTGTATATTACTGACCTGTAGATGAGAGCTGTTGCGCTTGATTGTGTGAGGGTCACGCCACACTCGGAGTCCCGGCCGGAGGCTCCGGTAGTGGCGGGTGCTCAGAGGTAGCGATACCTTCTTCCTGTTCGCGAGGACCTGCGGGACGTCTAGTCACGTGGTGTACGTGACGTAGGGTCACGTGGGGTCTCGCGGTGGATTGGGTACGGGTAGCACTGAGGACCTTTCCTACGCGTTTCGGATTGCACGGAATCCTTCGTCAGGGATGGTCCTTCAGTGCTGAGTGCTTCCTTATATACGTAAGTACTCGGTCCTCCTAGTGCTACATTTAATTGGAGACAGATGATACAGGGTGGAGCTGATTGTCGTAGTTGCTTAGTTGTTGACAAAAACCAGTATTTACTTGTGGTTAATACAACACACCCTAGGAGGTTCCAATGTGTTGCTAAAGTCTCCTAGCAGATGTAGTTAATTAATTGTAGTCTGGGATCAGTGAATTATTGTAATTAGTTCCATTGTTCAGTTGAACGCAAAGAGTTCTATTTCACTGTTAAGACCTTTTGGTCTCAATGAATTTAATTTGAAGATCCAGTTACTTTCAATTCGGGACATTTGGTTGATGTAATGACCTTGTCTCCAGTGTTTCTGGACAATTTGAATCCCTGTGATTTTTATACCTTTGATTGAGCCTTCATGTTTGTCCGCAAAGTGTTTGGAGAGGGGGTGTTTCGGAAATTTTGTCCGTATATTCCTTAGATGTTCACCCACTCTCCTATTTAGGGGACGTAGAGTACGTCCCACATATAACTTCTCGCAAGGGCATTTTAGTCCATAGATTACCCCCTTGGTGGTACAAGTGATGAAATCTTTGATCGGGAATTCAATATCACCATGGGATATTTTATTTTGTTTTTTTGTATGTAAATTCCTGCAGACTGAACATTTGTTGCATGGATAGAAGCCGGCAGGATTTGGAAATAGGCTTTTCGGTAGAGTGGTGGATGGAGGGTTTTAAATAGATGGGGCCACTAGGTTGCCAAGGTTTCTGGCTTTCCTAAATATGAATCTTGGTTTTAGGGGGATCTGGTCCCCTACTAACTTATCGTCTCTAAGAATGTTCCAGTGCCGTTGAATAATTTTCCTTAGGAGGTAAGTATTAGAGTTGTATGTGGTTATTATTGGGATATCGATAGTGGAACCATTTGTGTTTTGATTAGTTGTTTCTTCTTTGTTGTCCAGGAGTTCTGCTCGGACAATTTTACGTGTCTGGACCTTGGCATTGTCCAGAAGTATTGGATCATAACCTTTATTTAGAAATTTTTCCGTCATGAGGTTTGCTTCCTCCTCAAAATCCTTTGGTTTTGAGCAGTTTCGATATAGTCTCCTGTATTGACTATTGGGTACATTTAAGAGCCAGCTTGTATATATAAAACTGTTGGTGTCAGTGGGTTTGAAAAAAGTATGGGTGCATATTTGGCTTTCATTAATATATATATTTAAATCCAGAAAGTTTACCTGATTAGTACTTATTGTTGAGGTGAAATGAAGATAAAATTCATTATTATTTAGGTCAGCCAAAAATAGTTTAAGGGAGTCCTGGCTACCAGACCAAATAAAAAGGATATCATCAATGAAGCGGCGCCAAAAAATCAAGTCCGGGTGTAGACTACCATTGGTGAAGATATTGTGGTGTTCCCACATGCCTACATACAGATTAGGGTAACTGGGCGCGAAGCTCGTGTCCATTGCGGTGCCCCATCTCGGCCTGTAGTGTCTTTCCTCATACTTAAAAGAGTTGTGGTTTAGGATTAGAGATGAGCGGTGTTCGACTCGAACTGTTCGCCAAGCTCAAATTCGAGCTGTTTTGGGCGGTGTTCGAGCCGTTCGGCGAACACGAACGATTTGAAAAAAATTCGGCTGATCGAGGTTATGTTCGATAACTGTTCGTGCACCAAAAGCATAACTGGATTTTTTCTCAGTAATGCTGAAAATTAATGTTAATATGCAGTTTGAGTGTACAGCGGGGCGGGGGGGAGGGGCAGGAGATGGATCTCTGCAGGAATAATGAAGATCTCCATTTTTTTTTCTCTTTTCCGCATTTACAGTGGGGAGGTGCAATCTGTCAGCCTATCAGCAGCGCACACACGGAGCGAACTGCTTTTTTTCACACAAGCAAGGGCATGTGTCATTAGCAGTGTATGTCACATGTCCTTGCCCTATAAGACCAAGCCATTTTCCCCGTCGCCACCATTTTCTCACTGCTGCAGCTGCGTGTTAGACGGCACCGCTGTTGCTGTGTGCGCTATACCTTGTTAATTTCAAGCCAATTTTCGCACAAATCTACAGATAGCTTGGGAGTAGGGAAGAGTTGTGATTGCAGTCCTTTTAAGGACTAGGTTACAGCATTTCCTATGTGCTCTTAAATAGATAGGTTGGGAGTAAATGTGTCACCCTGGCCTGGATGCCACAAATATAATAAAGCTGTGTCTGAGAGCAAGGGGGAGGTTCTCTGGTCAGGGGAACATTAGCATGCAATACCTCCTGTCACAGGCCAGTAGGGGGAGCAGGCTGCCCCTATAAAAGCTGGAACTTAGGGTTAGGGAGAACTGGACGACCTGTCTCTGGATTGAGAGGTGTCCCAGAGCAGTGAGGGACAGTTGTATTGCACTCTAAGAGGACGTGTGGCAGTAGGAGAGCCACAAGCTAGGGACAAGAGGTGAAGTACGCCTGTCCTGGCAGATAAAGAACCAAATTTACCAGACTTTGGTGTCTGAGGCTGTGAGGATTCCACGTCCTACAGCAGATAACCAGTCCCCAGGGGACTGTACGTTCCTTGGCCTAAGAAGCCCGGAGGTTCCGCCACACCAGAAGGAACCAGCAAAGCCGTACCAGGCCGGGAGTAGAAAGGAACCCACGTTGCAAACCATACGGGCGAGAGGACACGGTGAGCTCAGGACCGTGGGCTGTTACCCTACCAGGAGGAGATAGCCAGAAGGAGCGCAGAGAGCATGGTATGCCTACACCCTCACCCTGACCAGGGCCAATTTCCCAATTGCTCTCAGACATCCAGGTCCCCTCCTGGCCGGGACTGTTTGTGGGTCAGTTCACCTGTTCTAGTAAAGACCCTGGACTGCAACCTGTTGTCTGTGTGCTCCTTGCTCCTCCAGCACTAATGGTACTGGGACGCCCTATACTATCACCCCCATCTTCAATTATACTGCCCTGGGGCCGCACTGTTCCCGTGGGGAGTCACACTATCCCAGCTGCATACATCATCAGCCCCAGCGGTCTACCTGGCAGCGGCGGTCCGCAATCCACGGGTGGCGTAGTCGGACACACCAACAGCGCATCGCAGACTACCACTGGTCTGACCACCCTGAGCCACGGAACCGGGTAGCCACTACTACCCCCATCGTTCCCCTATTGCCCGGATCCGAGTGCCACACGGCCCAGGGGGCGAGTCAGCTTAGGCGTAGTCGGCAGGATAGTAACCAACCCGCCACAAACGGGTATTGCGTGCCTGAAAAAGACTATACACGCACCTGAAAATAGGTTTCCCGCCATCTGGAGTAATTTCCCGCCATTTTCAGCCGTCTCCCGCCATCTTCTGTCGGTTCCCGCCATCTTCAGCCATTTTCCCGCCATCGGACGCCATCTTCAGGACGCCGCGCGGGAAGAAGAGGGGCGTGGACGTCCAAACCGCGCGAGACCCGAAGCTCCGCCCCATGCACCGACTCTGCGCAAGGTCCTGGAAGGAAGAGAGAGCGACGCTGACGTCACCGCGGCCTACAGAAGAGGATCGTCGGAAGGTAGGCCACGCTTAACTAGGGGGGAAGAAGATGGCGGACACAGAGGCGCCCACTACCACCAGCGCAGCTGCAGCAGCGGTGATGCTATTTTCCCTGCCCTACATCCCTGGAGCGGCCTGGCTGCCTAAGTACTCAGGGGAGCCCCATGCCCTGACTGATTTTAAGGAAAGGCTGTACAGTTTGTTCCAAGTTTACCCCCTGACAGAGGAACAGAAGGTCAGCATACTGACGGGGCAGTTAACTGGCACAGCCCAGCGGGAGGTAAAGTCGTGGCCCGCTGAGGAGAAAAGGACTGTGAAGGACATTCTGGCCCGGCTGCGAGGTACCTTTGATACCCGTACCTCAGCAGGAATTAAAATGCGGTTCTAATGGATGTAAGCAGCGGGCACAGGACAGCATCAGAGACTATGCCCTAAATTTGCATGAAGCCTTGAGGGCCATCAAACAAACTGACCCTGGCAGCGTGCAGGAAACGGACAAGCTGCTAACAGAACAATTCATAGAAGGTCTGCTGTCTAGCGCCCACAGGGCCCAACTGCGCCTCATGTTCTTTCAGAACCCTGATCTGACCTTTGCCCAATTTAAGGACAGGGCCATAAGGGTGCTCCGTGAACCCGCAACAAGTGGCGCTATAAACCCCCGGTGCCCTGCTCTCACCTACCACCAGGAGGCAGCGCCCTCCTCTATGGACTCTGTGGGGGCTGACACACAGGCCCTGAACCAAGCCTCGTCGAAAGATCTGCACCACCAAGTCCAGGAGCTGACCAGGAGCGTCGCGGCGTTGACCAGGACCGTCCAGGCGTTACAAGTGGACCCGTCAAGACCCATTGAGTTGGCTTCAAGTCCGGAGGATGTCCCGTGGCGTCGACAGAGGAGGACCCCGTCGTTCAGAGGGAGGCCCACAGACCGCTATGCAGAGGATGGACAGCCGATTTGCCGTCGATGCAACCATCCTGGACACATTGCCAGGTACTGTAATTTAAACGGGTCCAACCTGGGGCAGAGGGCCGACCCCCAGGCATAAGATCACCAGGCCATTATAATTGGCATGATAAGTACGTTGGGGGGCGCCCGGTTTTACCCGTGGTGCTGGACGGTATCCCCATGAGCGGCTTGCTGGATACTGGGTCGCAAGTAACCACTATCCCTTATGTACTTTTTAAGCAATATTGGACTGATGCTGATATCACACGGTATCCAGACAGTAACTTGAGCATCATCGCCAGTAATGGCTTGCCTGTGCCGCAGATGGGGTTCAAGGAGATGACCATTAAAATTGGTAAAGTTAAACTACCGGCACAGGGAGTGATTATTGTGGACATTGACCGTCGTGAAAGTCACCCTAAAATAACTGTGGGTACTAACGTGATTGAAAATTGTCTTTCAGAGGTAATTGTAATTCTACAACAGGTGGCGGTGAATGCTAGTTCCAGCCAACAGAGAGTCCTTAACAAGGAGATAAAAGCCATGATGAGACGGCAGCAGGTAGAACTGTCTGGTGGTGAGATCGGTAGCGTAAGAATGAGTGACCCATTCCCCATTTCCATGCCTCCCAAAAGTGAAATGATGATCTGGTGTCGGACTGCAATCGGGTTAAGAGGTAGAGACTGCCAAGCCATGGTAGAACCCGTGTACTCAGACAGCAGGCCCACCATTTTGACAGCCCGGGGGGTGGTTGATGTCCATCATGGGAGGGTGCCCGTTCGCATTCTCAACATTGGGGAGAGGGAGGTACATTTACCCAGGTACGCTATACTTGCCAAACTGTTTGCTGTTGAGCACAAAGCTATCAGGGCCGTGGAGCCCTTGCCTCCATCTCCTCAGGCGGAGGGTAATGGCTCCCAGAAACAAAAGGAGGACTGGTGCCAGAAACTCCATGTGGGTGCTGACTCCACTCCCCTGCACCAAAAACAAGGAGTCTACCGGGTGGTCCAGGAGTACAAGAGAATTTTTAGTTAGCACCCGCTAGACTTCGGCAGAGTAAAAGGGATAGAACACCATATCCCCACGGGGAGCCACCCACCGATAAAAGAGAGACACAGGCCTGTACCCCCCTGCACATTATCAGAACTCCAAGGGCATGCTAAGAGAAATGAAAGAAGCTGGGGTCATTAGAGATAGCTGTAGCCCCTGGGCAGCCCCCCTGGTTCTGGTAAAAAAGAAAGACGGCACCATGAGAATGTGCGTGGACTATAGACAAATCAACCGTATCACCCACAAAGACGCATATCCGCTGCCTAGAATAGAGGAGTCTTTAGCCGCACTAAAATCAGCTAACTTCTTTTCTACTTTGGACCTTACTAGCGGGTACTGGCAGGTTCCTGTGGCAGAGGCTGACAAGGAGAAGACCGCCTTCACCACCCCGATGGGACTGAGTGAGTTCAACTGTATGCCCTTCGGGCTCTGCAACGCACCAGGGACCTTCCAGAGGCTGATTGAATGCTGTCTAGGGCACCGAAACTTCGAGACGGTCCTCCTTTACCTGGACGACGTGATCGTCTATTCGAAGACTTACGAGGATCATCTAAAGCACCTGGCCGAGGTGTTCGAAGCCCTGGCAGGCTATGGCCTGAAGGTGAAACGATCGAAGTGTCACCTGCTGAAACCAAAGGTCCAGTACCTAGGGCACGTGGTAAGTGCGGAAGGAGTAGCCCCCGACCCTGACAAGGTCACGGCAATCAAGAGCTGGCCCAGCCCCTCGAACATCAAAGAAGTAAGGCAGTTCCTCGGGTTGGTAGGCTACTACCGAAGGTTCATCCCCGGGTTCACTAAGATGGCAGCTCCTATGCAGGACCTCCTGATTGGACAGTCTAAGTCCCGAAGTCAAAAGCCACCCTTCAAGTGGGATAAACCGGAAGAGGAGTCCTTCCGCCAGTTGAAGATGGCCCTCACAGGGGATGAGATCCTGGCCTACCCTGATTATGGGCAGCCTTTTATTCTCCACACAGACGCCAGTAATGTGGGACTGGGAGCCGTACTGTCACAAAACCAGCAGGGCAGAGAAAGGGTGATCGCGTACGCCAGCCGGAAGCGGAGGCCCACCGAAAGGAACCTGGAGAATTACAGCTCCTTTAAGCTAGAATTCTTGGCGCTGGTGTGGGCCGTAACGGAACGCTTCAAGCATTACCTGGCCTCCGCAAAGTTCACCGTGTACACGGACAACAACCCGTTGACACACCTGGACAATGCAAGACTGGGTGCCCTGGAACAGCGGTGGATGGCCCGTCTCTCCAATTATGACTTCGTGATCAAGTACCGGGCAGGCAAAACCAATGCCAACGCTGATGCCCTATCAAGAATGCCTCACTTATCTGAAGGTGACGAAGACCCAGAAGAGCTGGAGGAGGTAGAACTCCCCGCGTTTCACCGGTACGGAGCCGCTCAATACTCCCACCGCGTGAAGGAGGAAGATTTAACCACCGTTATGATCAATCCCCTACCTCACCACAGCTGGGCCGAGACTCAAGATAGTGACCCTGCAATCCACCTGGTGAAAGATCTGCTGACCCAGGAAGATGCCCGCATAGATCCGGATGCTCCAGAGGAAGCCAAGCAGCTATGGAAAGAGAAGAGCAAGCTGTTCCTCTACTAAGGCAAGCTGTGCAAAAGGCTTGTCAACCACCGGACGCACGAGCTGACCTGGCAAGTCGTGGTCCCAAGGCGGGATGCAGCTATGGTCCTGGGGGCTTACCATGACAGAGCGGTGCATTTCGGTTGGAAGAAACTGGAGTTCCTGCTAAGAGGACGGTTCTTTTGGGTCGGCATGAGAGAGGCTGTAGAGAAGTGGTGCAGTGCCTGTGGCCCTTGTAACCTAAGGAGGAAGGATCGTGCCAGCCAGAAGACACCCTTGAGGCCCATCGTCACCACGCAGCCTCTTGAGCTGGTAGCTCTGGACCACGTCAAATTGGCTCCAAGCCGGTCAGGATACATCTATGCCCTGACAATCGTGGACCACTATTCCCGTTTTCTAGTGGTGGTCCCAGTAAAAGACTTGACAGCCCAATCGGCGGCCAGAGCCTTCCAGCAATACTTCTGCCGTCCACACGGGTATCCAGAACAAGTTCTGACAGACCAGGGTCCAGCGTTTGAGGCCGAAATCTTCCAAGAGTTCTGCAACCTCTATGGCTGTAAGAAAATTCGGACAACGCCTTACCACCCACAAACCAACGGGATGTGTGAGAAAATGATCAATATAGTCATTGATCTCCTGAAGACGTTGCCCCTGGAGGAACACAGCCTGTGGCCAGAAAAACTGCCGGATCTAATAGACTTCTACAACCATATCACGGTGAATGCTACAAACTGCACCCTGGCTTACCTGATGCGAGCTAGACCAGGTAAGCTGCCCGAAGACCTGGAGATGGGAGTCCTAACACCTGAGGACACCTCCCCGGATGCGGACTGGGATACGGAAAGGCAACTGCAGTACAAGAAGGTACAGGAGAGTGTGGAGAAGAGCCTGGCCCAGGTGAGAGAGAGGCAAGAAAAACTCTTCAACCAACACGCCCCTGCTGGTCCCCTAGAACCTGGTGAGCAGGTCCTGAAGCGAAAGAGAAGGCTTCACAAGTTGGACGACCAGTGGGAAAGGGAACCCTACACCGTACTGCAGTCTGATCAATACAACCTGAAGGTGTGCGTGATCACCAAGGATGTAGGAAAAACCACTAGTACCGTCTCCAGAGACCACCTCAAAAGATGCCCTCGAGCAACTCCGCAGTGCAGAAGAGGATTAAAGTGACCTTGAACCCGCAGAGGACAAGGAAGAAATGATCAGCACTGTTCTCGGAGAGTTCCCTCAGTCCTGGACTCGAATAAATGGTGCAATAGTGGTACCCGTCCTGCATTTCCTGCAACCGGCTCAGCAACAACCTACACCAGAGCCAGAAGGTGAAGAAGAGCAAGCAGTTCCAGAGGCAGAAGAGCCTGTACCAGCAGCCCAGGAGAGTCAACCCTCTGCTGACAGTGAGCCTGCCATGCCTGCGGTAAGCCAAAGGACCCGCAGACAGCTGCCTGCCCTGCCTGTAAGTCCAGCTGGTAGCTGTACCCCTAACGCTAGTGGGGAAAGCCAGGTCGGTCCACCACCAGACAGTGGGTTAAGGAGGTCAACCAGGAGCACAAAGGGGCAGATACCCGCTCGCTGGAGAATATAGGGTGCACTAAAATTGTAAATAACCCTGTTGCCAAATGTTGAAATGTTTGCCAAGTTACCTGCATGATTATTAATAGTGTATTTCAGTTTCTTGCAGTTACCGTACGGACTCGAAGGTTATGGACTTTTAATAACAGGGACTTTGTATGGACTACGTTCGGAGCCTAACCAAGGAATGAACTAAGACTGTAAAGGACTTGGGGCTAGGACAGACCCCCACCTGGTTAAGGCTCCCCGTTGTATTGGTGATATGGACACCCGGTCACAGACCACACTGTGACCTTAAGAACTCAATCTGTGCGTCACTTTCCTGATAATGTTTTATAGTCATGTATATTATCTTTGTTTACTGTTTAGTCCCGGAGTACTAAATTTTACTAGGGGGGAATGTGTCACCCTGGCCTGGATACAACAAATATAATAAAGCTGTGTCTGAGAGCAAGGGGGAGGTTCTCTGGTCAGGGGAACATTAGCATGCAATACCTCCTGTCACAGGCCAGTAGGGGGAGCAGGCTGCCCGCCCCTATAAAAGCTGGAACTGGGGGCAGGGTTAGGGAGAACTGGACGACCTGTCTCTGGATTGAGAGGTGTCCCAGAGCAGTGAGGGACAGTTGTATTGCACTCTAAGAGGACGTGTTGCCGTAGGAGAGCCACAAGCTAGGGACAAGAGGTGAAGTACGCCTGTCCTGGCAGATAAAGAACCAAATTTACCAGACTTTGGTGTCTGAGGCTGTGAGGATTCCACGTCCTACAGCAGATAACCAGTCCGCAGGGGACTGTACGTTCCTTGGCCTAAGAAGCCCGGAGGTTCCGCCACACCAGAAGGGACCAGCAAAGCCGTACCAGGCCGGGAGTAGAAAGGAACCCACGTTGCAAACCATATGGGCGAGAGGACATGGTGAGCTCGGGACCGTGGGCTGTTACCCTACCAGGAGGAGATAGCCAGAAGGAGCGCAGAGAGCACGGTATGCCTACACCCTCACCCTGACCAGGGCCAATTTCCCAATTGCTCTCAGGCATCCAGGTCCCCTCCTGGCCGGGACTGTTTGTGGGTCAGTTCACCTGTTCTAGTAAAGACCCTGGACTGCAACCTGTTGTCTGTGTGCTCCTTGCTCCTCCAGCACTAACGGTACTGGGACGCCCTACACCATAACCCCCATCTTCAATTATGCTGCCCTGGGGCCGCACTGTTCTAGTGGGGAGTCACACTATCCCAGCTGCATACATCATCAGCCCCAGCGGTCTACCTGGCAGCGGCGGTCCGCACTGACCGCAATCCACGGGTGGCGTAGTCGGACACAACAGCGCATCGCAGACTACCACTGGTCTGACCACCCTGAGCCACGGAACCGGGTAGCCACTACTACCCCCATCGTTCCCCTATTGCCCGGATCCGAGTGCCCCACGGCCCAGGGGGCGAGTCATAAAGACTAATTGTAATTGCAGTCCTTTTCAGGACTAAGTTACATCAGTTCCTATCAGTTTTTGCCAGGCAGGTCTGTGCCAGTGCTGTGCAAGTTTTTTTCACAGCATTTGGCAAAATCTAGCAAAGCAAATCCTTTTTGGCCTATTGCAGAGTGTGTTAGTCAGTGGAGTTGCCTATCTGTGTTGCAAGCTACACCACCTGTGTATAGAATACCAATTTTTTTTACTGCACCTAGTGAAGTAAAACCTTTTGGGCATAGCATCATTCTATTAGTCCATCTATACTGACCTCCATCAGGTTGCAAACTGAATATAATTTTTTTCTGCATCTAGCTCTGAAAAAATATTTGGGCTTCTAGCAGTGTGTGGGACTTTCTCTATTAGTCCATCTATACTGACCTCCACCAGGTTGCAAATTAAAAATAATATTTATCTGCATCTAGCTCTGAAAAAATATTTGGGCTTCTAGCAGTGTGTGGGACTTGGTCTATTAGTCCATCTATACTGATCTCCATCAGGTTGCAAATTAAAAATAATATTTATCTGCATCTAGCTCTGAAAAAATATTTGGGCTTCTAGCTGTGTGTGGGACTTGTTCTATTAGTCCATCTATACTGACCTCCATCAGGTTGCAAATTCAATATCATTTTTTTCTGCATCTAACCCAGCCAATACTTTTGGGCTAATACCACAGTTTGGCCACTCAGCTCTGCTCGGTTCCCATCCATTGTTTTTTTGTGCAGACAACTCCAGAGTTGTGAATTAGTTAACCACCAAAATGAGTGGAAAAAGGCCTGCTGCTGGTGGAAAGGGGAATAGGCGTGTTGGGAAGGGGAAAAAGGTTGTGTCCGTGGGGTAGGTGTTAAAGCAACAGTAACATCTGCAGAAGAAAGACCATCTTCCAGCCAAACTAAAATGTCTACTTCTTTTAGCGGACAATGTGATAAGATCCCTTTCTTACGGCCACGCCAATCGCTACAAATTCCAGATGAGGCACAAAAACAGCAGGTGCTTCAACGGATATCAAGTGCTCCTTTAAGTGGGCTCTCCTCCACATCAACTTCAACATCACAAATACTCCAGTCCTCAAAGGTGTCACCCAAATCGCACTTGCTTCCTCACAGCTCCCAAATCTCCAGCTGCCCGTCTGAGTATGAGGTAGAACAGATGGTTGAGTCTGCAGAGCTGTTTACTCATACTATAGCCTGGGAATCAGAGGTCGACTCCAGCGCTTCTGTGAATCCAGACGAGGAAATGATCTGCACTGATGCCCAGAATCTTTATGAGTCGGATCCAGGACCAGACGCTGAAGGTTCTGACCATAATGTAAAAGAAAAAAGAGAGGGGTCGCTCACTGGTCTATTTGGGTGCTCTGAAGAAAAGAGTAATCTCAATTGCAAAAGGAACTTCGGCACTCCATACATGAATATATAAGAAATATTGTATCTAGACTAATGTCACTTTGAAAAATGAAGGTTTTTTGCGCATAATTTGGCCAATTTATGTGTGCCCATCAACCACGACAAGGTCACCTTCGTATGATGGGAAACTACGCTACGTTACCACTGGATATGCCACTCTTGGGCTGTAAGCCTGTATGGACAATATGGTCAGAAAAAAGGCTGTCAAAAATGATTAATAGAAAAAAGAGAGGGGATCCAGCTCCTGGAGCATTGCAGCAGGTACGTGTTCACACTATTTGAAGTTTGACAGCCTTTTTTCTGACCATGTGTCCCTCCCATTCAGTCACAGGTGGTTTTAACTAGCTCTACCAGCCCATACATTGTAGGTTAAAAGCCCAAGCAGAGACATATTGTCCATACAGGCTTACAGCCCAAGAGTGGCATATCCAGTGGTAGCGTAGCGTAGTTTCCATTATACGAAGGTGACCTTGTCGTGGTTGATGGGCACACATAAATTGGCCAAATTATGCGCAAAAACCTTCATTTTTCAAAGTGACATTAGTCTAGATACAATATTTATGACCATAATGTAGACCCTCATTCCCAAACTAACTCTTGTTGGTGGAGACAATGAGGAAGAAGATGATGAGACTCAAATACCTGATTGGAGCGACAACTTTAGTTTTTTGTCAGGGCAGGAACAGGTTGGCTCTGAGGACGACGGGTGTGATAACGCACAGGGTGATGATGATGAGGTTGGAGATCCCACTTACTGTCAACCCACAGTCAGCCAAGAGATGAGGTCAGCAGAGGAGGTGGAGGAGGATGCTAGTGACGACGAGGTCAGGTTGCGCCTTCCTGGACAGAGACGTAGTACTGGAAGCACGTCAACAACTGCATCCTCAAGCACAACTCTGCCTCTGACCACAAGTCGTGGTGGCTCTTCATGTCGCATGGGTGCTAAGCCTTGCATAGCCTGGGCATTTTTTCAGATCGATAAAGATGACCCAACTCGTGTTATCTGTAACATTTGTCAGCAAAAGCTAAGTAGAGGCCAAAAAATACATAGTTTCAGTACTTCATGCATGAACCGGCACATGGACATGAAGCATAAGTTGCAGTGGGAAGCTCACTGTGCTACAATGCGGCCTAGCCGGCCGGGCCAACCGCCGTCTGCCACATCTTGTGCATCCGCGGCCTCTTCATCCTCTGTGACTGGGGGGACAGCAGTCACACCTGTTTTGGGACGCAGACCTGCCACCTCTTTACCCGCAACAGCCAGCGTGATTGGCAGGTCATCATTTTCTTTGGAGGTGGTAACACCAGCTGGTGTTGAGCGCTGTCCGACATCGATAGCACCACCTTTGGATCAAGGCAACCTAACATGTCCGCCTGCATCCTCCTCACAGACCGGCAGTTTGCCGGGGACACCCTTATCAACCCCATCTAAGCACAACAGCCAGCCCTCGGTCCCTCAGATGTGGACAAGTAAAAGGCCATTTCCTCCTAGCCATGAGAAAGCTAAGAGGTTGAATTTCACCATCTGCAAGCTCTTGGCTACAGAAATGCTGTCTTTCCGCCTGGTGGACACAGAGGATTTTCGAGACCTTATGTCCGTCGCAGTGCCCCAGTACCAGATGCCCAGTCGGCACTACTTCTCAAAGAAAGGTGTGCCTGCGCTCCACCAGCATGTCGCACACAACATCACCGCTTCTTTGAGAAACTCTGTGTGTGACAGGGTGCATTTCACCACAGACACTTGGACGAGTAGGCATGGACAGGAGCGTTACATGTCGCTGACAGGGCAACTATGGTGACAGCAGGACAAGGGGCTGCTGTCCAAGTCTTGCCGTCCCCACGAGTTGTGCGTCAATCCTCTTTATCTCAAAGTTCCTCCACTGCTTCTGCCTCATCATCCTCCTCTCGGTCCTCCACCTGCACCCAAAGCCTGTCTGGTCATGCCACAAGCTTTCTAACTGCGCAGAAGGGATCCTGCACACCTCCTTACTATGCTGGCAGTAGGGCTCAACGTCATCAGTCGGTTTTTACTTTGAAATGTCTGGGAAATGTAAGTCACACAGCTGAGGAGTTGTGGTCAGCTCTGGAGAACCAATTTCATGAATGGTTGTCTCCCCTGGACCTGAAACCAGGGAAGGCCGTGTGCGACAATGCTGCAAACCTGGGTGCGGCCCTTCGCCGGGGCAATGTCACACACGTGCCTTGTATGGCTCACGTGTTGAACCTGGTTGTCCAGCAATTTTTAGCCCACTATCCCGGACTAGATGGCCTTCTGCAGAGGGCACGGTCGCTGTGTGCTCACTTCCGCCGTTCGCATCCCGCAGCTCAGCGACTTACATCTCTACAGAAGCAGTTGGGCCTGCCACTTCACCGGCTAAAATGCGATGTGCCTCCCCGGTGGAATTCAACTCTGCACATGTTGCAGCGACTGTGGCAGCACCGACAAGCCCTGGTGCAGTACTTTCTGACGTATAGCCTGGGCCAACGAGATCCAGAGGTGGGGCAAATCACGCTGGAGGAGTGGTCTCAGATCAGGGACCTATGCACCCTTCTGCACAGTTTTGAAATGGCGACGAAGATGTTTAGTGCTGACGATGCCATTATCAGCATGACTATTCCGGTGATTTACATGCTGGAGCACATGTTAAACAGAATTCGGAGTCAGGTGGTGGCACAAGAGGAGGTGGAGGAAGTAGAGGAGGAGGAGTTGTATGCGGAAGGGCTAACATCTGCAAGGTCCAGACGGTCAGCAGCACCAAGGCGGCAGGCATGTGAGGGTGGGGGAGATGGTTTTACCAGGGCGCATGGTAGCAGCCAAACTAGTGAGGAAGGTGCAGGAGCCCAGGAAGGAGTGGAGGACGAACTGATGGAAGACTCATCAGATGAGGGAGACCTTGATCACATTTCTGCTGTGCGAGGTTGGGGGGAGAGGACAGAGAAAGGAAGCATGATTGTTACCTCGCCACCAACACAACAGGGACTTGGTGCTCCTGGATGCGCAACACACATGAGTGCCTTCTTGCTGCACTACCTGCAACATGACCCTCGAATTGTGAGAATTAGAAATAATCCTGACTACTGGGTTGCCACACTGTTAGATCCCCGGTACAAAAGTAAATTTGCAGAAATTATTCCTGCCATAGAAAGGGATGCACGCATGCAGGAGTATCAGCAGAGACTGTTGCAGAATCTTACATGTGCTTTTCCACAAAACACCAGTGGTGCACGTAGTGAATCTCACAGTTCCAACTTGCCAATCGTGGGACCGTCGAGTGTTCAGCACTCAAACCATAACAGAAATACAGTATCTGCTGGTAACATCAATTTTGCGGAATCATTTCACCACTTTTTTAGCCCATCCTTTGAAAGGCCACAGGAGACAAGAAGTCTGACACATAGTCAACGCCTAGAGACGATGGTACAGGAGTATCTCCAAGTAAACATTGAAGCCATGACTGTGTCACTGGACCCTTGCTCTTTTTGGGCTTCCAATCTGGATAAATGGCCGGAGCTAGCCACTTACGCCTTGGAGATCTTGTCATGCCCCGCAGCCAGCGTTCTGTCTGAACGTGTGTTCAGCGCTGCTGGGGGTGTGCTGACAGATAAGCGCACGTGGCTCTCCACTGATAATGTAGACAGACTCACGTTCATAAAGATGAACAAATCATGCATCCGAAACGACTTTTCTACCCCTGTGTCATCCTGGGGAGAGTAAAAGCTTGATGATTGGTTAAAATCACCTCACCAACCGTTTTAAGCTTTCAAATTACTAATCATGTTTATCTGTATCTTGGCTGGAAAATTATTTGGGCTTTGTAGCAGTGTGCAGTACTGATTCTACTAGGCCATCTATACTAAGCTCCACCAGATTTAAAATTAATAATCATGTTTATCTGTATCTTGTCTGGAAAATAATTTGGGCTTTGTAGCAGTGTGCAGTACTGATTCTATTAGGCCATCTATACTAAGCTCCACCAGATTTATAATTACTAATCATGTTTATCTGTATCTTGGCTGGAAAATAAGTTGGGCTTTGTAGCAGTGTGCAGTACTGATTCTATTAGGCCATCTATACTAAGCTCCACCTGATTTAAAATTAATAATAATTTTTAGCTGCATCTAGCCCGGAAAATAATTTTGGGGCTCCTAGATGCGCAAGACACATGAGTGCCTTCTTGCTGCACTACCTGCAACATGACCCTCAGATTGTCAGAATTAGAAGTAATCCTGACTACTGGGTTGCCACACTCTTAGATCCCCCACACTCTTTGATCAACCTTTTCAATTTAATAAAGAACAAAAAAATGGTCATTTTTGAAATTATAAGCATTAGCAGGTTATTAGAAACTGAAATCGAACAGTTTTCAACTCAAAACTTTATTCTAGGTGATGTTACATTTGCACATAGGACCCCTTGTTCGAAAGGAGCTTCTAAACTCTCTCGTCCATTGAATTTGTCAGGTTTTGGATGGTTTCTGCTTCAATTATTTTGCATGAGGACAGAATACCCTCCCAGAGCTGTTGCTTAGATGTGAACTGCCTCCCGCCATCATAGACACTCCTTTTGATGATGCTCCAGAGGTTCTGAATGGGGTAGAGGTCAGGGGAGCATGGGGGTCACACCATAAGTTTGTCCCCTTTTATGCCCATATCAGCCAGAGATGCAGATGTGTTATGTGCAGCATGAGACGGTGCATTATCATGCATGAAAATGATCTTGCTGTGGAATACACGGTTCTTCTTCTTGAACCATGGCAGGAAGTGCTGTTTGAGAAACTCCACATACATTATGGAGTTCATCTTTACCCCTTCAGGGATCCTAAAGGGGCCGACAATCTCTCTCCCCATGATTCCAGCCCAAAACATTACTCCACCTCCTCCTTGTTGGCGCTGTAGCCGTGTTTGCGTGGGGTGTCCATCAACCAGCCATCCTCCACTCCATCCATCTGGACCATCGAGCGTTGCACGGCACTCATCCGTGAACAAAACAGTTTTGAAGTCAGTCTTCATGTATTGTTTGGCCCACTGGAGAAGTTTCTGCTTGTGTGCAGTGGATAGAGGAGGTCGACAGGATGGCTTACGCACAGCTGCAAACCTCTGACGGATCCTGCATCTTGTTTTTCGGGGGACGTTGGAGGCACCAGCAGCTTCAAAAACTTGTCTGCTGCTATGACAAGGCTTTTTTGCCGCTGCTCTTTTAACCTGACGTAATTGCCTGTAGGAAAGAGTCCTCAATTTGCCCTTATCAGCACGCACACGTGTGTACTGTGAATCAGCTACATACTTCTTGATTGCCAAGACACTTCATCCTGATCATCGCACAATGTTGATTGTAGTCATGCCTTGACCTAAACACTCCACAATTTGTTGCTTCTCAGCAGCCGACACATCCTTTTTCTTTCCCATTTTGGCAGAAAATGTAGGCTGCTTAATAATGTGGGACAGACTTCTTAAGTAGTCTTGCCTTTCATTGGACACACCTGCCAAACTAATTAGCACAGGTGTCTGCAATTGCTTACAGTGATATAAAGAGCCCTGACACACATCACCATCAATGAGTTTAACTGACAAACAAACAAATTCTTCCCTTATCACTCCTAAACACTTTTTGCATAATAATTTGGAACACAGTGTACATGTGCTTTCCCACAAAACACCAGTGGTTCACGTAGTGAATCTTACAGTTCTAACTTGCCAACCGTGGTCTGTATGGAGTTGTTCAATAAAGGGCCCAAAATTAAGATAACATAGATGGGAGAGGTCTCTATGAATAGGAATTCCTAAATATTTGATACCCTGTGAGGGCCAGGCAAAGGGAAAGTTGGACTGGATGGAATCCTGTACGGATTTGGGGAGGGAGACATCGAGGGCCTCAGACTTTGCTGCATTGATTTTAAAATTTGACCATGTAACAAAGTGATCTATTTCAGCCATAACAGCAGGGGTGGATATATGTGATTGAGTGATATATACTAGGACATCATCAGCAAATAGAGAGCACTTGTACTCGGTGCCTCCCACCTCAATCCACCTAATATTGGGGTTATGGCGAATTGATGAGAGCAGGTGCTCCGTCACTAGGATGTATAAGAGAGGGGACAGAGGACATCCCTGCCTTGTCCCATTGGTGATTATGAAAGGTGATGAAAATGTTCTGACGCGCCCCCTGGGCCTTGGGACACCCGGAGCCGGACCCGTGGATTGCGGTCAGAGTGAACCGCCGCTGCAGGGCAGACCGCTGAGGCTGGTGTTGTGGGTGCAGCAGAGCGTAGTATAACTCCCCAAGGGAGGAGTATAGCCTCAGGGCAGTGTATGCGGAGGACGAGGGTGATGGTGCAGGGCAGCAGTAACAACACGGAGTCAGTGATGCAGTCCAGGGCCTTTACTCACAGTTCTTATTATCCAGACCACTTCTGCAGGTAATGGCTGCCCACGTCGTACTGTGCTCACCAGGTGAGGGGCTCAGACAACTCTCAGATTTGGAGCGCTTCACAGGACCCCCTTTGTGTGTCCTTTGTCTGGCCTTTCTTACCAATGCTTCTGTCCGGCTGCCTCGGGCCTCCTCTTGGTAAACTTGGCGCCAGTTTCCCTGACCCTATGTGGTGCCTTCCTAGCGGGTGTAGCGAGGGGCTGCGCCACATAAAATGTCACAGCCTCCAGTTTCTAGCTGAGGGTCGTTTCCCGCCTCCACTAGTTTCGGGGACCGGTCACCCCCTTTGGCCTGACCCCTCCACGCAGGTGGATTCGGGCGTGCGGTGGTGACTCGCCCGTCCGCACCCCTGTGTCACGGGTGTGTTGCCACGAAGATCGTCACGAGTACACAGCCTGACTTCTCGCAGCTGACTTGTTGGTGCTTTGTGTTTTTTCGGCAGTGAAGGAGTTAATTCTCTCTCTCTCTGGGCTAGCTGAGGTCCAGCCTCGCCCAGCTGCAATCAATGCTTCTTTAGTGAGACTCCTTCATATTCCTGCAGGTCTGTTTGGGAGGTGTCGGTGAAAGCTTTTCTTTCAGACTTACAGAGCGGATCGTGGTGTTTGGAGTTGCTGAGATAAGTGTATTTGGAAGTGTTTTTTCCCTTTCCTCGCTTTATCATTTATCTCCTTTCCCGTTGGTGTTCCCTCTGTTGTAGTTGTGTAGAAGTTGTATGCAAGGTGGTTTTGGTTTTTCCCTTGTACTGTCTCGTTCGTCTAAATACTGTGTGTGGGCATATTATTTCTGGTTCCCAATTGTTGTGATCGGGGTCCTTCTCAGGACTAGATTACTGAGGTGCAGGGATCCTCAGGAGGGAGGGGTTACGCTGGCGGCCTGGACCTCTGTACCTTTAACAGTACCTCCAGGTTGAGGGATTAGTCAGGGCCCCAGCTTAGGGTCAGCTTAGGCCCCCTACCTCCAGTATTCTGTGACAGTGTGACATTTTCACCGACCAACTTAGGTTTTCTCCAGCTACCATGGATCCAGTAGCCGGTCTAGCTCGGCAGTTGCAGAGTTTGTCCATGGGGCTGGCGGACGTTAGGTCCAAGGTTTTGCATCCTCTGGAGCAAGCCGGACCAGAACCTAAAGTAGCTCTCCCTGACAGGTTCACTGGGGGGCGGGACAAGTTTTTTGTTTTCCGGGAGGCATGCAAATTGTACTTTCGGCTGCGGCCTCGGTTATCGGGCAGCGAAGAACAAAGGGTGGGAATTGTCATCTCGCTCCTACAAGGGGACCCACAATCTTGGGCGTTCTCTCTTCCCCCAAGCTCCCCGGTTCTCCAGTCAGTGGATAGGTTTTTCGCTGCTCTGGGACTCGTATATGATGACCCAGATCGGATCTCCCTTGCTGAGTCTAAGTTACGTAGGATTCAGCAGGGAGATCGTCCGGCGGAGGAATTCTGTTCGGAGTTCCGTAGGTGGGCCACGGACACCCAGTGGAATGACCCGGCTCTTAGGAGCCAGTTTTGTCATGGTTTATCCGACAAATTACAGGATGTGTTGGCACAGTATGACTCTCCCGCGTCACTGGAAGCCGCTATGGCCCTTGCCATTCGCGTTGACAGACGGCTTCGGGAGAGGTGCGGGATAACTCTACCCCCTGTAATGTCTCCACCTCCTACAAGGTCCCCTCATATGGTGGTTCCCCTGGTCAGTCCGGAGGAGCCTATGCAATTAGGAGGGACATCATTTCGGGGAAGGGGACCGGTGGAGCGCCATAAGACAGGAAGGTGTTTCCTCTGCGGGAAAAAGGGACATTTTATTGGGGGGTGTCCATCCCGTCCCTTGCAGAGTAAAGAGTCGTCGAAAAAACTGTTGATCCCAGGTTGTGTGGTGGACGGCAATCTGGGAGTAGGTATTTCGTCCCTAGGTTCGTCTCAGTTTCTCGTACCGGCGGAGGTGGTGGTGGGTGCGAGAACTGAGAGGATATCTGTTCTTCTGGATAGTGGGGCCGGGGCTAATCTGGTTGATGCTCGGTTTGCCCGGGTTCAAGGTATGCGATTGAGTGAGTTGGCTAAACCCATCCCCATATTCTCGATCAATGCCAGGCCTCTCGGTCAGGGAAGTTTTTTGCAAGCTGTGCATGGCGTAAAACTTCAAGTGGGGGCAATACATAAAGAACTGTTGTCTTGCTACGTGTTGGAGGGTCTTCCCACTCCTATAGTGTTGGGCCTTCCTTGGTTAGCTAAGCATAACCCGGTTATTAATTGGCAAACCAGAGAGATAAGCCAATGGAGTAAATTCTGTAATAAAAACTGCATGAACACGGTCATCGGTGCGGTTACTCCTTGGGTCTTACCTTCATTTCTGGCGGACTTTGAGGATGTATTCTCGGAGAATGGGTGTCAGGAACTACCTCCTCATCGCGAGTATGACTGTTCTGTAAAACTGCTCCCTGAGGCCAAGTTACCTAAAGCTAGGTTGTATAACCTTTCTGGTCCTGAGAGGCAGGCCATGAAGGATTATATTTCTGAAAGTCTGGCTAAGGGGCATATTAGACCTTCATCTTCACCGGTGGCCGCGGGGTTCTTCTTTGTTAAGAAGAAAGATGGAGGCCTACGCCTTTGCCTGGATTTTCGTGAACTTAATCGGATTACGGTCCGAGATCCGTATCCGCTCCCACTTATTCCCGATCTCTTTAATCAGATCGTGGGCGCCAAATGGTTCTCTAAGTTGGATCTCAGGGGGGCGTACAATCTGATTAGGATGAAGGAGGGGGATGAGTGGAAGACGGCTTTTAACACTCCGGAGGGGCATTATGAGAACCTTGTCATGCCATTCGGTCTGACTAATGCCCCGGCGGTGTTTCAACACTTTGTTAATGATATTTTTCGCCACCTGGTGGGACAGTTTGTTGTCATATATCTGGATGATATCTTAATTTACTCGCCGGATCTGGTGTCTCATCAGGAGCACGTTAGACAGGTGTTACAGATCTTGCGGGATAATAAACTGTATGCCAAGTGGGAAAAGTGTGTGTTCGCCGTACAGGAACTCCAGTTTTTAGGCTTCCTGGTTTCAGCGTCCGGTTTTCGTATGGACCCTGGGAAAGTGCGGGCAGTTCTTGAGTGGGATCGGCCGGAGAATCTTAAGGCACTACAACGTTTCCTGGGGTTTGCTAACTATTACCGGAAGTTCATTCGTAATTTCTCGTCCATGGTTAAGCCTCTCACAGACATGACTAAAAAGGGGACGGATTTTTCTAGGTGGTCTGACAAGGCTTGTCAAGCATTCTCCTCCTTGAAAAAATGTTTTGCCTCGGCACCCATACTCATTCAACCTGATGCGTCTCAGCCATTCTTTGTAGAGGTAGACGCTTCCGAGGTAGGGGTGGGAGCAGTATTGTCACAGGGTTCGTCCCCTGGTAAGTGGCATCCGTGCGCCTTTTTCTCTAAAAAATTGTCGTCCGCTGAGAGGAATTACGATGTCGGCAATAGGGAACTCTTGGCCATTAAGTTAGCTTTTGAGGAGTGGCGCCATTTTTTGGAGGGGGCAGTTCATCCGGTCACCGTCATCACCGATCACAAGAACCTGCTATATCTGGAGTCCGCTAAACGTCTGAATCCCAGACAAGCTAGGTGGTCATTGTTTTTTACCAGGTTTAATTTCGTCGTTACATATCGTCCTGGGTCTAAAAATGTAAAGGCGGATGCCTTATCTCGTAGTTTCCCTGGGGCCGGGAATACGGACGACCCGATTCCTATTCTTCAGGAGGGGGTGGTGGTTTCGGCAGTATGCTCTGAGCTGGAGGAGGAGATATTGGAGGCTCAGGGGGACGCCACTGTTGGACCTCCGGGGAGACTGTTCGTTCCAGATCAGTTGCGACAAAAGGTGATCGAGGCACACCATAACTCAGTTTTTGCAGGACACCCGGGGAGTAAAGCAACTGTGGATCTCCTCTCGCGTCGGTTTTGGTGGCCTAACTTACATAAAGAGGTGGTAACTTTTGTCGCGTCCTGTGGGGTTTGTGCGCGCTCTAAGACCTCACATACCCGTCCGTCTGGGGCCCTTTTACCTTTGAAGATCCCGGAGCGTCCTTGGACTCATCTGTCTATGGACTTTATTACGGACCTCCCTCCGTCTTCGGGTAAAACGGTCATACTCGTAGTGGACAGGTTCAGCAAGATGGCACATTTTATCGCTCTTCCGGCTCTCCCTAATGCTAAAACTCTTGCGCAGGTGTTCATTGGGGAGATTGTGAGGCTTCACGGGGTACCCTCCGAGGTGGTGTCTGATCGGGGGTCTCAGTTTGTGTCCAAGTTCTGGAAGGCGTTTTGTGCACGGCGGGGGATGCATTTGTCATTCTCGTCGGCTTTTCATCCTCAGACCAATGGTCAGACGGAACGTATGAACCAGAGCTTGGAGACATATCTTCGGTGTTTTGTGTCAGAGAACCAGGAGGACTGGGCTTCTTTCCTACCTCTGGCAGAGTTTGCTCTCAATAATAGGCGGAGCGAGTCCACTGGTAAGTCCCCGTTTTTTGGGGCATATGGTTTTCACCCCCAGTTTTGTACTTTCAGTAGGGGGGGCTCTTCGGGGGTTCCGGAGGAGGAACGATTTTCCTCATCTCTCGCTTCAGTATGGAGAGGGGTGCTGAAGAATCTGAATACTATGGGGAACCGATACAAACGTATGGCTGATAGGAGGAGAGTGTCTGGTCCGGACCTAAGTGTGAATGATCAGGTATGGTTGTCTACCAGGAATATTAAACTTAAGGTTCCCTCCTGGAAACTGGGTCCCAGGTTCATCGGGCCGTACAGAATCAGTTCTGTTATTAATCCGGTGGCATTCCGTCTTGACCTTCCCCCTACGTTTAAAATTCACAACGTGTTTCACAGATCATTGCTTAAGAGGTATGTGGCGCCGGTGGTACCGTCACCTTTACCTCCCCCTCCTGTGGTTGTCAATGGTAACTTGGAGTTCCAGGTATCGAGGGTCATTGATTCACGCTTTAATCGCCGGTCCCTTCAGTACTTGGTTCATTGGAAGGGGTATGGTCCTGAGGAGAGGATGTGGGTTCCTGCGTCGGATATTAACGCAGACCGATTAGTTCGGGCCTTCCACACGACTCACCCGAATAAACCTGGCCCTGAGGGTCCGGAGGCCCCTCGTAGAAGGGGGGGTACTGTCACGGGTGTGTTGCCACGAAGATCGTCACGAGTACACAGCCTGACTTCTCGCAGCTGACTTGTTGGTGCTTTGTGTTTTTTCGGCAGTGAAGGAGTTAATTCTCTCTCTCTCTGGGCTAGCTGAGGTCCAGCCTCGCCCAGCTGCAATCAATGCTTCTTTAGTGAGACTCCTTCATATTCCTGCAGGTCTGTTTGGGAGGTGTCGGTGAAAGCTTTTCTTTCAGACTTACAGAGCGGATCGTGGTGTATGGAGTTGCTGAGATAAGTGTATTTGGAAGTGTTTTTTCCCTTTCCTCGCTTTATCATTTATCTCCTTTCCCGTTGGTGTTCCCTCTGTTGTAGTTGTGTAGAAGTTGTATGCAAGGTGGTTTTGGTTTTTCCCTTGTACTGTCTCGTTCGTCTAAATACTGTGTGTGGGCATATTATTTCTGGTTCCCAATTGTTGTGATCGGGGTCCTTCTCAGGACTAGATTACTGAGGTGCAGGGATCCTCAGGAGGTAGGGGTTACGCTGGCGGCCTGGACCTCTGTACCTTTAACAGTACCTCCAGGTTGAGGGATTAGTCAGGGCCCCAGCTTAGGGTCAGCTTAGGCCCCCTACCTCCAGTATTCTGTGACAGTGTGACATTCTGGGATCCCTTCGTTCCTCGTTCCTGGAGCCTTCTCCGCTCCTCTTCCTTCCTTCTCCCTCTTCCAGGCCTGGGCCTCTGTTACTAGGCCCGCCTCTGGAGCAGAGCTCATGCAGAGCCCCTGCTCCCTGTCACTTCTGCTCAGACTTCTCTGCACTGAACTAAGATGGTGCCCACCTTTTATACTTCCTTCTCAATGCACCCAGGAACTGCTTCCTCCCTGCTCCTGCACTACAGGGTTCCCCTTCCTCAGTGTTCCCTCCCCCCACTCCAGCCAGGGACAGGGACTGTCCTGCCCATCTCAGGGGCATATTGGTCGCCCTGCCCCACGGCAATGTGGTGTAATGCATGCAGGTGTCGGGGGTGCTGATCCACACTCCATCCTTACCTGAGAGTGAGATATCACACCTCTGGGTGAGGTGCTTCACTTCTGTAGCAACCGAGCCCTCGGGGTGCTACAGTTCCATTTATCTTCAGCCTAGGTGAAGTATTGCGATACAGGGCCGTGATTTTGGCTATAAAAGGGTCCCCTAGACCCCTACCCCAAGCTTTTTAAGAGAATAATATATGGCGTGCCAGGAGACACTATGGAATGCTTTCTCAGCATCCAACGAGAGTATCTAATTACAAATTTTTAACTGCATCTAGCCCAGGAAATACTTTGTGCCTAGTAGCAGTCTCTGCTAGTCAGCGAATTATCCCAGCTGTTAAGCAAGCTACACCACCTGTAGTTTGGACACTTAATTTTTTCAAAGGAAATGCTTCGGGACCCCGGGATACTCAGTGAAGAGCATTAGGAGGCACCCCAAGGCATAGGGGCTGGGACTGGCAGTAGGACGCCTTGCAGTCGACCGCCGAGCTCGATCCTTATAAAAGCTTTTTAACTGCAGCAGCTTTAGTGGATGCTACTGGAGCTGGAATTACACGGCTGCTGGCATGAGACTTGCCCTCCAATAGATCCTAGTAAAAGGATATAAAGTGTATTCATTCAAATTAGAGAGACAATTTAAATTAAAAAGCTTAGACCTGCCTCCACCACAGGGGGGCACGCTCGACCTACCAGCGGACAGGCACCAGTATTGGGAGAGGGGGGCTGGCCATCAGGGTCCACCGCGGCTCTGGCACAAACCCGGCGACACGGAGGTGGCACGGGCAGGAACGGACTGGCCGTGTCGGCTTCTCACTTTTTGGATTTTAGAAGGGCATGACATGCCTATATCTGTGTCTCCCCCTCCTTTTACTCCTCCACCTCTTTTCTTTTTGCATGACTATATGTACTTGTCACTTTTCCATGTGTTAGTTATGTCTTCTGAGCAGTTTGTCAGCTTTTGGACACCTTTGAAGGTGTTTTCTATGTGTTTCTATGTGTTTTTGTTTGCCTGCCATTGGTTTTAACGGTGTTCGACGAACAGTTCGGCGAACACAAGGGTGTTCGACGAACCGAACCGAACTCGAACACTACGGGGGTGGCTCAACACTATTTAGGATAAAAAGCATGCAGTCCTCGATAAAATTAATCTGTTCTTCTGGCATGGTGGTGTGTTTTAGGAAGAATTTGGCTGCTTGGCAGCCTTTTTGATGCTGGATGACTGTATAGAGGGACGTGATGTCCAGTGTTCCTATTATATAGTGGTTTTCCCATCTAATTTTATTCAGTAATTGTAGAGTGTGTTTTGTATCTTTGAGATGAGCTGGCAGGAGGGGGACTAGGTTTTGTAGATGACTGTCAATAAATCTCGATAAATTGGAGGTTAGACTTTGAATCCCCGATATAATAGGTCTACCGGGAGGGTTAATCAATGACTTATGAATTTTGGGGAGATAGTAGAATACAGCTATTCTAGGATACGGTGTAAGTATGTATTCGTACTCATTTTTAGTGAGAAGGCCTTCACTTAGGCCTTTGTTTAGCAGTTGCTTCAGTTCTATAGTATATTTTGGAGTTGGGTCAAAGGACATTAATTCATAGGTTTGAGTATCGTTTAGGAGTCTAAGGCATTCGTTATGATATTGTGCATAGTCCAAAATGACAATACCTCAGCCTTTGTCTGCCGGGCGTATAACCAGGTCCCGGTTTTGCGCTAATGTTTGAATTGCCTTACGTTCACCTCTGGTAAGGTTATGTTTGATTGTAGAGCAATTTTTATCACTTATACGGTAAATGTCATCTATCATGTTTTTCTTAAATGCTTCCATTGACTCTGAATATTCATTCAGAGGATGGAAGTTTGATTTCTTTTTTAGTGTGCTATGATGGAGAATCTGATTAGTGGTATGAGGGGAAGTTGTGGTGATGCTATTGTTATTTTTATTTTTTGTCGCATGAATTTTTTCACCCCTATAAAGGCCTCGAATTTATCAAATCGGGATGCTGGTGCGTATTTCAGGCCCTTGTTCAATAATTTACATTCATCCGGTTTTAAGGTATAGTGGCTCAGGTTGAAAATAGAGGAGTTGTCTTGATTCATTAATAGGGCCTATATTAACTCCTTCCCTCTCCTTCCCTTCTAGGTCCTCCTCACCTACCTCAAGCTATCTACCCATTAACCTCTTGAAGCACGCTCCAAGCAAGATCCCTACCCATTGTGTTTTTAGTTGCAAATGGTCAGCCAACATCATGGTTTTTTAAATTAACAAACAATTTTATCCCAAAAAATTTTTTGCCAATACCTTTTATTATCTAATAAAATATTTATCTATTTATCTATTTGCCTACATCACCTTTTTAGTACCTCTAACCTACCAAGACCAGCGCAGATACCCTATTCTTATTTGTATTTAACCCTTGCAGCCTTTCTGGTTCACTGCTTGTATCAGATGCAGGTCTAGGTTATAGTCTAACAGCGCCCCCTATCAGTAACAACTTTTAATAGATAAATCTAAAAGAACCCTTATCAATATACATAAAGACACAACCCAGGCTATCCCTAGAATTCCCTATTGGACTCGTGGCCTTCTTACCAGTGGAGGTTGACACCCTAGCGAATGGATTTGGGGTCCCCTCTCCACGTCGGCTCTCCCTTAACCCGTTTTACCCTTAAACAGACATACACATACATAAAAAAGTCATCAAAGATTGATGGATACCGGCAGTCGTGTTACTGCCCACCTCCGCCCATCAGCACCTGTACTGCCTGGCCGACCACATGCACAGAATGATGGAGGTGGATGTGTCTGCTGACGCTCCCTCCTCCAAGCAGTATATAATACATCAGTCAAGCAAAAAAGCAAAAACAAGGGAAATGCAAAAATAAATATAGTGCACTGATATGGACAACTAAGTCAAATGTACCAATAAGTGAGTACGTTGATAGGATGTAAAAGTATTAGCTCAAAAAGCCGTTCTAGACAAATAAAGTGCAGCAGTGCTGATAATTCGGGGCAAGGAGAGGTCAACAATATGCCCCTACCGTAATAAGAAGCCCATATGTTCAGTCGCAAGAAATAGACAACAATTTTTCATGCTGGACATGGAGAGGCTATGTGGGGCTCATGCTGTATATAGAGGTTATGTGGGGCTCATGCTGTATATGTGGAGGCTATGTGGGGCTCATGCCGTATATGTGGAGGCTATGTGGGCCTCATGCTGTAAATAGGAGGTTATGTGGAGCTCATGCTGTATATGGGGAAGCTATGTGGAGCTCATGCTGTATATGGGGAAGCTATGTGGGACTCATGCTGTATATAGAGGCTATGTGGGACTCATGCTGTATATAGGGAGGCTATGTGGGGCTCATGCTGTATATGTGGAGGCTATGTGGGGCTCATGCTGTATATAAAGAGGCTATGTGGGGCTCATGCTGTATATAGAGAGGCTATGTGGGGCTCATGCTCTATATAGGGAAGCTATGTGGGGCTCATGCTGTATATAGGGAGGCTATGTGGGGCTCATGGTGTATATAGGAAGGCTATGTGGGGCTCATGCTATATATAGGGAGCCTATGTGGGGCTATTAAGGTTCATAGGGGCTGTGTGTGGGCTCTTACGGTATATAGGGGGCTCATATGTTATATAGAAGGGGAAATATTTATATATACACGGTATATAGAGGGAAATAAGCATACTTAATTCTGTTCAATATTAAGTGTTCTAATTATTTTAGATTAATATTAATTGTAATTAATATGTTAATATTGATATTTAGCAAAATCAATTATAAACCCTCCATAGACTTTATTATACATGATTACATTGAATAGCATTGGCTGCAGGGCTTGTCCTAAGCACATTCTAGAATGTTGTGACATCACAAGATCTTCACCATCGTCACCTCTGCCTGGATATTATGACATCATGAGGAATATATAAGCAACCGCTCACCCGGAACTCCTTTGAGAGTTTATAGTAGGCGTTCAGAGTGAGTAAGTGTTTCTTATACTCCTGGTCTGTCCGTATTATTTCCCATTTTCTGTCTATATACGTTTCTGATTTCTTATGACAAGCTTCATCTACTCCCCAATTCTCATTTCCCATACATTTTTAATGAGAAAGCCTTATATTTATTAATTAGCTCGTTATGGCAATATTTACTATTGATACAATTGGTTTTTAAGATCAGGCTATTCATAAGGAAACCTCTCTATTTCTTCAATTCAGGATTTTGCAGTTATTTAGATTTGAAAAATATCGAGCAAAAATCGAAGCTCAATTTATGTACCGGTAAGTCCTAAATAAGAAAAGTCATGTAATTCAGAACAGTGATTGTAATGCTGTCTCTATAAGTATATATAATAATGAATTTCTGTTTTCTGATGTCCGTTCTTTACGCACGGCAAATGCCCGGACCAGTCAGGCCAGTACGATTACCACGATACCAAACTTGTATTTTTTCATTTAAGTGGTGAAAAAAAAATAGCAAAAATTAGCTTGAGTCTGCATTTTTGAATACTCGTAACATTTTAATTTGTTGTGGATGGAGCTGTGTGAGGACTTGTGTTTTGCATGGTGACCTGATGATTTTATTGATACTATTTTGGGGTAGTTTCAACGCTTTGATCGCTTCTTAATGCATTTTTTGTGGAATTGTAGCAATCAAAAACCTGCAATTTTGCCATTTTGATTTCTTCTTTGCTTTACAGTTTTTACAGATTGGGTCAATTAACTTTATATTTTCATAGATTGGACTTTTCTGAACACGTTGATACCAAATATGTGTATTTTTTCTTTTTTTCTTTCTTTAATGTTAACTGGAGAAGAGGGGGTGTGATTTGAACTTTTTTTTTACTTTTTTAAACACGTTTTTCTTCACTTCTTTCTCTATTTGTTAGTCCTCTTAGGGGACTTGAATCTGCGATTGTCTGATCTCTTATGCCACATACAGCAGTATTCCGGTATATAGTAAAAATCACTGTCTTCTATGACGCCCAACCACAGGCAGAACGTCACAGGAGAGAGAAAAGTTTTTTTCACTGGCCCTTATATTCTATGGAGCTAGTAACCTGTCAGGTTTGGGGCGAATTGTGGATCACACTCACCCATTGACTGACTATTAGGAAAAACTTGGGAAATTTCCATCAGCTTTTTTATTTTTTCATACAAAGATAAATGGATGACATACTGATGGTAAAAATGGACACATGGACCAAAAAAAAAAAAAAGATGAAAATCGGAAGCCGCACACTAATGAAAATTAGATTGTTTGGTTTTGTGCAGATGAGATAAAAATCACGTGTGAATATGGCCTAAAAATGAGTCGCCCAACTGAGTGACTTTTATTAAATACTTCAGTAAATCTAATTCTAAACTATTGTTTGTGTTTTCAGATGCAAGTGTAAATCACAGGTAAAAGTCCTTCCTCTCACTGTACAGTGGTGTGGTGCGCACTGGGCCGGTTTTAGACAAAGTGGGCTCTGGGCAAAAGTTTAAAGTGGGGCCCCCAATGTTCACATATTGCAGCATCACACAGAAACATTTCAGTTGTATTCACATGCGCTGAGTTCAGGCCGTTAAACGAGCGCGATCAACAATATTGAAGTCGTTCAACCATTGTTTCCCGACCTCTTTACACCGACTGAGGAAGAACGATGGACACAATCACTGATAGATCAATCTGTCCCCATACAGTATCATGTTATCAGCAGCATATCTGAACTTTTCCCTGAGCGATGTGCTGCAGAGAACAATGATTTTTGTACCGGCATAAACAATCCAGTCACTGAATGAATAGGCAGCATTTTGATTGTTTAGTGTAATGCACAGCCCATAGTCCTCCATATAGTATAATGCACTCCCCATAGTCCTCCATATAGTATAATGCACAGCCCATAGTACTCCACATAGTATAATACACTCCCCATAGTACTCCACATAGTATAATGCACAGCCCATAGTCCTCCATATAGTATAATACACCCCATAGTACTCTACATAGTATAATACACTCCCCATAGTACTCCACATAGTATAATGCACAGCCCATAGTCCTCCATATAGTATAATGCACAGCCCATAGTACTCTACATAGTATAATACACTCCCCATAGTACTCCACATAGTATAATGCACAGCCCATAGTACTCCACATAGTATAATGCACTCCCCATAGTACTCTACATAGCATAATGCACTCCCCATAGTCCTCCATATAGTATAATGCACAGCCCATAGTACTCCACATAGTATAATGCACAGCCCATAGTCCTCCACATAGTATAATGCACAGCCCATAGTCCTCCATATAGTATAATGCACAGCCCATAGTCCTCCATATAGTATAATGCACAGCCCATAGTCCTCCGCATAGTATAATGCACAGCCCATAGTCCTCCATATAGTATAATGCACAGCCCATAGTACTCCACATAGTATAATGCACAGCCCATAGTCCTCCATATAGTATAATGCACAGCCCATAGTCCTCCATATAGTATAATGCACAGCCCATAGTCCTCCATATAGTATAATGCACAGCCCATAGTCCTCCATATAGTATAATGCACAGCCCATAGTACTCCACATAGTATAATGCACAGCCCATAGTCCTCCATATAGTATAATGCACAGCCCATAGTCCTCCATATAGTATAATGCACAGCCCATAGTCCTCCATATAGTATAATGCACAGCCCATAGTCCTCCGCATAGTATAATGCACAGCCCATAGTCCTCCATATAGTATAATGCACAGCCCATAGTACTCCACATAGTATAATGCACAGCCCATAGTCCTCCGCATAGTATAATGCACAGCCCATAGTCCTCCATACAGTATAATGCACAGCCCATAGTCCTCCATATAGTATAATGCACAGCCCATAGTCCTCCATGTAGTATAATGCACAGCCCATAGTCCTCCATATAGTATAATGCACAGCCCATAGTACTCCACATAGTATAATGCACAGCCCATAGTCCTCCGCATAGTATAATGCACAGCCCATAGTCCTCCATACAGTATAATGCACAGCCCATAGTCCTCCGCATAGTATAATGCACAGCCCATAGTCCTCCATGTAGTATAATGCACAGCCCATAGTCCTCCATATAGTATAATGCACAGCCCATAGTACTCCACATAGTATAATACACTCCCCATAGTCCTCCATATAGTATAATGCACAGCCCATAGTCCTCCATATAGTATAATGCACAGCCCATAGTCCTCCGCATAGTATAATGCACAGCCCATAGTCCTCCATACAGTATAATGCACAGCCCATAGTCCTCCATATAGTATAATGCACAGCCCATAGTCCTCCATGTAGTATAATGCACAGCCCATAGTCCTCCACATAGTATAATGCACAGCCCATAGTACTCCACATAGTATAATGCACAGCCCATAGTCCTCCGCATAGTATAATGCACAGCCCATAGTCCTCCATACAGTATAATGCACAGCCCATAGTCCTCCGCATAGTATAATGCACAGCCCATAGTCCTCCATGTAGTATAATGCACAGCCCATAGTCCTCCATATTATTATTATTATTATTATTTATTATTATAGCGCCATTTATTCCATGGCGCTTTACATGTGATAGGGATATACATAACAAAAGCATTTACATAATCTTAACAAAACGAGTCAGCGACTGGTACAGGAGGAGCGAGGACCCTGCCCGCGAGGGCTCACAGTCTACGAGGGATGGGTGAGGATACAGTAGGTGAGGGTAGAGCTGGTCGTGCAGTGGTGTTTACTGCAGGTTGTAGGCTTGTCGGAAGAGGTGGGTCTTCAGGTTCCTTTTGAAGGTTTCCACGGTAGGCGAGAGTCTGATGTGTTGGGGTAGAGAGTTCCAGAGTAGGGGGGAAGCACGGGAGAAATCTTGTATACGAGTGTGGGAGGAGGAGATAAGAGGGGAGTAGAGCAGGAGGTCTTGTGAGGATCGGAGGTTGCGTGCAGGTAAGTACCGGGAGACTAGGTCACAGATGTATGGGGGAGACAGGTTGTGGATGGCTTTGTATGCCATGGTTAGAGTTTTGAACTGAATTCTCTGGGCAATAGGGAGCCAGTGAAGGGATTGACAGAGAGGAGAGGCCGGGGAATAGCGGGGGGACAGGTGGATTAGTCGAGCAGCAGAGTTTAGGATAGATTGGAGAGGTGCAAGAGTGTTGGAAGGGATGCCACGGAGCAGGAGGTTGCAGTAGTCGAGGCGGGATATGATGAGGGCATGCACTAGTGTTTTTGCAGAGTCTTTGCTGAGGAATGCACGGATCCGGGAGATGTTTTTGAGTTGGAGTCGGCAGGAGGTGGAAAGGGCTTGAATATGTGGTTTGAAGGAGAGATCAGAGTCCAGGGTTACCCCAAGGCAGCGAGCTTGTGGGACTGGGGAGAGTGAACAGCCATTGACGTTGATGGATAGGTCGGATGGGGGATGTGAATGAGAGGGTGGAAAGATGATGAACTCTGTTTTATCCATGTTGAGTTTTAGAAACCTGTCGGAGAAGAAGGATGAGATGGCGGACAGACATTGTGGGATTCTGGTTAGTAGGGAGGAGATATCGGGTCCAGAGAGGTAGATCTGTGTGTCGTCAGCATAGAGGTGATACTGAAAGCCGTGAGACTCTATGAGCTGTCCCAGGCCGAAGGTGTAGATGGAGAAGAGCAGGGGTCCTAGAACTGAACCTTGGGGGACACCGACAGATAGGGGGCGAGATGAGGAGGTGGTGCGTGAGTGGGAGACGCTGAATGTCCTGTCTGTTAAGTATGAGGAGATCCAAGATAGAGCCAAGTCCGTGATGCCAAGAGATGAGAGAATCTGGAGTAAGAGGGAATGGTCCACTGTGTCAAAGGCAGATGACAGGTCCAGAAGGAGGAGGATGGAGTAGTGTCGCTTGGATTTGGCATTTAGTAGGTCGTTTGTGACTTTGGTCAGGGCAGTTTCAGTCGAGTGATGCGGTCGGAAGCCAGATTGTAGACGGTCGAAGAGGGAGCAGGAGGAGAGGTGGGAGGACAGTTCAAGGTGGACATGTTGTTCTAGAAGTTTTGAGGCAAAGGGGAGAAGTGATATGGGGCGGTAGCTGGTCAGAGAGGAAGGGTCAAGGGAGGGCTTTTTGAGGATGGGTGTGATTGCGGCATGTTTGAAACATGAGGGGAAGACTCCGGTTGTTAGTGATAGATTGAAGAGGTGGGTTAGGGTTGGGATGAAGACTGAGGTGAGGTTAGTGATGAGGTGGGATGGGATTGGGTCAAGTTCGCAGGTGGTGAGGTGTGATTTGGAGAGTAAAGAGGAGACTTGACCTTCTGTAATGGTGGAGAAGTGGGGTTTGGAGGAGGATGGTTGAGAAGATATGAGGAGGGGTTGTGTGGACTTTAGGCCAAAGTTTTGTCTGATGGTGTCAATCTTCTGTTTGAAGAATGAGGCAAAGTCGTCGGCTGAGATGAGAGAAGAGGGAGGAGGTGCTGGGGGACGAAGGAGAGAGTTGAAAGTGTTAAATAGCTGTTTAGGGTTGTGAGATAGGGAGGATATGAGAGATAAGAAGTAGGTTTGTTTTGCTGTAGTGAGTGCGGACTTGAAATTAGTGAGGGATTGCTTGAATGCGATGAAGTGCTCGATGGAGTGAGACCTTTTCCATCTCCGCTCCGCAACCCTGGAGGCCCGGCGCAGTTCTTTGGTAAGTTTAGTGTGCCAGGGTTGCCTGTTGAATGTGCGAGGTGTGGTGTGTGTGAGAGGGGCGATCGAGTCTAGAGCTGCAGCTATTGTGGTGTTATATGAAGCAGCAGCAACGTCTGCATCGTGCAAGGAATTTATGTCTGTGAGAGGAAGGAGGGATTCAGAGAGAGAGTGTAGGTCAAGGTGTTTGAGATTTCTGCGAGGGTGTGTGAGTTTGTGGAGTGGGGATTGTGCACCCGGAGAGGAGAGGGTAGAGAATGTGAGGAGGTTATGGTCAGAGAGAGGGAGTGGTGAGTTAGAGAGGTTAGATAGGGAACAGAGGCGGGTGAAGATGAGGTCCAGTGTGTGGCCATCTTTGTGGGTGGGTGTGGAAGACCATTGAGTGAGTCCAAAGGAGGAGGTGAGGGATAGGAGCTTAGAGACAGACGAGTGGGGAGTGTCAATGGGGATGTTGAAGTCACCCATTATGATAGTGGGGATGTCAGTGGAAAGGAAGTGAAGCAGCCAGGTAGTGAAATGGTCTAAGAAGGTGGTGGCTTGCCCTGGGGGTCGGTAAACGACGGCCAGTTGGAGGTTGGAGGGGGAATAGATGCGCACACAGTGCACTTCAAAAGAGGGGAGTGTAACGGAGGGTGGCAGTGGGATTTTGGTGAAAGCGCAGAGTTCCGATAGGAGGAAACCTACGCCTCCACCATGTTTGCCATTGGGGCGGGGGGTGTGGGAAAGGTGGAATCCGCCATATGAAAGGGCAGCTGGGGAGGCTGTGTCAGAGGGGGTGAGCCAGGTTTCAGTGATGGCGAGGAAGGAGAGTTTGTTTGTAATGAAAAGATCGTGGATGAAGGAAAGTTTGTTGCAGACAGAGCGAGCGTTCCATAGAGTATAATGCACAGCCCATAGTACTCCACATAGTATAATACACTCCCCATAGTCCTCCATATAGTATAATGCACAGCCCATAGTCCTCCATATAGTATAATGCACAGCCCATAGTCCTCCGCATAGTATAATGCACAGCCCATAGTCCTCCATACAGTATAATGCACAGCCCATAGTCCTCCATATAGTATAATGCACAGCCCATAGTCCTCCATGTAGTATAATGCACAGCCCATAGTCCTCCACATAGTATAATGCACAGCCCATAGTACTCCACATAGTATAATGCACAGCCCATAGTCCTCCGCATAGTATAATGCACAGCCCATAGTCCTCCATACAGTATAATGCACAGCCCATAGTCCTCCGCATAGTATAATGCACAGCCCATAGTCCTCCATGTAGTATAATGCACAGCCCATAGTCCTCCATATAGTATAATGCACAGCCCATAGTACTCCACATAGTATAATACACTCCCCATAGTCCTCCATATAGTATAATGCACAGCCCATAGTCCTCCATATAGTATAATGCACAGCCCATAGTCCTCCGCATAGTATAATGCACAGCCCATAGTCCTCCATACAGTATAATGCACAGCCCATAGTCCTCCATATAGTATAATGCACAGCCCATAGTCCTCCATGTAGTATAATGCATAGCCCATAGTCCTCCACATAGTATAATGCACAGCCCATAGTACTCCACATAGTATAATGCACAGCCCATAGTCCTCCGCATAGTATAATGCACAGCCCATAGTCCTCCATACAGTATAATGCACAGCCCATAGTCCTCCGCATAGTATAATGCACAGCCCATAGTCCTCCATGTAGTATAATGCACAGCCCATAGTCCTCCATATAGTATAATGCACAGCCCATAGTACTCCACATAGTATAATACACTACCCATAGTCCTCCATATAGTATAATGCACAGCCCATAGTCCTCCATATAGTATAATGCACAGCCCATAGTCCTCCGCATAGTATAATGCACAGCCCATAGTCCTCCATACAGTATAATGCACAGCCCATAGTCCTCCGCATAGTATAATGCACAGCCCATAGTCCTCCATGTAGTATAATGCACAGCCCATAGTCCTCCATATAGTATAATGCACAGCCCATAGTACTCCACATAGTATAATACACTCCCCATAGTCCTCCATATAGTATAATGCACAGCCCATAGTCCTCCATAGTATAATGCACAGCCCATAGTCCTCCATATAGTATAATGAACAGCCCATAGTCCTCCATATAGTATAATGCACAGCCCATAGTCCTCCATATAGTATAATGCACAGCCCATAGTCCTCCATATAGTATAATGCACAGCCCATAGTACTCCACATAGTATAATGCACTCCCCATAGTCCTCCACATAGTATAATGCACTCCCCATAGTCCTCCATATAGTATAATGCACAGCCCATAGTCCTCCATATAGTATAATGCACAGCCCATAGTACTCCACATAGTATAATACACTCCCCATAGTACTCCACATAGTATAATGCACAGCCCATAGTCCTCCATATAGTATAATGCACAGTCCATAGTACTCCACATAGTATAATACACTCCCCATAGTCCTCCACATAGTATAATGCACAGCCCATAGTCCTCCATACAGTATAATGCACAGCCCATAGTCCTCCGCATAGTATAATGCACAGCCCATAGTCCTCCATACAGTATAATGCACAGCCCATAGTCCTCCGCATAGTATAATGCACAGCCCATAGTCCTCCATGTAGTATAATACACAGCCCATAGTCCTCCATACAGTATAATGCACAGCCCATAGTCCTCCGCATAGTATAATGCACAGCCCATAGTCCTCCATGTAGTATAATGCACAGCCCATAGTCCTCCATATAGTATAATGCACAGCCCATAGTACTCCACATAGTATAATGCACTCCCCATAGTCCTCCATATAGTATAATGCACAGCCCATAGTCCTCCATATACTATAATGCACAGCCCATAGTCCTCCATATAGTATAATGCACAGCCCATAGTACTCCACATAGTATAATGCACTCCCCATAGTCCTCCACATAGTATAATGCACTCCCCATAGTCCTCCATATAGTATAATGCACAGCCCAAAGTCCTCCATATAGTACAATGCACAGCCCATAGTACTCCACATAGTATAATACACTCCCCATAGTCCTCCACATAGTATAATGCACAGCCCATAGTCCTCCATATAGTATAATGCACAGTCCATAGTACTCCACATAGTATAATACACTCCCCATAGTCCTCCACATAGTATAATGCACAGCCCATAGTCCTCCATATAGTATAATACACTCCCCATAGTCCTCCACATAGTATAATGCACAGCCCATAGTCCTCCATATAGTATAATGCACAGCCCATAGTCCTCCATATAGTATAATGCACAGCCCATAGTACTCCACATAGTATAATACACTCCCCATAGTCCTCCACATAGTATAATGCACAGCCCATAGTCCTCCATATAGTATAATGCACAGTCCATAGTCCTCCATATAGTATAATGCACAGCCCATAGTCCTCCATATAGTATAATGCACAGCCCATAGTACTCCACATAGTATAATACACTCCCCATAGTCCTCCACATAGTATAATGCACAGCCCATAGTCCTCCATATAGTATAATGCACAGCCCATAGTCCTCCATATAGTATAATGCACAGCCCATAGTCCTCCATATAGTATAATGCACAGCCCATAGTACTCCACATAGTATAATACACCCCATAGTCCTCCGCATAGTATAATACACTCCATAGTCCTCCGTATAGTATAATACATTCCATAGTCCTCCATATAGTATAATACACCCCATAGTCCTCCATATAGCATAATGCACTCCCCATAGTCCTCCATATAGTATAATGCACAGCCCATAGTACTCCACATAGTATAATACACTCCCCATAGTACTACACATAGTATAATACACTCCCCATAGTACTCCACATAGTATAATACACTCCCCATAGTACTACACATAGCATAATGCACAGCACATAGTCCTCCATATAGTATAATGCACAGCCCATAGTCCTCCATATAGTATAATGCACAGCCCATAGTCCTCCATATAGTATAATGCACAGCCCATAGTACTCCACATAGTATAATACACCCCATAGTCCTCCGCATAGTATAATACACTCCATAGTCCTCCGTATAGTATAATACATTCCATAGTCCTCCATATAGTATAATACACCCCATAGTCCTCCATATAGCATAATGCACTCCCCATAGTCCTCCATATAGTATAATGCACAGCCCATAGTACTCCACATAGTATAATACACTCCCCATAGTACTACACATAGTATAATACACTCCCCATAGTACTCCACATAGTATAATACACTCCCCATAGTACTACACATAGCATAATGCACAGCCCATAGTCCTCCATATAGTATAATGCACAGCCCATAGTCCTCCGTATAGTATAATGCACAGCCCATAGTACTCCACATAGTATAATGCACTCCCCATAGTCCTCCACATATTATAATGCACAGTCCATAGTACTCCACATAGTATAATACATTCCCCATAGTACTACACATAGCATAATGCACAGCCCATATTCCTCCATATAGTATAATGCACAGCCCATAGTCCTCCATATAGTATAATGCACAGCCCATAGTCCTCCACATAGTATAATGCACAGCCCATAGTACTCCACATAGTATAATACACTCCCCATAGTCCTCCGCATAGTATAATACACTCCATAGTCCTCCGTATAGTATAATGCACAGCCCATATTCCTCCATATAGTATAATACACCCCATAGTCCTCCGCATAGTATAATACACTCCATAGTCCTCCGTATAGTATAATACATTCCATAGTCCTCCATATAGTATAATACACCCCATAGTCCTCCATATAGTATAATACACTCCATAGTCCTCCATATAGTATAATACACCCCATAGTCCTCCATATAGTATAATACACCCCATAGTCCTCCATATAGTATAATACATTCCATAGTCCTCCATATAGTATAATACACCCCATAGTCCTCCATATAGTATAATACACTCCATAGTCCTCCATATAGTATAATACACCCCTCCTCATAGTCCTCCATATAGTATAATGCACAGCCCATAGTACTCCACATAGTATAATGCACAGCCCATAGTCCTCCATATAGTGTAATACACTCCCCATAGTACTCCACATAGTATAATGCACCCCATAGTCCTCCATATAGTATAATACACAGCCCATAGTACTCCACATAGTATAATGCACTCCCCATAGTCCTCCATATAGTATAATACACAGCCCATGGGCCTCTATACAGTATAATGCACAACCCATAGTCCTCCATATAGTATAATACACTCCCCATAGTCATCAGTATAGTATAATGCATCCCATAGTCCTCCATATAGTATAATACACTCCCCATAGTCCTCAATATAGTATAATGCATCCCATAGTCCTTTATATACTATAATGCATTCCACAAAGTCCTCCATACAGTATAATGCAGCCCCATATAGTACATATATAGTACACTGCAGCCCAATAGAGTACACTGCAGCCCAGTAGAGTACACTGCAGCCCAGTAGAGTACACTGCTGCCCCACAGAGTACAATGCCGCCCCACAGAGTACAATGCCGCCCCACAGGGTACAATGCCGCCCCACAGGGTACAATGCCGCCCCATAGAGTTCAGTGCCGCCCCATAGAGTTCAGTGCCGCCCCATACAATATAGTACAGCCCCATACAGTATAATGGCGCTCCAAAAAGTATAATGCCATCCCATAGAGTACAATGCCGCCCCTTAGAGTACAATGCCGCCCCACAGAGTACACTGCCGCCCCACAGGGTACAATGCCGCCCCACAGGGTACAATGCCGCCCCACAGGGTACAATGCTGCCCCATAGAGTTCAGTGCCGCCCCATAGAGTTCAGTGCCGCCCCATAGAGTTCAGTGCCGCCCCATACAATATAGTACAGCCCCATACAGTATAATGGCGCTCCAAAAAGTATAATGCCATCCCATAGAGTACAATGCCGCCCCTTAGAGTACAATGCCGCCCCATAGAGTACAGTGCCACCCCATAGAGTACAATGTCGCCCCACAGAGTATAAATCCGTCCCATAGAATACAATGCAGCTCCATAGAGTACAATGCCGCCCCATAGAGTACAATGCAGCCCCATACAGTATATTGCCATCCCACCATAAAGTATAATGCTGCCCCATAGTGTATAATTCAGCCCCACAGAGTATAATTCCGCCCCACAGAGTACAATGCAGCCCCATAGAAAACAATGCTGCCTCAGAGAGTACAATGCCGCCCCATACAGTATAATGCCGCCGTATATCATACAATGCCGCCCCATAGAGTATAATGCCACCGCATAGAGTATAATGTCGCCCTATAGAGCATAATGCAGCCCCACATAGAGTATAAATCAGGCCCCCTCATAGAGTATAATGCAGCTACCCCATAGAGTATAATGCAGGCCATCCCTTAGAGTAAAACACAGCCACAGAGTATAATGCTGCCCCATAGAGTACAATGCAGCCCCAAAGAGTACAATGCAGCCCCATAGAGTACATAGCAGCCCCCTAGAGTATAATACAGCCCCACAGTATATAATGGTTTCGCAGAGCGTACAATTTACCACCCTTTTACCACCTTGCAGCAAGATTTAACCTGTTTACTACCTGGCAGCAAGATTTAACCCTTTTTTTTACCTGGCAGCAAGATTTAACCCGTTTACCAACTGGCAGCAAGATTTAACCCTTTTACCACCTGGCAGCAAGATTTAACCCTTTTACTACCTGGCAGCAAGATTTAACCCTTTTACCACCTGGCAGCAAGATTTAACACTTACCACCTGGCAGCAAGATTGAACCCTTTTTTCTACCTGGCAGCAAGATTTAACCCGTTTACCAACTGGCATCAAGATTTAACCCTTTTACCACCTGGCAGCAAGATTTAACCCTTTTACTACCTGGCAGCAAGATTTAACCCTTTTACCATATGGCAGCAAGATTTAACCCTTTTTTCTACCTGGCAGCAAGATTTAACCCGTTTACCACCTGGCAGCAAGATTTAACCCTTTTACCACCTGGCAGCAAGATTTAACCCGCAAACTACCTGGCAGCAAGATTTAAGCTGTTTTCCACCTGGCAGCAAGATTTAACCCGTTTACCACCTGGCAGCAAGATTTAACCCTTTTACCATCTGGCAGCAAGATTTAACTCGTTTACTAGCTGGCAGCAAGATTTAAGCCGTTTACTACCTGGCAGCAAGATTTAATCCTTTTTTTCCCACCTGGCAGCAAGATTTAACCCCTTTTTTCCACCTGGCAGCAAGATTTAACCCTTTTACAACCTGGCAGCAAGACAAGATTTAATGCTTTTAGCACCTGGCAGCGAGATTTAACCCTTTTACCACCTGGCAGCAAGATTTAACCCGTTTACTACCTGGCAGCAAGATTTAACTCGTTTACTACCTGGCAGCAAGATTTAAGCCGTTTACTACCTGGCAGCAAGATTTAATCCTTTTTTTCCCACCTGGCAGCAAGATTTAACCCCTTTTTTTCCACCTGGCAGCAAGATTTAACCCTTTTACAACCCGGCAGCAAGACAAGATTTAATGCTTTTAGCACCTGGCAGCGAGATTTAACCCTTTTACCACCTGGCAGCAAGATTTAACCCGTTTACTACCTGGCAGCAAGATTTAACTCGTTTACTACCTGGCAGCAAGATTTAAGCCGTTTACTACCTGGCAGCAATATTTAATCCTTTTTTTCCCACCTGGCAGCAAGATTTAACCCCTTTTTTTCCACCTGGCAGCAAGATTTAACCCTTTTACAACCTGGCAGCAAGACAAGATTTAATGCTTTTAGCACCTGGCAGCAAGATTTAACCCTTTTACCACCTGGCAGCAAGATTTAACCCGTTTACTACCTGGCAGCAAGATTTAACTCGTTTACTACCTGGCAGCAAGATTTAAGCCGTTTACCACCTGGCAAGCAAGATTTAACCCCTTTTTTCCACCTGGTAGCAAGATTTAACCCTTTTACCCCCTGGCAGCAAGATTTAACCCTTTTACCACCTGACAGCAAGATTTAACCCCTTTTTTCCACCTGGCAGCAAGATTTAACCCTTTTACAACCTGGCAGCAAGACAAGATTTAATGCTTTTAGCACCTGGCAGCAAGATTTAACCCTTTTACCACCTGGCAGCAAGATTTAACCCGTTTACAACCTGGCAGCAAGATTTAACTCGTTTACTACCTGGCAGCAAGATTTAAGCCGTTTACCACCTGGCAAGCAAGATTTAACCCCTTTTTTCCACCTGGTAGCAAGATTTAACCCTTTTACCCCCTGGCAGCAAGATTTAACCCTTTTACCACCTGACAGCAAGATTTAACCCCTTTTTTCCACCTGGCAGCAAGATTTAACCCATTTACCACCTGGCAGCAAGATTTATCCCCTTTTTTCCACCTGGCAGCAAGATGTAACCCTTTTTTTTTTCCACGAGACAGTAAGATTTAACCCTTTTTTTCCACCTGGCAGCAAGATTTAACCCCTTTTCTCCACCTGGCAGCAAGATTTAACCCTTTTACCACCTGGCAGCAAGATTTATCCCCTTTTTTCCACCTGACAGCAAGATGTAACCCTTTTTTTTTTTTCACGCGACAGTAAGATTTAACCCTTTTTTTCCCACCTGGCAGCAAGATGTAACCCCTTTTTTCCACCTGGCAGCAAGATTTAACCTTTTACAACCTGGCAGCAAGACAATATTTAATGCTTTTAGTACCTGGCAGCAAGATTTAACCCTTTTACCACCTGGCAGCAAGATTTAACACTTTTACCACCTGGCAGCAAGATTTAACCCTTTTACCACCTGGCAGCAAGATGTAACCCTTTTTTTCCCACCTGGTAGCAAGATTTAATCCTTTTTTTCCACCTGGCAGCAAGATTTAACCATTTTTTCCACCTGGCAGCAAGATTTAACCCCTTTTTTCCACCTGGCAGCAAGATTTAACACTTTTACAACCTGGCAGCAAGACAAGATTTAATGCTTTTAGCACATGGCAGCAAGATTTAATCCTTTTACCACCTGGCAGCAAGATTTAATCCTTTTACCACCTGGCAGCAAGATTTAACCAGTTTACTACCTGGCAGCAAGATTTAACCCTTTTACCACCTGGCAGCAAGATTTAACCCGTTTGCTACCTGGCAGCAAGATTTAAGCCGTTTACCAACTGGCAAGCAAGATTTAACCTGTTTACTACCTGGCAGCAAGATTTTAGCAGTTTACCACCTGGCAGCAAGATTTAACCCTTTTACCACCTGGCAGCAAGATTTAACCCTTTTACTACCTGGCAGCAAGATTTAACCCTTTTTTCTACCTGGCAGCAAGATTTAAGCCGTTTACCACATGGCAGCAAGATTTAACCCATTTACCACCTGGCAGCAAGATTTAAGCTGTTTACCACCTGGCAGCAAGATTTAACCCGCTTACCACCTGGCAGCAAGATTTAACCCGTTTACTACCTGGCAGCAAGATTTGACCCATTTACTACCTGGCAGCAAGATTTAAGCCGTTTACCACCTGGCAGCAAGATTTAATCCTTTTTTTTCCACCTGGCAGCAAGATTTAACCTCTTTTTTTCACGTGGCAGCAAGATTTAACCCTTTTACCACCTGGCAGCAAGATTTATCAACTTTTTTCCACCTGGCAGCAAGATGTAACCCTTTTTTTTTCCACGCGACAGTAAGATTTAACCCTTTTTTTCCCACCTGGTAGCAAGATTTAACCCCTTTTTTCCACCTGGCAGCAAGATTTAACCCCTTTTACAACCTGGCAGCAAGACAAGATTTAATGCTTTTAGCACCTGGCAGCAAGATTTAAGCCTTTTACCACCTGGTAGCAAGATTTAACCCTTTTACCACCTGGCAAGCAAGATTTAACCCCTTTTTTCCACCTGGCAGCAAGATTTAACCCTTTTACCACCTGGCAGCAAGATTTAACCCTTTTACCACCTGGCAGCAAGATTTATCCCCTTTTTTCCACCTGGCAGCAAGATGTAACCCTTTTTTTTTTCCATGCGACCGTAAGATTTAACCCTTTTTTTTCCCACCTGGCAGCAAGATTTAACCCCTTTTTTCCACCTGGCAGCAAGATTTAACCCTTTTACAACCTGGCAGCAAGACAAGATTTAATGCTTTTAGCACCTAGCAGCAAGATTTAACCCTTTTACCACCTGGCAGCAAGATTTAACCCGTTTACTACCTGGCAGCAAGATTTAAGCCGTTTACCAACGGGCAAGCAAGATTTAACCTATTTACTACCTGGCAGCAAGATTTAAGCCGTTTACTACCTGGCAGCAAGATTTAACCCTTTTACCAAATGGCAGCAAGATTTAACCCGTTTACTACCTGGCAGCAAGATTTAACCCGTTTACCACCTGGCAGCAAGATTTAACCCTTTTTTCTACCTGGCAGCAAGATTTAAGCCGTTTACCACCTGGCAGCAAGATTTAATCCGTTTACCACATGGCAGCAAGATTTAACCCTTTTTTCCACCTGGCAGCAAGATTTAACCCTTTTTTCTACGTGGCAGCAAGATTTAAGCCGTTTACCATCTGGCAGCAAGATTTAACCCGTTTACCACCTGGCAGCAAGATTTAACCCGTTTATCACCTGGCAAGCAAGATTTCACCCTTTTTTCTACCTGGCAGCAAGATTTAAGCCGTTTACCACCTGGCAGCAAGATTTAACCCTTTTACCACCTGGTAGCAAGATTTAACCCTTTTACCACCTGGCAGCAAGATTTATCCCCTTTTTTCCACCTGGCAGCAAGATGTAACCCTTTTTTTTTTCCACGCGATAGTAAGATTTAACCCTTTTTTTTCCCACCTGGCAGCAAGATTTAACCCCTTTTTTCCACCTGGCAGCAAGATTTAACCCTTTTACAACCTGGCAGCAAGACAAGATTTAATGCTTTTAGCACCTAGCAGCAAGATTTAACCCTTTTACCACCTGGCAGCAAGATTTAACCCGTTTACTACCTGGCAGCAAGATTTAAGCCGTTTACTACCTGGCAGCAAGATTTAACCCTTTTACCAAATGGCAGCAAGATTTAACCCGTTTACTACCTGGCAGCAAGATTTAACCCGTTTACCACCTGGCAGCAAGATTTAACCCTTTTTTCTACCTGGCAGCAAGATTTAAGCCGTTTACCACCTGGCAGCAAGATTTAACCCGTTTACCACATGGCAGCAAGATTTAACCCTTTTATCACCTGGCAGCAAGATTTAACCCTTTTTTCTACGTGGCAGCAAGATTTAAGCCGTTTACCATCTGGCAGCAAGATTTAACCCGTTTACCACCTGGCAGCAAGATTTATCCCGTTTATCACCTGGCAAGCAAGATTTCACCCTTTTTTCTACCTGGCAGCAAGATTTATGCCGTTTACCACCTGGCAGCAAGATTTAACCCTTTTACCACCTGGCAGCAAGATTTAACACTTACCACCTGGCAGCAAGATTGAACCCTTTTTTCTACCTGGCAGCAAGATTTAACCCGTTTACCACCTGGCAGCAAGATTTTACCCTTTTACTACCTGGCAGCAAGATTTAACCCTTTTACCACCTGGCAGCAAGATTTAACCTGTTTACTACCTGGCAGCAAGATTTAACCCGTTTACCACCTGGCAGCAAAATTTAACCCTTTTACCACCTGGCAGCAAGATTTAACCCGTTTACTACCTGGCAGCAAGATTTAAGCCGTTTACCACCTGGCAAGCAAGATTTAACCCCTTTTTTCCACCTGGTAGCAAGATTTAACCCTTTTACCCCCTGGCAGCAAGATTTAACCCTTTTACCACCTGACAGCAAGATTTAACCCCTTTTTTCCACGTGGCAGCAAGATTTAACCCATTTACCACCTGGCAGCAAGATTTATCCCCTTTTTTCCACCTGGCAGCAAGATGTAACCTTTTTTTTTTCCACGAGACAGTAAGATTTAACCCTTTTTTTTCCACCTGGCAGCAAGATTTAACCCCTTTTCTCCACCTGGCAGCAAGATTTAACCCTTTTACCACTTGGCAGCAAGATTTATCCCCTTTTTTCCACCTGACAGCAAGATGTAACCCCTTTTTTCCACCTGGCAGCAAGATTTAACCCTTTTACAACCTGGCAGCAAGACAATATTTAATGCTTTTAGTACCTGGCAGCAAGATTTAACCCTTTTACCACCTGGCAGCAAGATTTACCACTTTTACCACCTGGCAGCAAGATTTAACCCGTTTACTACCTGGCAGCAAGATTTAACCCTTTTACCACCTGGCAGCAAGATTTAACCCCTTTTTTCCACCTGGCAGCAAGATGTAACCCTTTTTTCCCACCTGGTAGCAAGATTTAATCCTTTTTTTCCACCTGGCAGCAAGATTTATCCCCTTTTTTCCACCTGGCAGCCAGATGTAACCCTTTTTTTTTTCCACGAGACAGTAAGATTTAACCCTTTTTTTCCACCTGGCAGCAAGATTTAACCCCTTTTCTCCACCTGGCAGCAAGATTTAACCCTTTTACCACCTGGCAGCAAGATTTATCCCCTTTTTTCCACCTGACAGCAAGATGTAACCCTTTTTTTTTTTTCACGCGACAGTAAGATTTAACCCTTTTTTTCCCACCTGGCAGCAAGATGTAACCCCTTTTTTCCACCTGGCAGCAAGATTTAACCCTTTTACAACCTGGCAGCAAGACAATATTTAATGCTTTTAGTACCTGGCAGCAAGATTTAACCCTTTTACCACCTGGCAGCAAGATTTAACACTTTTACCACCTGGCAGCAAGATTTAACCCGTTTACTACCTGGCAGCAAGATTTAACCCTTTTACCACCTGGCAGCAAGATGTAACCCTTTTTTTCCCACCTGGTAGCAAGATTTAATCCTTTTTTTCCACCTGGCAGCAAGATTTAACCATTTTTTCCACCTGGCAGCAAGATTTAACCCCTTTTTTCCACCTGGCAGCAAGATTTAACACTTTTACAACCTGGCAGCAAGACAAGATTTAATGCTTTTAGCACATGGCAGCAAGATTTAATCCTTTTACCACCTGGCAGCAAGATTTAACACTTTTACCACCTGGCAGCAAGATTTAACCAGTTTACTACCTGGCAGCAAGATTTAACCCTTTTACCACCTGGCAGCAAGATTTAACCCGTTTGCTACCTGGCAGCAAGATTTAAGCCGTTTACCAACTGGCAAGCAAGATTTAACCTGTTTACTACCTGGCAGCAAGATTTAAGCAGTTTACCACCTGGCAGCAAGATTTAACCCTTTTACCACCTGGCAGCAAGATTTAACCCTTTTACTACCTGGCAGCAAGATTTAACCCTTTTTTCTACCTGGCAGCAAGATTTAAGCCGTTTACCACATGGCAGCAAGATTTAACCCATTTACCACCTGGCAGCAAGATTTAAGCTGTTTACCACCTGGCAGCAAGATTTAACCCGCTTACCACCTGGCAGCAAGATTTAACCCGTTTACTACCTGGCAGCAAGATTTGACCCGTTTACTACCTGGCAGCAAGATTTAAGCCGTTTACCACCTGGCAGCAAGATTTAATCCTTTTTTTTCCACCTGGCAGCAAGATTTAACCTCTTTTTTTCACGTGGCAGCAAGATTTAACCCTTTTACCACCTGGCAGCAAGATTTATCAACTTTTTTCCACCTGGCAGCAAGATGTAACCCTTTTTTTTTCCACGCGACAGTAAGATTTAACCCTTTTTTTCCCACCTGGTAGCAAGATTTAACCCCTTTTTTCCACCTGGTAGCAAGATTTAACCCCTTTTTTCCACCTGGCAGCAAGATTTAACCCCTTTTACAACCTGGCGGCAAGACAAGATTTAATGCTTTTAGCACCTGGCAGCAAGATTTAAGCCTTTTACCACCTGGTAGCAAGATTTAACCCCTTTTTTCCACCTGGCAGCAAGATTTAACCCTTTTACCACCTGGCAGCAAGATTTAACCCCTTTTTTCCACCTGGCAGCAAGATTTAACCCTTTTACCACCTGGCAGCAAGATTTATCCCCTTTTTTCCACCTGGCAGCAAGATGTAACCCTTTTTTTTTTCCATGCGACCGTAAGATTTAACCCTTTTTTTTCCCACCTGGCAGCAAGATTTAACCCTTTTACAACCTGGCAGCAAGACAAGATTTAATGCTTTTAGCACCTAGCAGCAAGATTTAACCCTTTTACCACCTGGCAGCAAGATTTAACCCGTTTACTACCTGGCAGCAAGATTTAAGCCGTTTACCAACGGGCAAGCAAGATTTAACCTATTTACTACCTGGCAGCAAGATTTAAGCCGTTTACTACCTGGCAGCAAGATTTAACCCTTTTACCAAATGGCAGCAAGATTTAACCCGTTTACTACCTGGCAGCAAGATTTAACCCGTTTACCACCTGGCAGCAAGATTTAACCCTTTTTTCTACCTGGCAGCAAGATTTAAGCCGTTTACCACCTGGCAGCAAGATTTAACCCGTTTACCACATGGCAGCAAGATTTAACCCTTTTACCACCTGGCAGCAAGATTTAACCCTTTTTTCTACGTGGCAGCAAGATTTAAGCCGTTTACCATCTGGCAGCAAGATTTAACCCGTTTACCACCTGGCAGCAAGATTTAACCCGTTTATCACCTGGCAAGCAAGATTTCACCCTTTTTTCTACCTGGCAGCAAGATTTAAGCCGTTTACCACCTGGCAGCAAGATTTAACCCTTTTACCACCTGGTAGCAAGATTTAACCCTTTTACCACCTGGCAGCAAGATTTATCCCCTTTTTTCCACCTGGCAGCAAGATGTAACCCTTTTTTTTTTCCACGCGATAGTAAGATTTAACCCTTTTTTTTCCCACCTGGCAGCAAGATTTAACCCCTTTTTTCCACCTGGCAGCAAGATTTAACCCTTTTACAACCTGGCAGCAAGACAAGATTTAATGCTTTTAGCACCTAGCAGCAAGATTTAACCCTTTTACCACCTGGCAGCAAGATTTAACCCGTTTACTACCTGGCAGCAAGATTTAAGCCGTTTACTACCTGGCAGCAAGATTTAACCCTTTTACCAAATGGCAGCAAGATTTAACCCGTTTCCTACCTGGCAGCAAGATTTAACCCGTTTACCACCTGGCAGCAAGATTTAACCCTTTTTTCTACCTGGCAGCAAGATTTAAGCCGTTTACCACCTGGCAGCAAGATTTAACCCGTTTACCACATGGCAGCAAGATTTAACCCTTTTATCACCTGGCAGCAAGATTTAACCCTTTTTTCTACGTGGCAGCAAGATTTAAGCCGTTTACCATCTGGCAGCAAGATTTAACCCGTTTACCACCTGGCAGCAACATTTATCCCGTTTATCACCTGGCAAGCAAGATTTCACCCTTTTTTCTACCTGGCAGCAAGATTTATGCCGTTTACCACCTGGCAGCAAGATTTAACCCTTTTACCACCTGGCAGCAAGATTTAACACTTACCACCTGGCAGCAAGATTGAACCCTTTTTTCTACCTGGCAGCAAGATTTAACCCGTTTACCACCTGGCAGCAAGATTTTACCCTTTTACTACCTGGCAGCAAGATTTAACCCTTTTACCACATGGCAGCAAGATTTAACCCTTTTTTCTACCTGGCAGCAAGATTTAACCCGTTTACCACCTGGCAGCAAGATTTAACCCTTTTACCACCTGGCAGCAAGATTTAACCTGTTTACTACCTGGCAGCAAGATTTAACCCGTTTACCACCTGGCAGCAAAATTTAACCCTTTTACCACCTGGCAGCAAGATTTAACCCGTTTACTACCTGGCAGCAAGATTTAAGCCGTTTACCACCTGGCAAGCAAGATTTAACCCCTTTTTTCCACCTGGTAGCAAGATTTAACCCTTTTACCCCCTGGCAGCAAGATTTAACCCTTTTACCACCTGACAGCAAGATTTAACCCCTTTTTTCCACGTGGCAGCAAGATTTAACCCATTTACCACCTGGCAGCAAGATTTATCCCCTTTTTTCCACCTGGCAGCAAGATGTAACCTTTTTTTTTCCACGAGACAGTAAGATTTAACCCTTTTTTTTCCACCTGGCAGCAAGATTTAACCCCTTTTCTCCACCTGGCAGCAAGATTTAACCCTTTTACCACTTGGCAGCAAGATTTATCCCCTTTTTTCCACCTGACAGCAAGATGTAACCCCTTTTTTCCACCTGGCAGCAAGATTTAACCCTTTTACAACCTGGCAGCAAGACAATATTTAATGCTTTTAGTACCTGGCAGCAAGATTTAACCCTTTTACCACCTGGCAGCAAGATTTAACACTTTTACCACCTGGCAGCAAGATTTAACCCGTTTACTACCTGGCAGCAAGATTTAACCCTTTTACCACCTGGCAGCAAGATTTAACCCCTTTTTTCCACCTGGCAGCAAGATGTAACCCTTTTTTCCCACCTGGTAGCAAGATTTAATCCTTTTTTTCCACCTGGCAGCAAGATTTATCCCCTTTTTTCCACCTGGCAGCCAGATGTAACCCTTTTTTTTTTCCACGAGACAGTAAGATTTAACCCTTTTTTTCCACCTGGCAGCAAGATTTAACCCCTTTTCTCCACCTGGCAGCAAGATTTAACCCTTTTACCACCTGGCAGCAAGATTTATCCCCTTTTTTCCACCTGACAGCAAGATGTAACCCTTTTTTTTTTTTCACGCGACAGTAAGATTTAACCCTTTTTTTCCCACCTGGCAGCAAGATGTAACCCCTTTTTTCCACCTGGCAGCAAGATTTAACCCTTTTACAACCTGGCAGCAAGACAATATTTAATGCTTTTAGTACCTGGCAGCAAGATTTAACCCTTTTACCACCTGGCAGCAAGATTTAACACTTTTACCACCTGGCAGCAAGATTTAACCCGTTTACTACCTGGCAGCAAGATTTAACCCTTTTACCACCTGGCAGCAAGATGTAACCCTTTTTTTCCCACCTGGTAGCAAGATTTAATCCTTTTTTTCCACCTGGCAGCAAGATTTAACCATTTTTTCCACCTGGCAGCAAGATTTAACCCCTTTTTTCCACCTGGCAGCAAGATTTAACACTTTTACAACCTGGCAGCAAGACAAGATTTAATGCTTTTAGCACATGGCAGCAAGATTTAATCCTTTTACCACCTGGCAGCAAGATTTAACACTTTTACCACCTGGCAGCAAGATTTAACCAGTTTACTACCTGGCAGCAAGATTTAACCCTTTTACCACCTGGCAGCAAGATTTAACCCGTTTGCTACCTGGCAGCAAGATTTAAGCCGTTTACCAACTGGCAAGCAAGATTTAACCTGTTTACTACCTGGCAGCAAGATTTAAGCAGTTTACCACCTGGCAGCAAGATTTAACCCTTTTACCACCTGGCAGCAAGATTTAACCCTTTTACTACCTGGCAGCAAGATTTAACCCTTTTTTCTACCTGGCAGCAAGATTTAAGCCGTTTACCACATGGCAGCAAGATTTAACCCATTTACCACCTGGCAGCAAGATTTAAGCTGTTTACCACCTGGCAGCAAGATTTAACCCGCTTACCACCTGGCAGCAAGATTTAACCCGTTTACTACCTGGCAGCAAGATTTGACCCGTTTACTACCTGGCAGCAAGATTTAAGCCGTTTACCACCTGGCAGCAAGATTTAATCCTTTTTTTTCCACCTGGCAGCAAGATTTAACCTCTTTTTTTCACGTGGCAGCAAGATTTAACCCTTTTACCACCTGGCAGCAAGATTTATCAACTTTTTTCCACCTGGCAGCAAGATGTAACCCTTTTTTTTTCCACGCGACAGTAAGATTTAACCCTTTTTTTCCCACCTGGTAGCAAGATTTAACCCCTTTTTTCCACCTGGCAGCAAGATTTAACCCCTTTTACAACCTGGCGGCAAGACAAGATTTAATGCTTTTAGCACCTGGCAGCAAGATTTAACCCTTTTTTCCATCTGGCAGCAAGATTTAACCCTTTTTTCTACGTGGCAGCAAGATTTAACCCGTTTACCACCTGGCAGCAAGATTTAACCCGTTTACCACCTGGCAGCAAGATTTAACCCGTTTATCACCTGGCAAGCAAGATTTCACCCTTTTTTCTACCTGGCAGCAAGATTTAAGCCGTTTACCACCTGGCAGCAAGATTTAACCCTTTTACCACCTGGTAGCAAGATTTAACCCTTTTACCACCTGGCAGCAAGATTTATCCCCTTTTTTCCACCTGGCAGCAAGATGTAACCCTTTTTTTTTCCACGCGATAGTAAGATTTAACCCTTTTTTTTCCCACCTGGCAGCAAGATTTAACCCCTTTGTTCCACCTGGCAGCAAGATTTAACCCTTTTACCACCTGGCAGCAAGATTTAACCCGTTTACTACCTGGCAGCAAGATTTAAGCCGTTTACCAACGGGCAAGCAAGATTTAACCTATTTACTACCTGGCAGCAAGATTTAAGCCGTTTACTACCTGGCAGCAAGATTTAACCCTTTTACCAAATGGCAGCAAGATTTAACCCGTTTACTACCTGGCAGCAAGATTTAACCCGTTTACCACCTGGCAGCAAGATTTAACCCTTTTTTCTACCTGGCAGCAAGATTTAAGCCGTTTACCACCTGGCAGCAAGATTTAACCCGTTTACCACATGGCAGCAAGATTTAACCCTTTTTTCCATCTGGCAGCAAGATTTAACCCTTTTTTCTACGTGGCAGCAAGATTTAAGCCGTTTACCATCTGGCAGCAAGATTTAACCCGTTTACCACCTGGCAGCAAGATTTAACCCGTTTATCACCTGGCAAGCAAGATTTCACCCTTTTTTCTACCTGGCAGCAAGATTTAAGCCGTTTACCACCTGGCAGCAAGATTTAATCCTTTTACCACCTGGTAGCAAGATTTAACCCTTTTACCACCTGGCAGCAAGATTTATCCCCTTTTTTCCACCTGGCAGCAAGATGTAACCCTTTTTTTTTTCCACGCGATAGTAAGATTTAACCCTTTTTTTTCCCACCTGGCAGCAAGATTTAACCCCTTTTTTCCACCTGGCAGCAAGATTTAACCCTTTTACAACCTGGCAGCAAGACAATATTAAATGCTTTTAGCACCTAGCAGCAAGATTTAACCCTTTTACCACCTGGCAGCAAGATTTAACCCGTTTACTACCTGGCAGCAAGATTTAAGCCGTTTACTACCTGGCAGCAAGATTTAACCCTTTTACCAAATGGCAGCAAGATTTAACCCGTTTACTACCTGGCAGCAAGATTTAACCCGTTTACCACCTGGCAGCAAGATTTAACCCTTTTTTCTACCTGGCAGCAAGATTTAAGCCGTTTACCACCTGGCAGCAAGATTTAACCCGTTTACCACATGGCAGCAAGATTTAACCCTTTTATCACCTGGCAGCAAGATTTAACCCTTTTTTCTACGTGGCAGCAAGATTTAAGCCGTTTACCATCTGGCAGCAAGATTTAACCCGTTTACCACCTGGCAGCAAGATTTATCCCGTTTATCACCTGGCAAGCAAGATTTCACCCTTTTTTCTACCTGGCAGCAAGATTTATGCCGTTTACCACCTGGCAGCAAGATTTAACCCTTTTACCACCTGGCAGCAAGATTTAACACTTACCACCTGGCAGCAAGATTGAACCCTTTTTTTTACCTGGCAGCAAGATTTAACCCGTTTACCACCTGGCAGCAAGATTTTACCCTTTTACTACCTGGCAGCAAGATTTAACCCTTTTACCACATGGCAGCAAGATTTAACCCTTTTTTCTACCTGGCAGCAAGATTTAACCCGTTTACCACCTGGCAGCAAGATTTAACCCTTTTACCACCTGGCAGCAAGATTTAACCTGTTTACTACCTGGCAGCAAGATTTAACCCGTTTACCACCTGGCAGCAAAATTTAACCCTTTTACCACCTGGCAGCAAGATTTAACCCGTTTACTACCTGGCAGCAAGATTTAAGCCGTTTACCACCTGGCAAGCAAGATTTAACCCCTTTTTTCCACCTGGTAGCAAGATTTAACCCTTTTACCCCCTGGCAGCAAGATTTAACCCTTTTACCACCTGACAGCAAGATTTAACCCCTTTTTTCCACGTGGCAGCAAGATTTAACCCATTTACCACCTGGCAGCAAGATTTATCCCCTTTTTTCCACCTGGCAGCAAGATGTAACCTTTTTTTTTCCACGAGACAGTAAGATTTAACCCTTTTTTTTCCACCTGGCAGCAAGATTTAACCCCTTTTCTCCACCTGGCAGCAAGATTTAACCCTTTTACCACTTGGCAGCAAGATTTATCCCCTTTTTTCCACCTGACAGCAAGATGTAACCCCTTTTTTCCACCTGGCAGCAAGATTTAACCCTTTTACAACCTGGCAGCAAGACAATATTTAATGCTTTTAGTACCTGGCAGCAAGATTTAATCCTTTTACCACCTGGCAGCAAGATTTAACACTTTTACCACCTGGCAGCAAGATTTAACCCGTTTACTACCTGGCAGCAAGATTTAACCCTTTTACCACCTGGCAGCAAGATTTAACCCCTTTTTTCCACCTGGCAGCAAGATGTAACCCCTTTTTCCCACCTGGTAGCAAGATTTAATCCTTTTTTTCCACCTGGCAGCAAGATTTATCCCCTTTTTTCCTCCTGGCAGCAAGATGTAACCCTTTTTTTTTTCCACGAGACAGTAAGATTTAACCCTTTTTTTCCACCTGGCAGCAAGATTTAACCCCTTTTCTCCACCTGGCAGCAAGATTTAACCCTTTTACCACCTGGCAGCAAGATTTATCCCCTTTTTTCCACCTGACAGCAAGATGTAACCCTTTTTTTTTTTTCACGCGACAGTAAGATTTAACCCTTTTTTTCCCACCTGGCAGCAAGATGTAACCCCTTTTTTCCACCTGGCAGCAAGATTTAACCCTTTTACAACCTGGCAGCAAGACAATATTTAATGCTTTTAGTACCTGGCAGCAAGATTTAACCCTTTTACCACCTGGCAGCAAGATTTAACACTTTTACCACCTGGCAGCAAGATTTAACCCGTTTACTACCTGGCAGCAAGATTTAACCCTTTTACCACCTGGCAGCAAGATGTAACCCTTTTTTTCCCACCTGGTAGCAAGATTTAATCCTTTTTTTCCACCTGGCAGCAAGATTTAACCATTTTTTCCACCTGGCAGCAAGATTTAACCCCTTTTTTCCACCTGGCAGCAAGATTTAACACTTTTACAACCTGGCAGCAAGACAAGATTTAATGCTTTTAGCACATGGCAGCAAGATTTAATCCTTTTACCACCTGGCAGCAAGATTTAACACTTTTACCACCTGGCAGCAAGATTTAACCAGTTTACTACCTGGCAGCAAGATTTAACCCTTTTACCACCTGGCAGCAAGATTTAACCCGTTTGCTACCTGGCAGCAAGATTTAAGCCGTTTACCAACTGGCAAGCAAGATTTAACCTGTTTACTACCTGGCAGCAAGATTTAAGCAGTTTACCACCTGGCAGCAAGATTTAACCCTTTTACCACCTGGCAGCAAGATTTAACCCTTTTACTACCTGGCAGCAAGATTTAACCCTTTTTTCTACCTGGCAGCAAGATTTAAGCCGTTTACCACATGGCAGCAAGATTTAACCCATTTACCACCTGGCAGCAAGATTTAAGCTGTTTACCACCTGGCAGCAAGATTTAACCCGCTTACCACCTGGCAGCAAGATTTAACCCGTTTACTACCTGGCAGCAAGATTTGACCCGTTTACTACCTGGCAGCAAGATTTAAGCCGTTTACCACCTGGCAGCAAGATTTAATCCTTTTTTTTCCACCTGGCAGCAAGATTTAACCTCTTTTTTTCACGTGGCAGCAAGATTTAACCCTTTTACCACCTGGCAGCAAGATTTATCAACTTTTTTCCACCTGGCAGCAAGATGTAACCCTTTTTTTTTCCACGCGACAGTAAGATTTAACCCTTTTTTTCCCACCTGGTAGCAAGATTTAACCCCTTTTTTCCACCTGGCAGCAAGATTTAACCCCTTTTACAACCTGGCGGCAAGACAAGATTTAATGCTTTTAGCACCTGGCAGCAAGATTTAAGCCTTTTACCACCTGGTAGCAAGATTTAACCCCTTTTTTCCACCTGGCAGCAAGATTTAACCCTTTTACCACCTGGCAGCAAGATTTAACCCCTTTTTTCCACCTGGCAGCAAGATTTAACCCTTTTACCACCTGGCAGCAAGATTTATCCCCTTTTTTCCACCTGGCAGCAAGATGTAACCCTTTTTTTTTTCCATGCGACCGTAAGATTTAACCCTTTTTTTTCCCACCTGGCAGCAAGATTTAACCCCTTTTTTCCACCTGGCAGCAAGATTTAACCCTTTTACAACCTGGCAGCAAGACAAGATTTAATGCTTTTAGCACCTAGCAGCAAGATTTAACCCTTTTACCACCTGGCAGCAAGATTTAACCCGTTTACTACCTGGCAGCAAGATTTAAGCCGTTTACCAATGGGCAAGCAAGATTTAACCTATTTACTACCTGGCAGCAAGATTTAAGCCGTTTACTACCTGGCAGCAAGATTTAACCCTTTTACCAAATGGCAGCAAGATTTAACCCGTTTACTACCTGGCAGCAAGATTTAACCCGTTTACCACCTGGCAGCAAGATTTAACCCTTTTTTCTACCTGGCAGCAAGATTTAAGCCGTTTACCACCTGGCAGCAAGATTTAACCCGTTTACCACATGGCAGCAAGATTTAACCCTTTTTTCCATCTGGCAGCAAGATTTAACCCTTTTTTCTACGTGGCAGCAAGATTTAAGCCGTTTACCATCTGGCAGCAAGATTTAACCCGTTTACCACCTGGCAGCAAGATTTAACCCGTTTATCACCTGGCAAGCAAGATTTCACCCTTTTTTCTACCTGGCAGCAAGATTTAAGCCGTTTACCACCTGGCAGCAAGATTTAACCCTTTTACCACCTGGTAGCAAGATTTAACCCTTTTACCACCTGGCAGCAAGATTTATCCCCTTTTTTCCACCTGGCAGCAAGATGTAACCCTTTTTTTTTTCCACGCGATAGTAAGATTTAACCCTTTTTTTTCCCACCTGGCAGCAAGATTTAACCCCTTTTTTCCACCTGGCAGCAAGATTTAACCCTTTTACAACCTGGCAGCAAGACAAGATTTAATGCTTTTAGCACCTAGCAGCAAGATTTAACCCTTTTACCACCTGGCAGCAAGATTTAACCCGTTTACTACCTGGCAGCAAGATTTAAGCCGTTTACCAACGGGCAAGCAAGATTTAACCTATTTACTACCTGGCAGCAAGATTTAAGCCGTTTACTACCTGGCAGCAAGATTTAACCCTTTTACCAAATGGCAGCAAGATTTAACCCGTTTACTACCTGGCAGCAAGATTTAACCCGTTTACCACCTGGCAGCAAGATTTAACCCTTTTTTCTACCTGGCAGCAAGATTTAAGCCGTTTACCACCTGGCAGCAAGATTTAACCCGTTTACCACATGGCAGCAAGATTTAACCCTTTTACCACCTGGCAGCAAGATTTAACCCTTTTTTCTACGTGGCAGCAAGATTTAAGCCGTTTACCATCTGGCAGCAAGATTTAACCCGTTTACCACCTGGCAGCAAGATTTAACCCGTTTATCACCTGGCAAGCAAGATTTCACCCTTTTTTCTACCTGGCAGCAAGATTTAAGCCGTTTACCACCTGGCAGCAAGATTTAACCCTTTTACCACCTGGTAGCAAGATTTAACCCTTTTACCACCTGGCAGCAAGATTTATCCCCTTTTTTCCACCTGGCAGCAAGATATAACCCTTTTTTTTTTCCACGCGACAGTAAGATTTAACCCATTTTTTTCCCACCTGGCAGCAAGATTTAACCCCTTTTTTCCACCTGGCAGCAAGATTTAACCCTTTTACAATCTGGCAGCAAGACAAGATTTAATGCTTTTAGCACCTGGCAGCAAGATTTAACCCTTTTACCACCTGGCAGCAAGATTTAACCCGTTTACTACCTGGCAGCAAGATTTAAGCCGTTTACTACCTGGCAGCAAGATTTAACCCTTTTACCAAATGGCAGCAAGATTTAACCCGTTTACTACCTGGCAGCAAGATTTAACCCGTTTACCACCTGGCAGCAAGATTTAACCCTTTTTTCTACCTGGCAGCAAGATTTAAGCCGTTTACCACCTGGCAGCAAGATTTAACCCGTTTACCACATGGCAGCAAGATTTAACCCTTTTACCACCTGGCAGCAAGATTTAACCCTTTTTTCTACGTGGCAGCAAGATTTAAGCCGTTTACCATCTGGCAGCAAGATTTAACCCGTTTACCACCTGGCAGCAAGATTTATCCCGTTTATCACCTGGCAAGCAAGATTTCACCCTTTTTTCTACCTGGCAGCAAGATTTATGCCGTTTACCACCTGGCAGCAAGATTTATCCCTTTTACCACCTGGCAGCAAGATTTAACACTTACCACCTGGCAGCAAGATTGAACCCTTTTTTCTACCTGGCAGCAAGATTTAACCCGTTTACCACCTGGCAGCAAGATTTAACCCTTTTACTACCTGGCAGCAAGATTTAACCCTTTTACCACATGGCAGCAAGATTTAACCCTTTTTTCTACCTGGCAGCAAGATTTAACCCGTTTACCACCTGGCAGCAAGATTTAACCCTTTTACCACCTGGCAAGCAAGATTTAACCCGTTTACTACCTGGCAGCAAGATTTAACCCGTTTACTACCTGGCAGCAAGATTTAAGCCGTTTACCACCTGGCAAGCAAGATTTAACCCCTTTTTTCCACCTGGTAGCAAGATTTAACCCTTTTACCCCCTGGCAGCAAGATTTAACCCTTTTACCACCTGACAGCAAGATTTAACCCCTTTTTTCCACGTGGCAGCAAGATTTAACCCATTTACCACCTGGCAGCAAGATTTATCCCCTTTTTTCCACCTGGCAGCAAGATGTAACCTTTTTTTTTCCACGAGACAGTAAGATTTAACCCTTTTTTTTCCACCTGGCAGCAAGATTTAACCCCTTTTCTCCACCTGGCAGCAAGATTTAACCCTTTTACCACTTGGCAGCAAGATTTATCCCCTTTTTTCCACCTGACAGCAAGATGTAACCCCTTTTTTCCACCTGGCAGCAAGATTTAACCCTTTTACAACCTGGCAGCAAGACAATATTTAATGCTTTTAGTACCTGGCAGCAAGATTTAACCCTTTTACCACCTGGCAGCAAGATTTAACACTTTTACCACCTGGCAGCAAGATTTAACCCGTTTACTACCTGGCAGCAAGATTTAACCCTTTTACCACCTGGCAGCAAGATTTAACCCCTTTTTTCCACCTGGCAGCAAGATGTAACCCTTTTTTCCCACCTGGTAGCAAGATTTAATCCTTTTTTTCCACCTGGCAGCAAGATTTAACCCCTTTTTCCACCAGGCAGCAAGATTTAACCCCTTTTTTCCACGTGGCAGCAAGATTTAACCCATTTACTACCTGGCAGCAAGATTTAAGCCGTTTACCAACTGGCAAGCAAGATTTAACCTGTTTACTACCTGGCAGCAAGATTTAAGCAGTTTACTACCTGGCAGCAAGATTTAAGCCGTTTACCACCTGGCAGCAAGATTTAACCCGTTTACCACCTGGCAGCAAGATTTAACCCTTTTTTCTACCTGGCAGCAAGATTTAACCCGTTTACCACCTGGCAGCAAGATTTAACCCTTTTACCACCTGGCAGCAAGATTTAACCTGTTTACTACCTGGCAGCAAGATTTAACCCGTTTACCACCTGGCAGCAAAATTTAACCCTTTTACCACCTGGCAGCAAGATTTAACCCGTTTACTACCTGGCAGCAAGATTTAAGCCGTTTACCACCTGGCAAGCAAGATTTAACCCCTTTTTTCCACCTGGTAGCAAGATTTAACCCTTTTACCCCCTGGCAGCAAGATTTAACCCTTTTTTCCACGTGGCAGCAAGATTTAACCCATTTACCACCTGGCAGCAAGATTTATCCCCTTTTTTCCACCTGGCAGCAAGATGTAACCTTTTTTTTTCCACGAGACAGTAAGATTTAACCCTTTTTTTTCCACCTGGCAGCAAGATTTAACCCCTTTTCTCCACCTGGCAGCAAGATTTAACCCTTTTACCACTTGGCAGCAAGATTTATCCCCTTTTTTCCACCTGACAGCAAGATGTAACCCCTTTTTTCCACCTGGCAGCAAGATTTAACCCTTTTACAACCTGGCAGCAAGACAATATTTAATGCTTTTAGTACCTGGCAGCAAGATTTAACCCTTTTACCACCTGGCAGCAAGATTTAACACTTTTACCACCTGGCAGCAAGATTTAACCCGTTTACTACCTGGCAGCAAGATTTAACCCTTTTACCACCTGGCAGCAAGATTTAACCCCTTTTTTCCACCTGGCAGCAAGATGTAACCCTTTTTTCCCACCTGGTAGCAAGATTTAATCCTTTTTTTCCACCTGGCAGCAAGATTTAACCCCTTTTTCCACCAGGCAGCAAGATTTAACCCCTTTTTTCCACCTGGCAGCAAGATTTAACCCATTTACTACCTGGCAGCAAGATTTAAGCCGTTTACCAACTGGCAAGCAAGATTTAACCTGTTTACTACCTGGCAGCAAGATTTAAGCAGTTTACTACCTGGCAGCAAGATTTAAGCCGTTTACCACCTGGCAGCAAGATTTAAGCCGTTTACCACCTGGCAGCAAGATTTATCCCGTTTATCACCTGACAAGCAAGATTTAACCATTTTACCACCTGGCAGCAAGATTTAACCCTTTACCACCTGGCAGCAAGATTTAATTCGTTTACTACCTGGCAGCAAGGTTTAACTCGTTTACCACCTGGCAAGCAAGATTTAACCCTGTTTTCTACCTGGCAGCAAGATTTAAGCCGTTTACCACCTGGCAGCAAGATTTAACCCTTTTACCACCTGGCAAGCAAGATTTAACCCGTTTACTACCTGTCAGCAAGATTTAAGCCGTTTACCACCTAGCAGCAAGATTTAAGCCGTTTACCACCTGGCAGCAAGATTTAACCCTTTTTTCTACCTGGCAGCAAGATTTAAGCCGTTTACCACCTGGCAGCAAGATTTAATCCTATTTTTTCCACTTGGCAGCAAGATTTAACCCCTTATTTCCACCTGACAGCAAGATTTAACCCGTTTACCACCTGGCAGCAAGCTTTAACCCTTTTACCACCTGGCAGCAAGATTTAACCCTTTTTTTCCACCTGGCAGCAAGATTTAACCTTTTTAGCACCTGGCAACAAACCAAAAGGTTGTTCAACCAATTATATTTTTGTAATTTTGTAAACACCACAATAAATAGATTTTTGACCTTTTGTTACTCTTTAATTTCACTTGGCAGTGCCACCACCGATCACTACACCTTACGCCCTATCCACAATGTTGATAGTCATCACATGTCCCCTACATTACCAAGGGGTAATGTTTACGGTGGCAGAAACTTCTACTGGACCTATGCTGACGCCAGTGCCCACTTCAATTGGATGTGCACCTGGACAGCTGAAGTGTGTTACGGTGCAGAGACACATTGAGTTCCTGCACCGCAATACACATCACCGGCCAATCAGAAGCCAGCAGCTGACAGGCATAGACGTTGCATGGCAGTGACGTTACCCTACACACACAGTCTAGCCTATGCTGGGGCTACACGATGTTTGGTCACAACATAGGTCAAGCTGCCAAACTTCGGTCTATGCCGCTGCTACATGTTAGCGTGATGCAGGTGAGTAGGGTTACATTACGACCCCTGCGGTGATGTGACAAGTTCTGATTTTTTTTTATCTGCTTGCTGCATTATGTAGGGTGGACGTAATGTGACCCTGCTCACTTTATTTCTGCTGCCATGTCATGTAGCAGCATTTTACAATGATTATGCTGCACAACCTGCGCTATGGCCAAAATCACTGAGTAACCAGCATTAATAAATAATAGTGTAATGTATAGCGAATAAAAAGAGTCACAGGACTCCATAGGAATCGGATCAGGGTCATGCAAAGGTATTCAGCCGTTCAAGAAATAGTGTGCCCTTGTATTAAGTGCCACATACATTCAAGATGATGAGTCTGAATACCAGCCGAAGAAGGTTGCAAGTTTTCCAATAGATCCTGCTGATCAATTGGTCGAGTTTGTATAATATATGAAGCATGTATGCAGTTATTGTTTTACATATAAAAAACGTAACCATATGAATAAAGATTGTTATAGATACATATTTATTTATAGTGATATACGGCAATAAAATTGCAGCACTCCAGACGTGAAATAGTGAAGAAAACTGATCATTACTCACCCATGTATGCAGGGCTGCCACCAGGAATTTCAGGGCCCCATACTGGCAAAATTTTCGGGCCCCCTTGAGACTCTGCCCGGGTTCCACCCCAGCTCCACCTCTATCCCTCGAACCTTCTACAATCCAACCGCCAACTCTTGGAAAAACTCCACTCCACACATTACCAGTGAACACCAGATCACACACATAGCCATCAGCTTTTGTTTTGGCCAAAAGACATCCTCACCAATCACACATTACCAGTTCCCAGTGAACACCAGATCACACACATAGTCATCAGCTTTTGTTTTGGCCAAAAGACATCCTCACCAATCACACATTACCAGTTCCCAGTGAACACCAGATCACACACATAGCCATCAGCTTTTGTTTTGGCCAAAAGATTTTTACCACGATAAGGTAGACTCTTCTGGCCGGGCCCTACTCTACTCTAACCTATTTAAAAAAAATTAAAATATCCAATACTCTTTTTAGGTATATTTTTATTTATTTTTCTTTAAGGGAATGTGTCATATACATTTTTTAAAATGACCAAAAATACCTCATACAAGAGACAAATACCACCACACCATGACCACACCACATATAACCACCACATAGTGATCAAATAATACCACATACCAGAAACAAATACCGTCACACCATGACCAGACCACATATTACCACCTCATAGTGGCCAAATAATACCACATACAAGGAACAAAAACTGCCACACCATAACCAGACCACATATTACCACCACATTGTCACCGAATAATACCACATACAAGGGACAAATACCGCCACACCACGACTGGATCACATATTACCACCACATAGTGACCGAATACTACAATACTGATCATTAATAAAAAAAAACACAATATTACCATAAGTGCCATTATACACGGGAGCTCTGTACATGGTACAATGTATAATGTAAGTGTACAGGTAATATAGTGATCACCAGTGACATTATACACAGGAGCCCTGTACATGGTATACAGTGTATAGTGTCAGTGTACATGTAATACCCTGCATGTATGTGTGACGGTTTGTCTCTTCACACTGTGAGCCTTTTTCAAGCCATGAACATTCACTGTGCATAAGCAAGGTATATATAGGTTACACCCCATAATCAGTGATTAATCACTATACATCAGGAAAACATAGTGCATATGTATACAGTGCAGTAATATCAATCTCCTCATGTGTCAGTATGTATATAACAATAATTCATTTTTATTCTGTGCCAGTTGACAGGTCATTGCTAAAGAAGCAGCTGTTCACAGAGTGCTGTATCCAAGCATATTAACGGAAATTTGAGTGGAAGGAAAAAGTGTGGTAGAAAAAGGTGCACAAGCAACTGGGATAACCGCAGCCTTGAAAGGATTGCTAAGAAAAGGCCATTCAAAAATTTGGGGGAGATTCACAAGGAGTGGACTGCTGCTGGAGTCATTGCTTCAAGAGCCACCACACACAGACGTATCCAGGACATGGGCTACAAGTGTCGCTTTCCTTGTGTCAAGCCCCTCATTACCAATAGACAACACCAGAAACGTCTTACCTAAGCCAAGGAATAAAGGACCTGGACTGATGCTCAGTGGTCCAAGGTGTTGTTTTCAGATGAAAGTAAATTCTGCATTTCATTTGGAAATCAAGGTCCCAGAGTCTGGAGGAAGAATGGAGAGGCCACAATCCAAGCTGCTGGAGGTCTAGTGTGAAGTTTCCACAATCAGTGATGGTTTGGGGGGCCATGTCATCTGCTGGTGGAGGTCCACTGTGTTTTATCAAGACCAAAGTCAGCGCAGCCATCTACCAGGACATTTTAGAGCACTTCATGCTTCCCTCTGACGACAAGCTTTTTGGAGATGGAAATGTCATTCTCCAGCAGGACTTGGCACCTGTCCACACTGCCAAAAGTACCAATACCTGGTTTAAAAACAACAGTATCACTCTGCTTAATTGGTCAGCAAACTTACCTGACCTTAACCCCATAGAGCATCTATTATAGAGAATCTATGGGGTATTGTCAAGAGGAAGATGAGAGACACCAGACCCAACAATGCAGACGAGCTGAAGGCTGCTATCAAAGCCACCTGGGCTTCCATAATACCTCAGCAGTGCCACAGGCTGATCGCCTCCATGCCACGCCGCATTGATGCAGTAATTGATGCAAAAGGAGCCCCGACCAAGTATTGAGTGCATTTACTGAACATACATTTCAGTAGGCCAACATTTCGGATTTTAAAAACATTTTTCAAGCTGTTGTTATAAAGTATTCTAATTTACTGAGATAATGACTTTTGTGTTTTCATTGACTGTAAGCCATAATCATCAACATTAACAGAAATAAACACTTGAAATAGATCCCTCTGTGTGTAATGACTCTATATAATAGATCCCTCTGTGTAATGACTTTATATAATAGATCCCTCTGTGTGTAATGACTCTATATAATAGATCCCTCTGTGTGTAATGACTCTATATAATAGATCCCTCTGTGTAATGACTCTATATAATAGATCCCTCTGTGTGTAATGACTCTATATAATAGATCCCTCTGTGTAATGACTCTATATAATAGATCCCTCTGTGTGTAATGACTCTATATAATATATGAGTTTCACTTTTTGTATTGAAGAACTGAAATTAAGTCTTTGATGATATTCTAATTTTGTGAGAAGCACCTGTATATGTAACATAATATTACATGGTGCACTTTCTTTTCCTTTACATACCAGGTTCTGAACATAACAGGACGCTATATAATAAAGAAAGGAGCCATACATAGCTAGAGAGGGTGCTACGTAATAAGGGACGGCGCCATACATAGCTAGAGAGGGTGCTACGTAATAAGGGACGGCGCCATACATAGCTAGAGAGGGTGCTACGTAATAAGGGACGGCGCCATACATAGCTAGAGAGGGTGCTACATAATAAGGCGTTTTTTGTCCACATGGGCATTTGGCACTGAGCACTTTAAACCTCTGCATCCTTGGTAAGATGGCTCCTCTTATAATATTGAGCGAAGGGAACATTTGGGTGGTCTTATTGTCTATGATGATGTGATTCTACATACTGTCTGTTCTGCTACAACTGTTCCTTGAGTCAGCCTCTTGCCTTAAAGGTCCCCACTGCATTATTTTGATACCTGACATCCCCATGTGGGGTTATTATTGTGTCTCTGCATATTGTCCTGTGCTACTATCCCCTGGATTCTTTGTGTGTTCCCCATTTTCTAGTGCTATTAATTGCTATGATTACTTTGACATAATCATGTAAAGTTTTGATATGTAATAAAATAATACTCTTGATATGAATCACTCTTTTTCCTCTTTTGTTGTTATATTGTGTTAGGAGTGGAATTTATGCTGACCGTATATTATTGCACACGGTTTATCAGCTATGTTTCTATGTATTTACATAGGGCTTTTGTCTGTTTGATAATAAGGGACGGCACCATACATACCTAGAGAGGATGCTACGTAATAAGGGATGGCGCCACACATTGCTAGAGAGGATGCTACGTAATAAGGGACAGCGCCATACATAACTAGAGAGGATGCTACATAAGGGAAGGCACCATACATACCTAGAGAGGATGCTACGTAATAAGTGAAGGCACCATACATACCTAGAGAGGATGCTACATAAGGGAAGGCACCATACATACCTAGAGCGGATGATACGTAATAAGGGAAGGCACCATACATAGCTAGAGAGGGTGCTACGTAATAAGGGACAGCACCATACATACTTAGGGAGAGTGCTACCTAATAAGGTACGGCGCCCTAGATAGCTAGAGAGGGTGCTACGTAATAAGTGACAGCGCCAAATATACCTAGAGAGGATGGTGTGTAATAAGGGATGGCGCCATACATTGCTAGAGAAGGTGCTACGTAATAAGGCACAGTGCCATACATAGCTAGAGCGGATGCTACCTAATAAGGGAAGGCACCATACTTACCTAGAGAGGGTGCTACGTAATAAGGGAAGGCGCCCTACATAGCTAGAGAGGATGCTACGTAATAAGGGACAGCACTATACATAGCTAGAAAGGATGTTACCTAATAAGGGACGACGCCATATGACTCGCCCCCTGGGCCGTGGGGCACTCGGATCCGGGCAATAGGGAGACGATGGGGGTAGTAGTGGCGACCCGGTTCCGTGGCTCAGGGTGGTCAGGCCAATGGTAGTCTGCTATGTTCTGCTGATAATGTCCGACTACGCCACCCGTGGATTTGCGGTTATTAGGAACCGCCGCTGCATGCAGACCGCTGGGGCTGATGAGGTGTGCAGCTAGGGTAATGTGTCTCCCCACGGGAAGAGTGCGGCCCCAGGGCAGTATAGTGGATGGTGGGAGTGATGGTAGTGAGAGTCCCAGTGCTGATAGTGCTGGAGGAGCAAGGAGCACACAGACAACAGGTTGCAGTCCAGGGTCTTTACTAAACAAGAAAACTGACCCACAAACAGTCCCAGCTAGGAGGGGACCTGGATGTCTGAGAGCAACGGGGAAATTGGCCCTGGTCAGGGTGAGGGTGTAGGCCTACCGTGCTTTCTGCGCTCCTTCTGGCTATCTCCTCCTTATAGGGTAACAGCCCACGTTTCCGAGCTTTCCGTGTATTCTCGCCTGTATGGCCTGTGACGTGGGTTCCTTTCTGCTCCCCGCCTTGTACGGCTTTATTGGTCCCTTCGGTTGTGGCAGGGCCTCCAGGCTTCTTAGGCCAAGGAATGTACAGTCCCTTGCGGACTGGTTATCTGCTGGGGGATGTGGAATCCTTCCAGCCTCAGACACCAAAGTCTGGTAAAATTAAGTCTTTTCTCTGCCAAGACAGGCTCACTTCGCCTCTTGTCTCTGGCTTGTGGCTCTCCTCCTGCCACACTTCCTCTTAGGTGCAATACAACTGTCCCTCTCTGCTCTGGGACCTGAATCCTCCGATAGGTCGTCCAGTTCTCTCTAACCCTGCCCCCAGTACCAGCTTTTATAGGGGCAGCCAGCTCCCCCTACTGGCCTGAGACAGGAGGCATTGCATGCTAATGTTCCCTTGACTAGAGAACCTCCCCCTTGCTCTCAGACACAGCTTTAATTACACTTGTGGCATCCAGGCCAGGGTGACACATTCCCCCTAGTGAAATTTAGTACTCCAGGACTAAACAGTAAACAAAGACAATATGCATAACCATAAAACATTAATAGACAGACGACGCACAAATTGAGTTCTTAAGGTCACAGTGTGGCCTGTGACCGGGTGTCCATATCACCAAAAACAACGGGAGCCTTAACCAGGTGGGGGTCTGTCCTACCCCAAGTCCTTCACAGTCTTAGTTCATTCCTGGGTTAGGCTCAGAATGCAGTCCACACAAGGTCCCGGTTATAAAAGTCCATAACCTTTGAGTCCTTACGGTAGCTGCAAGAAACTGAAACACACTATTAATAAACATGCAGGTAACTTGGCAAACAATTCAACATTTGGCAACAAGGTTATTTACAATTTAGTGCACCCTCTATTCTCCAGCGAGCGGGTATCTGTCCCTTTGTGCTCCTGGCTGACCTGCGTAGCCCACTGTCTGGTGGTGGACTAACCTGGCTTTCCCCACTAGCGTTAGGGGTACAGCCAGGGCCGGCTTCAGGTTTTTCTGGGCCCCGGGCGAAAGAGTCTCAGTGGGCCCCTTTAACACATACCACGATTCATGATGCAGAGATATGGGGGAGAAATATATATATATATATATATATATATATAGTACAATGCAAAGATTTCACTTCTTACATTACATGAGTGATATCTATTGTAAATTCCACAATAGCTCATAAACCGTTGAATCGCTCCACACAGAAGACTGGCCCCTATATAAGGCCCCATACGGAATACTGGCCCCCATATAACGCTTCATACGGAATACTGGCCCCCATATAAGGCTCCATACGGAATACTGGCCCCCATATAAGGCTCCATACGGAATACTGGCCCCCATATAAGGCTCCATACGGAATACTGGCCCCCATATAAGGCTCCATACGGAATACTGGCCCCCATATAAGGCCCCATATGGAATACTGGCCCCCATATAAGGCTCCATACGGAATACTGGCCCCCATATAAGGCTCCATACAGAATACTGGCCCCCATATAACGCTCCATACAGGATACTGGCCCCCATATAACGCTCCATACAGAATACTGGTCCCCTTATAAAACTCCATACAGGATACTGGCCCCCATATAACTCTCCATACAGGATACCGGTCCCCTTATAACGCTCCATACAGGATACTGGCCCCCATATAATGCTGCATGCAGGCTGTTACCCCCCACATAATGCCCCATACAGGCTGTCCCCCCTTATAATGCTCCATGCAGGCTGTTACCCCCAACATAATGCCCCATACAGCCCCCCCCCTTTTAATGCTCCATGCAGCCTCTTACCCCCCACATAATGCCCCATACAGGCTGCCCCCCCCCTTATAATGCTCCATGCAGGCTGTTCCCTCCCCACATAATGCACTATGCAGGCTGCCCCCCCCCCCTTTATAATGCCCCATGCAGGCTGTTCCCCACCTTATAATGCCCCATGCAGGATGTCACCCCCCCCCCTTCTTTATAATGCCCCATGCAGGATGTCCAGTCCCCCCTCTCTTTATAATGCTCCATGGAGGATGCCACCCCCCCCTTCCCCTTTATACTGCCCCATGCCTCCATACAGTAAAAAATAAAAATCAAATACTCACCTTCCTTCTCCTCACCTGCTGCCGCTGTTCTGGTCTGGACTCCAGCGACGCCGGTATCTTCCCGCTCTGCGCTCCCTGTGACGGCTCAGGGGAGGGCGCGGTGTAAAGACGTCACCGCGCCCTCTGACCTGAGACGTCACAGGGAGCGCAGAGCAGGAAGACAGCTGATCTGCGGAGGCACGGGGAGAGGTAAGTATCCAGCTGCCGGGGCCCTGAGCAAGTGGCGGAGAAGGGCGGGCGCTGACACCGCTCTCCTCCGCCCATAGCCCAGCGGGGTGCGCGACCGCCAGTGGGCCCCTCTGCCTGCTCAGGGCCCCGGCATTTGCCCAGGTGCGCCGGGTGCTGACGCCGGCCCTGGGTACAGCTACCAGCTGGGTGTACAGGTAGGGCAGGCAGCTGTCTGCGGGTTCTTTGGCTTACCGCAGGCATGGCAGGCTCACTGTCAGCAGAGGGCTGACTCTCCTGGGCTGCTGGTACAGGCTCTTCTGCCTCTGGAACCGCTTGCTCCTCTTCACCTTCCAGCTCTGGTGTTGGTTGTTGCTGTGCCGGTTGCAGGAAATGCAGGACAGGTACCACTATGGCATCATTTATGCGAGTCCAGGACTGAGGGAACTCTCCGAGAACGGTGCTGATCATTTCTTCCTTGTCCTCTGCGGGTTCAAGGTCACTCTGATCCTCTTCTGCACTACGGAGTTGCTCGGGGCATCTTTTGAGGTGGTCTCTGGAGACGACACTAGTGGTTTCTCCTCCGTCCTTGGTGATTACGCACACCTTTGGGTTGTCGTGGTCAGACTGCAGTACGGTGTAGGGTTCCCTTTCCCACTGGTCGTCCAACTTATGTAGCCTTCTCTTCCGCTTCAGGACCTGCTCACCAGGTTCTAGGGGACCAGCAGGGGCGTGTTGATTGAAGAGTTTTTCTTGCCTCTCTCTCACCTGGGCCAGGCTCTTCTCCACACTCTCCTGTACCTTCTTGTGCTGCAGTTGCCTTTCCGTATTCCAGTCCGCATCCGGGGAGGTGTCCTCAGGTATTAGGACTCCCATCTCCAGGTCTACGGGCAGCTTACCAGGTCTAGCTCGCATCAGGTAAGCCGGGGTGCAGTTTGTAGCATTCACCGGGATATTGTTGTATAGGTCTATCAGGTCCAGCAGTTTTTCTGGCCACAGGCTGCGTTCCTCCAGGGGCAACGTCTTCAGGAGATCAATGACTATATTGTTCATCTTCTCACACATCCCGTTGGTTTGGGGGTGGTAAGGCGTTGTACGAATCTTCTTACAGCCATAGAGGTTGCAGAACTCCTGGAAGATTTCAGCCTCGAACGCTGGACCCTGGTCTGTCAGGACCTGTTCCGGATACCCGTGTGGACAGCAGAAGTATTGCTGGAAGGCTCTGGCCGCTGTTTGGGCTGTCAAGTCCTTTACCGGGACCACCACTAGAAAACGGGAATAGTGGTCCACGATTGTCAGGGCGTAGATGTATCCGGACCGGCTTGGAGCCAATTTGACGTGGTCCAGAGCTACCAGCTCAATAGGCTGCGTGGTGACGATGGGCCTCAAGGGTGTCTTCTGGCTGGTGCGGTCCTTCCTCCTGAGGTGACAAGGGCCACAGTCTCTGCACCATTTTTCTACAGCTCCTCTCATGCCGACCCAAAAGAACCTTCCTCTTAGTAGGAACTCCAGTTTCTTCCAACCGAAGTGTCCCGCTCTGTCATGGTAAGCCCCCAGGACCATAGCTGCATCTCGCCTTGGGACCACGACTTGCCAGGTCAGCTCGTGCGTCCGGTGGTTGACAATCCTTCTGCACAACTTGCCTTCGTAGAGGAACAGCTTGCTCTTCTCCTTCCATAGCTGCTTGGCTTCCTCTGGGGCATCTGGATCTAGGCGGGCGTCTTCCCGGGTCAGCAGATCTTTCACCAGGCGGACTGCAGGGTCACTATCTTGGGTCTCGGCACAGCTGTGGTGAGGTAGGGGATTCATCATCACAGTTGTTAGATCCTCCTCCTTCACGCGGTGAGAGTGTTGAGCGGCTCCATACCGGTGAAACGCGGGGAGTTCTACCTCCTCCAGCTCTTCTGGGTCTTCGTCACCTTCAGGTAAGTGAGGCATCCTTGATAGGGCGTCCGCGTTGGTTTTGCCTGCCCGGTACTTGATCACGAAGTCATAGTTGGAGAGACGGGCCATCCACCGCTGTTCCAGGGCACCCAGTCTTGCATTGTCCAGGTGTGTCAACGGGTTGTTGTCCGTGTACACGGTGAACTTTGCGGAGGCCAGGTAATGCTTGAAGCGTTCCGTCACGGCCCACACCACCGCCAAGAATTCTAGCTTGAAGGAGCTGTAATTCTCCGGGTTCCTCTCGGTGGGCCTCAGCTTCCGACTGGCGTATGCGATCACCCGTTCTCTGCCCTGTTGGTTTTGGGACAGTACGGCTCCCAGTCCCACATTACTGGCATCTGTGTGGAGAATGAAAGGCTGGCCGTAATCAGGGTAGGCCAGGATCTCATCCCCTGTGAGGGCCATCTTTAGCTGGCGGAAGGACTCCTCTTCCGGTTTATCCCACTTGAAGGGTGGCTTTTGACTCCTGGACTTAGACTGTCCGATCAGGAGGTCCTGCATAGGAGCTGCCATCTTAGTGAACCCGGGGATGAACCTTCGGTAGTAGCCTACCAATCCGAGAAACTGTCTCACCTCTTTGATTTTCGAGGGGCTTGGCCAGCTCTTGATTGCCGTGACCTTGTCAGGGTCGGGGGCCACTCTTGCCGCACTTACCACGTGCCCTAGGTACTGGACCTTTGGTTTCAGCAGGTGACACTTCGATGGTTTTACCTTCAAGCCATAGCCTGCCAGGGCTTCGAACACCTCGGCCAGGTGCTTTAGGTGGTCCTCGTAGGTCTTCGAATAGACGATCACGTCGTCCAGGTAAAGGAGGACCGTCTCGAAGTTTCGGTGCCCTAGACAGCATTCCATCAGCCGCTGGAAGGTCCCTGGTGCGTTGCAGAGTCCGAAAGGCATACAGTTGAACTCACTCAGTCCCATCGGGGTGGTGAAGGCGGTCTTCTCCTTGTCAGCCTCTGCCACAGGAACCTGCCAGTACCCGCTAGTAAGGTCCAAAGTAGAAAAGAAGTTAGCAGATTTTAGTGCGGCTAAAGACTCTTCTATTCTAGGCAGCGGATATGCGTCTTTGTGAGTGATACGGTTGATTTGTCTATAGTCCACGCACATTCTCATGGTGCCGTCTTTCTTTTTCACCAGAACCAAGGGGGCTGCCCAGGGGCTACAGCTATCTCTAATAACCCCAGCTTCTTTCATCTCTCTTAGCATGCCCTTGGCGTTCTGATAATGTGCAGGGGGTACAGGTCGGTGTCTTTCTTTTATCGGTGGGTGGCTCCCTGTGGGGATGTGGTGTTCTATCCCTTTTACTCTGCCGAAGTCTAGCGGGTGCTTACTAAAGACTCTCTCGTACTCCTGTACCACCCGGTAGACTCCTTGTTTTTGGTGCAGGGGAGTGGAGTCAGCACCCACGTGGAGTTTCTGGCACCAGTCCTCCTTTTGTTTCTGGGAGCCATTACCCTCCGCCTATGGAGATGGAGGCAAGGGTTCCACGGCCCTGATAGCTTTGTGTTCGACGACAAACAGTTAGGCGAGTGTAGCGTACCTGGGTAAGTGTACTTCCCTCTCCCCAATGTTGAGGATGCGGACGGGCACCCTCCCATGACGGACATCAACCACACCCCGGGCTGTCAAAATGGTGGGCCTGCTGTCTGAGTACACGGGTTCTACCATGGCTTGGTAGTCTCTACCTCTCAACCCGATTGCAGTCCGACACCAGATCATCATTTCACTTTTGGGAGGCATGGAAATGGGGAATGGATCACTGAGTCTTACGCTACCGATCTCACCACCAGACAGTTCTACCTGCTGCCGTCTCATCAGGGCTTTTGTCTCCTTGTTGAGGACCCTCTGTTGGCTGGAACTAGCATTCACCGCCACCTGTTGTAGAATTACAATTACCTCTGAAAGACAATTTTCAATTATGTTAGTACCCACAGTTATTTTAGGGTGACTTTCATGACGGTCAATGTCCACAATAATCACTCCCTGTGCCGGTAGTTCAACTTTACCAATTTTAATGGTCATCTCCTTGAACCCCATCTGCGGCACGGGTAAGCCATTACTGGCGATGATGCTCAAGTTACTGTCTGGATACCGTGTGATATCAGCATCAGTCCAATACTGCTTAAAAAGTACATAAGGGATTGTGGTTACTTGCGACCCAGTATCCAGCAAGGCGCTCATGGGGATACCGTCCAGCACCACGGGTAAAACCGGGCGCCCCCCAACGTACTTATCACGCCAATTATAAGGGCCTGGTGATCTTATGCCTGGGGGTCGGCCCTCTGCCCCAGGTTGGACCCGTTTAAATTACAGTACGTGGAAATGTGTCCGGGCTGGTTGCATCGACGGCAAATGGGCTGTCCATCCTCTGCGTAGCGGTCTGTGGGCCTCCCTCGGAACGACGGTTTCCTCCTCTGTCGATGCCACGGGACATCCTCCGGACTTGAAGCCAGCTCGATGGGTCTTGATGGGTCCACTTGCAACGCCTGGACGGTCCTGGTCAACGCCGCGACGCTCCTGGTCAGCTCCTGGACTTGGTGGTGCAGGCCTTTCGACGGGGCTTGGTTCAGGGCCTGTGCATCAGCCTCCATGGAGTCCATAGAGGAGGGCGCCGCCTCCTGGTGGTAGGTGATAGCAGGGCGCCGGGGGTTTATAGCGCCACTGGTTGCAGATTCACGGAGCACCCTTATGGCCCTGTCCTTAAATTGGGCAAAGGTCAGGTCGGGGTTCTGAAAGAACATGAGGCGCAGTTGGGCCCTGTGGGCGCTAGACAGCAGACCCTCTATGAATTGTTCTGTTAGCAGTTTATCCGTTTCCTGCACACTGCCAGGGTCAGTTTGTTGAATAGCCCTCAAGGCATCCTGCAGATTTAGGGCATAGTCTCTGATGCTGTCCTGTGCCCGCTGCCTACATCCATAGAACCTCATTTTAATCTCAGCGGAGGTACGTGTATCAAAGGTACCCCGCAGCCGGGCCAGAATACCCCTTTTCTCCTCAGTGGGCCATGACTTTACCTCCCTTTGGGCTGCGCCAGTTAACTGCCCTGTCAATATGCTGAATTTCTGCTCCTCTGTCAGGGGGTAAACCTGGAACAAACTGTACAGCCTTTCTTTAAAGTCAGTTAGGGCTTGGGGCTCCCCTGAGTATTTGGGCAGCCAGGCCGCTCCAGGGATGTAGGGCAGGGAAAAGGGCATCACCGCTGCTGCAGCTGCGTTGGTGGTAATGGGCGCCTCTGTGTCCGACATCTTCCTCCCCCCTAGTTAAGCGTGGCCTACCTTCCGACGATCCTCTTCTGTAGGCCGCGGCTCCGCTGCTGCTGCTATGGACGAGGACCTGGCGTCGCGTCCTGATGACGTCAGCGTCGCTCTCTCTCCCTTCCAGGACCTTGCGCAGCGTCTGTGCGTGGGGCGGAGCTTCGGATCTCGCGCGGTTTTGACGTCCACGCCCCTCGTCTTCCCGCGCGGCGTCCTGAACATGGCGTCCGATGGCGGGAAGCAGCTGCGGATGGCGGGAAGACGGCGGGAAACGGTCCAAGATGGCGTCTGATGGCGGGAATCGGCTCCAGATGGCGGGAAACGACTCCACAGGTAAGTTACAAAAGTCTTTTTCAGGCACGCAGTACCCGGTGATTGCGGGCACGAAATCCTGCCGACTACGTCAAAGCTGACTCGCCCCCTGGGCCGTGGGGCACTCGGATCCGGGCAATAGGGAGACGATGGGGGTAGTAGTGGCGACCCGGTTCTGTGGCTCAGGGTGGTCAGGCCAATGGTAGTCTGCTATGTTCTGCTGATAATGTCCGACTACGCCACCCGTGGATTTGCGGTTATTAGGAACCGCCGCTGCATGCAGACCGCTGGGGCTGATGAGGTGTGCAGCTAGGGTAATGTGTCTCCCCACGGGAAGAGTGCGGCCCCAGGGCAGTATAATGGATGGTGGGAGTGATGGTAGTGAGAGTCCCAGTGCTGATAGTGCTGGAGGAGCAAGGAGCACACAGACAACAGGTTGCAGTCCAGGGTCTTTACTAAACAAGAAAACTGACCCACAAACAGTCCCAGCTAGGAGGGGACCTGGATGTCTGAGAGCAACGGGGAAATTGGCCCTGGTCAGGGTGAGGGTGTAGGCCTACTGTGCTTTCTGCGCTCCTTCTGGCTATCTCCTCCTTATAGGGTAACAGCCCACGTTTCCGAGCTTTCCGTGTATTCTCGCCTGTATGGCCTGCGACGTGGGTTCCTTTCTGCTCCCAGCCTTGTACGGCTTTATTGGTCCCTTCGGTTGTGGCAGGGCTTCCAGGCTTCTTAGGCCAAGGAATGTACAGTCCCCTGCGGACTGGTTCTCTGCTGGGGGATGTGGAATCCTTCCAGCCTCAGACACCAAAGTCTGGTAAAATTAAGTCTTTTCTCTGCCAAGACAGGCTCACTTCGCCTCTTGTCTCTGGCTTGTGGCTCTCTCCTCCTGCCACACTTCCTCTTAGGTGCAACACAACTGTCCCTCTCTGCTCTGGGACCTGAATCCTCCGATAGGTCATCCAGTTTTCTCTAACCCTGCCCTCAGTACCAGCTTTTATAGGGGCAGCCAGCTCCCCCTACTGGCCTGAGACAGGAGGCATTGCATGCTAATGTTCCCCTGACTAGAGCAGGGTTCCCCAACTCCAGTCCTCAAGGCCCACCAACAGGTCATGTTTTCAGGATTTCCTTAGTATTACACAGGTGATAATTGCATCACCTGCACAGGCAATAATTCCATCACCTGTGCAATACGAAGGAAATCCTGAAAACATGACCTGTTGGTGGGCCTTGAGGACTGGAGTTGGGGAACCCTGGACTAGAGAACCTCCCCCTTGCTCTCAGACACAGCTTTAATTACACTTGTGGCATCCAGGTCAGGGTGACACACCATACATAGCTAGAGAGGTTGCTACGTAATAAGTGACAGCGCCATACATACTTAGAGAGAATGCTACGTAATTAGGGACGGCGCCATACATAGCTAGAAAGGATGTTATGTAATAAGGAACGGCACCATCCATAGCTAGAGAGGGTGCTACATAATAAGTGACAGCGCCATACATACCTAGAGAGGGTGCTGTGTAATAAGAGAAGGCACCATACATAGCTAGAGAGGGTGCTACGTAATAATTGACAGCGCCAAACATTCCTAGAGAGGGTGCTACATAATAAGTGACAGCGCCATACATACCTAGAGAGGGTGCTGCGTAATAAGAGAGGGCACCATACATAGGTAGTGAGGATGCTATGTAATAAGGGAAGGTGCCATACATAGTGTGACAGGGTCACTGGAATGATATATGAGGGGAGGTATGTGTCGCACAGGTTGCTAGCCAATGTGAACTGAAACCAATGAACTTTCCGCCGGCATGTTATATGCTGGTGGGTTAACTCTCTTAAAGGGCGTGGTTTTAGGGGAATGACAGTGATGGGAGGGATGTCATTCCCCATACCTCCACCTCAGGGTGTGGCTGAGGATCCTTTAAAAGTTCTGTCCTGTTTTTTTTTTCTGTGAGTTGTGTTTGGAGAGGCAAGGTCTCCAGACTGGACAGCCATAGCTCAGGAGGGAGCTGAAGGCTGGACATAACCGGTGTGTGCGACCCGCACACACATATATGGACTGTGCTATAGTTTATCTTTTGTTTTTGTGGTTTAGCCAAGTAAGGCTGTATTTATTTTGCTGGAGTGCAGAGCTTTATGCTGATAATGTGGCACCCCAGGGGTCTGGTTGCCACAGTGATAGAAATATCATGTCTGAGAGCAAGTGGGAGGTTCCCTTGAACATGCAACACCTCCTGTCCCAGACCAGATAGGGGAGGAACCTGCCCTATATAAACTGGATCTGGGGCGGGGTTAGAGCAGAGAAAGCAGAGGGAGAGTAAAGAACAAGCAGACACAGGAAAAGCAACAGCTAGGAGCTCTGTAGGAGCAGGAGCTGAGTGCCAGGGACTGGAAGCAGATATTGCTCATCCTGGCTGAAGACACTACGACCGGACAACGGAGTCCGAGGCTGTGAGGATCTCTAAGTCCAGCAGCAGAAACCAGCCGGCAGAGGATTCCAGGTCCTCTGGCCATAGGAAGCCTGGAGGCTCAGTCACACACACAAGGGACCGGTACCGCCATCGAGGAGCGGAAGCTACCAGAGGGTCCAAGTCACCAGCCATACGGATGAGCACCACACGGTATACTCAGGGACGTGGGCTACTTCCACTCGCTTACAGCAAGGTAGCCAGGAAGAGTGCAGATAGACGGGGAGGCCTACAACTCCAACTGGCCAGGGGAACTCCTGTTTGTTCACAGACTGACCAGGCCCCTTATGCTAGCCAGTACTCCCGGGAGGGTCTGCCTTATCATCATCAGTAAAGACCCTGAACTGCACTGCAAAGACTCTGAGTCGTTCCTGCTTCACCCGTGCACTATCACTCCCATCATCCACACTCACTGCCCTGAGGCTATACTCCTCCCGTGGGGAGTTATCCCATCCTCTGCTGCGCACACCACACCAGCCTCAGCGGTCTGCCTCGCAGCGGCGGTACACCCTGACCGCAATCCACGGGTGGCGTAGTCGGACATTAAATCATAAAAAACCCTATAAAAGACGGCCACTGGTCTGACCACCCTGAGCCACGGGACCGGGTCACCGCCACGGAGACTACAACCCTCAGAGACCCGGCTCCGGGTAACCCACACACGTGCATACACGGCCCAGGGGGCACGTCACTAATAAAGCCTGCAAAGAAAACCCAGGTTCCTGAGTCTACTTCCGGAAGTGGCCGAGCGAGTCGTCCTACCACAGTTGGTGCGAGAGTGCGTGCAAGATTCCAGGAACATGTGTACCTGCCACAGAGACCAGTGGATGTCCTGGGTGAAGGCCGCCAGCCAGCCAGAGAAGTCCGGGAGCATGGAGGAGCTCATTAAGCACCTGGCCCAAAGCCAGCAGAGCATACAGCAGACCCAGCAGAGCATGCAGCAGACCCAGCAGAGCATGCAGCACAGAGAGCAGCTACAGCAGCAACGGGAGCAGCAGCAGGAGACAAATAAACTCCTGATACAGCAAATCCAGCAGCAGGGACAGATGGAGCTCCTAACAGCGGAGATCCTGACTGTTTTTGAAAGGGTGGAGGAATGGGAGAGATTCCCTCAGGAGCAGTGGGCGGAGGTTCTGGCGCCATATTTGACCGGGAAGCCACAGAAGGCCTATTATAATCTGACTTTACAAGACGCAAAGGAGTACGCAAAATTAAAAAACGAGATATTGGCACGCTCAGGAGCGACTGTCTGTCAGAGCACAATGGGTCCACCACTGGTCGTATGCTGGCGACAAACCTCCACGCTCACAGATGTTCGACTTGTTACATCTAGTCCAGAAATGGCTGCAGCCAGAGTCTTCCACTCCTGCCCAGATGGTTGAGCGTGTGGTGATGGACAGGTTCATCCATTCCCTACCCAGGCCGGTGCAGATCTGGGTTGCCCAGGGCGACCCTCTGAATGCGGACGACCTTGTTGGCCTGGTAGAGAGGTACCAAGTGGTCGAAAAAACCCTAGGGAAACCCGATATAATCACCTCCCCCTCCTGGAGTGCCCAAAAGGGGGCGGGTTCACCACGAAAGGGGGTCAGAGCCACAACTGGGGGGCGTCCCACTTCCACTGAAGGTGCCGCAAGGACTGTTGTTAAGGATGTGATCTGTTGGTGGTGTCGCAATCCGGGACACGTAGCCGCCCAGTGTCATACGTCTGCTGAGCCAATGGACTGCAGCCTAGGCAGACGATGTTCATACTATGCTTACCCAGCCTGCAGTGTGGACTGTCAACCCAGCGAGGGGCCGCAGGCATGTGCCGTATCCGTTAACGGAGTGATGGTCCTGGGGCTGTTGGACTCTGGGAGTCTGGTAACCTTAATCAGTGCCACTGATCCCTACCAAATCTGTGGGCATAAGCTGCATACATGGGGACGCCAAGAACTACCCGGTGGCCAGAGTGACAGTTGGAACAGACTGTGGCGCCCAATCCCACGAGGTCGGGGTGGTCAAGGACCTGATACATCCCGTCATTTTGGGGCGCAATTTCCCCTTGTTCTGGGACTTGTGGGGGAAGGGATCCAGACCGAGTCCCGTGGAAAAAAGCCAGGAACCTAGATAAATAACCTGGTCGACATCGGAAGTGGATGAGTTCCCACTATGTGTACTTGTCGGCGACAAGGACGAGACGGTGTCTGAGGTGGCCGACCTCCCTGAATTAGAGGTGCCTGGGTCAGCTCAGGTTCGGGACTTGACCTTGAAAGGGGCATGGGATAATGTTACTGTTTGTAATGGTGTTGCTCAAGAGCCGGGTGCGGACATCAGGTACCCACACTTTGCAGTTCAGGAGGAGCTATTATACCGGGTGACCAAACTAAAAAGTGAAGAGGTAGTGGAACAGCTGTTAGGTTCCAGGCTCATACCGTCAGAGGATATTAAACATGGCACACTCACATATTCTGGGGGGAGCAAGGAGAGAATTATAAGGAGGTTTTATTGGCCAGGATGTCATCGGGAAATCTTAAACTATTGTTGGTCCTGCCCCACCTGCCAGATAACCGCGCCCACCTCCCACTTCCGTAGTCCATTAGTTCCACTACCTATCATAGATGTTCCCTTTGAGAGGATTGCCATGGACCTTGTGGGTCCCTTAGTTAAATCGGCCCGGGGCCACCAATACATCCTGGTGGTCATGGACTATGCGACCCGGTACCCCGAAGCAGTACCCCTAAGGAACTCGTCCAGTAAAGTATAGCCCGAGAGCTAGTTCATATTTTTGCTCGGACAGGTCTGCCAAAAGACATTTTGACAGACCAGTGAATCCACTTCATGAGCAAGGTGATGAAGGAGCTATGCAGAGTCCTTCAGATAAACTGAGGTCTGAATCTAGGCTATCATCCGCAGACGGACGGCTTAGTGGAACGCTTCAATAAGACTTTAAAGGCGATGCTCAGGAAGGTCGTTGAAAAGGATGGGCGAGACTGGGACTACCAGCTCCCATTTCTGCTTTTCTCTGTCAGAGAAGTTCCTCAAGCCTCCACTGGCTTCTCTCTATTTTAGCTTCTGTATGGACGGCATCCAAGAGATCTCCTAGACATCGCCAAGGAAACCTGGGAGGCCGAGGTCACGCCCCACCGGAGCATCATCGAACATGTCGCCCAGTTACAGGAGAGAATGGCGAAGGTGATGCCCATCGTGAAGGAACATCTCCTCCAGGCGCAGGAAGCCCAGGCGAGGGTGTATAACCTGTCGGCAAGGCTGAGACAGTTCTAACCTGGGGATCGCGTCCTGGTTCTTATTCCCACCGTTGAAAGTAAGTTTCTGACCAAGTGGCAAGGCCCATATGAGGTGGTGGAGAAGCTCGGTGAAGTGAACTACAGAGTCCACCAACCTGGCCGAAGAAAGACACACCAGGTGTACTATGTAAACCTGCTCAAGCCGTGGCGAGATGGGGAGCCCGTGGGAACTCCTTGCCTGGGAGCTACTCCCGAAGACCAGGAGGAAGATGTCACGATAGCGGAGACCCTTTCGCCAGCCCAGAAGCAACAGTGTCGAGAACTGCTCCAGCAGAATCGGGACCTGTTCTCAGAGTTGCCGGGGCATACCCAGGTAGTAGAACATGATGTGCTAACAGAGCCGCATATAAGGGTGAACCTGAAGCCATACAGGATTCCTGAAGCACGCCGGGAGGTGATCTTGGCTGAAGTGAAGAGGATGTTAGACCTCCGTGTGATAGAGGAGTCAAAGAGTGGATGGTCGAGCCCCATCGTCCTCGTGTCAAAACCCAACGGAGAGTGGAGGTTTTGTAATGATTACCGCCGGCTGAATGAGGTGTCTAAGTGTGACGCGTACCCGATGCCCCGCGTCGATGAACTCATCGAGAGGCTTGGACCAGCAAGGTATATCACCACTCTGGACCTGACGAAGGGCTACTGGCAGATCCCCATGTCCCAGACGGCCAAAGAGAAGACAGCTTTCTCAACACCTGATCGGTGCTTCCAATACACTCGGATGCCGTTCGGACAACAGGGGGCCCTAGCCACCTTCCAGAGGGCTATGGATCGGATCCTAGCCCCACATAAGAGGTATGCCGCAGCCTACCTTGACGACATTGCAGTCTTTAGCCCAGACTGGGAAAGTCATCTACCTAAACTACAGGCCGTTCTGGATGCTCTAAGAAAGGCGGGATTTAAAATAAATCCAAAAAAATGCGCCGTTGGAAAAGAGGAGGCCAAGTACTTGGGCTATGTCATCGGGAGAGGCGAAATAAAGCCGCAAGTTAATAAAGTGGAGGCAATCCAGACCTGGCCGAAACCGCTCTCCCAGAAGCAAGGGAGAGCATTCCTGGGAATGGTGGGATATTACCGGAGGTTTATCCCAAATTTTGCCATGATGGCCGCGCCACTGACGGATCTCCTAAAAGGCACCAGATCAACTATGGTGAAGTGGACGGAGGAAAAAGAGACTGCGTTTCAACAATTGAAGTCAGCACTGTGTAAACAGCCTGTCCTGGTCGCACCAGACTTCAAGAAAGAGTTTGTGGTCCAGACAGACGCTTCAGGGGTTGGTCTAGGAGCCGTACTCTCTCAAGAGATAAATGGAGAAGAACATCCCATTCTCTATCTGAGCCGGAAGCTTTCGTACTGCGAGAAAAACTACGCAATAGTAGTAAAAGAGTGTCTAGCCATAAAATGGGCCGTAGACACACTAAGATATTACCTATTAGGCCGGAAGTTTAAGTTGGCATCAGACCATGCCCCGTTGAGGTGGTTGAGGGAAAAGAGGGGTAAAAATGCCAGGGTAACTAGATGGTTCCTAGCTCTTCAGGACTTCAACTTTCACGTAGAGCATAGGCCTGGGAAGTTACATGGGAACGCTGATGCCCTTTCTAGAATTCCCTGTCTGGTATCGGAAGGTGCCCAAACCCCCGGCTTTGGGCAGAGGGGGGGAATATGTGACAGGGTCACTGGAATGATATATGAGGGGAGGTATGTGTCGCAGAGGTTGCTAGCCTGTGTGAACTGAAACCAATGAACTTTCTGCTGGCATGTTATATGCTGGTGGGTTAACTCTCTTAAAGGGCGTGGTTTTAGGGGAATGACAGTGATGGGAGGGACGTCATTCCCCATACCTCCACCTCAGGGTGTGGCTGAGGATCCTTTAAAAGTTCTGTCCTGTTTTTTTTTTCTGTGAGTTGTGTTTGGAGAGGCAAGGTCTCCAGACTGGACAGCCATAGCTCAGGAGGGAGCTGAAGGCTGGACATAACCGATGTGTGCAACCCGCACACACATATATGGACTGTGCTATAGTTTATCTTTTGTAGCCAAGTAAGGCTGTATTTATTTTGCTGGAGTGCAGAGCTTTATGCTGCTAATAAAGCCTGCAAAGAAAACCCGGGTTCCTGAGTCTACTTCCGGAAGTGACCGAGCGAGTCGTCCTACCACAATAGGTAGAGAGGATGCTACATAATAAGGGACAGCACCATACATAGCCAGAGAGGGTGCTACGCAATAAGTGACAGCGCCATACATAGCTAGAGAGGGTGTTACGTAATAAGGGACGGCGCTATAAATAACTAGAGAGGATGCTACATAATAAGGGATGGCACCATACATAGCTAGAGAGGGTGTTGCGTAATAAGGGACAGCGCCATACGCAGTTAGAGCGAATGCTACGTAATATGTGTCAGAACCATACATACCTAGAAAGGGTGCTATGTAATAAGGGATGGCGCCATACATTGCTAGAGAGAATGCTGCGTAATATGGGACAGCACCATACATAGCTAGAAAGGATGTTACGCAATAAGGGAAGGTGCCATACATAGGTAGAGAGGATGCTACATAATAAGGGACGGCACCATACATAGCTAGAGAGGGTACTACTTAATAAGGGACGGCGCCATACATAGAGCGAATGCTACGTAATATGTATCAGCACCATACATACCTAGAGAAAATGCTACTTAATAAGGGAAGACCATACATAGCTAGAGAGGATGCTATGTAATAACGGAAGGCACCATACATAGCTACAGTAGAGAGGGTGCTACGTAATAAGTGACAGCGCCATACATACCTAGAGAGGATGCTACGTAATAAGGGATGGCGCCATACATAGCTAGAGAGGATGCTATTTAATAAGGGAAGGCACCATACATAGCTAGAGAGGGTGCTACGTAATAAGTGACGGCATCATACATAGCTAGAGAAGGTCCTACGTAATAAGGGAAGGTGCTATACATAACTAGAGAGGATGTTACGTAATAAGGGACGGCGCATAACTAGAGAGGATGCTATGTAATAAGGGAAGGCACCATACATAGCTAGACAGGGTGCTACGTAATAAGTGACAGTGCCATACATACCTAGAGATGATGCTACCTGATAAGGGATGGCGCCATACATAGCTAGAAAGGATGTTATATAATAAGGGACGGCACCATCCATAGCTAGAGAGGGTGCTGCGTAATAACAGAAGGCACCATACATAGGTAGAGAGGATGGTATGTAATAAGGGAAGGTGCCATACATAGGTAGAGAGGATGCTACATAATAAGGGACGGCCCCATATATACCTAGAGAGGATGCTACATAATAAGGGACGGCACCATGCGTAGCTAGATAGGGTACTATGTAATAAGGGACGGCACCATACATAGAGCGAATGCTACGTAATATGTATCAGCACCATACATACCTAGAGAAGATGCTACGTAATAAGGGAAGGCGCCACACATAGGTAGAGAGGATGCTACATAATAAGGGACGGCCCCATATATACCTAGAGAGGATGCTACATAATAAGGGACGGCACCATACATAGAGCGAATGCTACGTAATATGTATCAGCACCATACATACCTAGAGAAGATGCTACGTAATAAGGGAAGGCGCCACACATAGGTAGAGAGGATGCTACGTAATAAGGGACTGCCCCATACATAGCCAGAGAGGGTGCTACGTAATAAGTGACAGCGCCATACATACCTAGAGAGGATGCTACGTAATAAGGGACGGCGCTATACATAACTAGAGAGGATGCTACATAATAAGGGATGGCACCATAAATAGCTAGAGAGGATGTTACGTAATAAGGGACGGCACCATACATAGCTAGAGAGGATGCTATGTAATAAGGGAAGGCACCATACATAGCTAGAGAGGGTGCTACGTAATAATTGACAGCGCCATAAATACCTAGAGAGGATACTACGTAATAAGGGATGGCGCCATACATAGCTAGAGAGGATGCTATGTAATAAGGGAAGGCACCATACATAGCTAGAGAGGGTGCTACGTAATAAGGGACGGTGCCATACATAGCTAGAGAGGATGCTACATAATAAGGGATGGTGCCATACATAACTAGAGAGGGTGCTACGTAATAAGTGACAGGGCCAAACATACGTAGAGAGGATGCTACATAATAAGGGATGACGCCATACATAACTAGGGAGGGTGCTGCGTAATAAGGGACGGCGCCATACATAGCTAGAGAGGATGCTACGTAATAAGGGAAGGCGCCCTACATAGCTAGAGAGGATGCTGCGTAATAAGGGAAGGCGCCCTACATAGCTAGAGAGGATGCTGCGTAATAAGGGACAGCACCATACATACCTAGAGAGAATGATACGTAATAAGGGAAGGCACCATACATAGCTAGAGAGGATGCTACGAAATAAGAGACAGTGCCAAAGATACCTAGAGATGATGCTACGTAATAAGGGACAGTGCCAAAGATACCTAGAGATGATGCTACGTAATGAGAGACAGTGCCAAAGATACCTAGAGATGATGCTACGTAATAAGGGATGGAGCCATTCATAGCTAGAGAGGATGCTATGTAATAAGGGAAGGCTCCATACATACCTAGAGAGGGTGCTACGTAATAAGGGAAGGCTCCATACATACCTAGAGAGAGTTCTACCTAATAAGGGACGGCGCCGTAGATAGCTAGAGAGGATGCTACCTAATAAGGGACGGCGCCGTAGATAGCTAGAGAGGATGCTACATAAAAACGGACAGCATCATACATAGCTAGAAAGGATGTTATGTAATAAGGGAAGGCACCATACATAGCTAGAGAGGATGGTACGTAATAAGGGAAGGCGCCATACATAGCTAGAGAGGATGGTACGTAATAAGGGAAGGCGCCATACATAACTAGAGAGCAGGGCCTGCTCCAGGTTTTTCTGGGCCCTGGACGAAAGAGTCTCAGTGGGACCACGATTCATGATGCAGAGATACAGCAGAGAAATAAATATATATAGTACAATGCAAAGATTTCACTTCTTACATTACATGAGTGATATCTATAGTAAATTCCACAATAGCTCAGAAACCGGCAAATCGCGCCACACTGTATACTGGCCCCCATATAACGCCCCACACGGAATACTGGCCCCCATATAAGGCCCCATACGGAAAACTGGCCCCCATATAAGGCCCCATACGGAATACTGGCCCCCATATAAGGCCCCATACGGAATACTGGCCCCCATATAAGGGCCCCATACGGAATACTGGCCCCCATATAAGGCCCCATATGGAATACTGGTCCCCATATAAGGCTCCATACGAAATACTGGCCCCCATATAAGGCTCCATACGGAATACTGGCCCCCATATAAGGCTCCATACGGAATACTGGCCCCCGTATAAGGCTCCATACGGAATACTGGCCCCATATAAGGCTCCATACGGAATACTGGCCCCCATATAAGGCTCCATACAGGATACTGCTCCCCTTATAAAGCTCCATACAGGATACTGGCCCCCATATAATGCTCCATGCAGGCTGTTACCCCCCACACAATGCCCCATACAGGCTGTCCCCCCCCCTTATAATGCTCCATGCAGGCTGTTACCCCCCACATAATGCCCCATACAGGCTGTGCCCCCCCTTATAATGCTCAATGCAGGCTCTTCCCCCCACATAAAGCACTATGCATGCTGTCCCCCCCCTTATAATGCCCCATGCAGGCTGTTCCCCCCCTTATAATGCCCCATGCAGGCTGTCACCCCTCCTTTTTATAATGCCCCATGCAGGATGTCACCCCCCCTCTTTATAATGCCTCATGCAGGATGTCACCCCCCTCTCTTTATAATGCCCCATGCAGGATGTCACCCCCTCTCTTTATAATGCCCCATGCAGGATGTCACCACCCTCTCTTTATAATGCCCCATGCAGGATGTCACCACCCTCTCTTTATAATGTCCCATGCTGGATGTCACCCCCTCTCTTTATAATGCCCCATGCAGGATGTCACCCCCCTCTCTTTATAATGCCCCATGCAGGATGTCACCCCCCCCCTCTTTATAATGCCCCATGCAGGATGTACCCCCCCTCTTTATAATGCCCCATGCAGGATGTCACCCCCCTCTTTATTATGCCCCATGCAGGCTGTCACCCCCTCTCTCTATAATGCCCCATGCAGGATGTCACCCCCTCTCTCTATAATGCCCCATGCAGGCTGTCACCCCCTCTCTCTGTAATGCCCCATGCAGGATGTCACCCCCTCTCTTCATAAGGCCCCATGCAGGATGTCACCCCCCCTCTCTTTATAAGGCCCCATGCAGGATGTCACCCCTAATATAATGCCCCATGCCTCCATACATTAAAAAAAAAATCAAATACTCACCTCACTCCTCCTCACCTGCTGCAGCTGCTCGGGTCCGGACTCCAGCGTCGCCGGTATCTTCCCGCTCTGCGCTCCCTGTGACGGCTCAGGGTAGAGCGCGGTGGAAAGACGTCACCGCACCCTCTGACCTGAGAAGTCACAGGGAGCGCAGAGCAGGAAGACAGCGGATCTGCGGAGGCACGGGGAGAGGTAAGTATCTGGCTGCCGGGGCCCTGAGCAAGTGGGGGGGAGCAGGCGCTGACACCGCTCTCCTCCGCCCATAGCCCGGCCGGGTGCACGACCGCCAGTGGGCCCCTCTGCCTGCTCAGGGCCTCGACACTTGCCCGGGTGCGCCGGGTGCTGACGCGGGCCATGCTAGAGAGGGTGATACGTAATAAGGGAAGGCGCCCTACATAGCTAGAGAGGATGCTACGTAATAAGGGACGACGCCATACATAGCTAGAGAGGTTGCTACGTAATAAGTGACAGCGCCATACATACTTAGAGAGGATGCTACGTAATTAGGGACGGCGCCATACATAGCTAGAGAGGGTGCTACATAATAAGTGACAGCGCCATACATACCTAGAGAGGGTGCTGCGTAATAAGAGAAGGCGCCATACATAGCTAGAAAGGATGCTATGTAATAAGGGAAGGTGCCATACATAGGTAGAGAGGATGCTACATAATAAGTGACGGCCCCATACATACCTAGAGAGGATGATACATAATAAGGGACGGCACCATACATAGCTAGAGAGGGTACTATGTAATAAGGGACGGCGCCATACATAGAGCGAATGCTACGTAATATGTATCAGCACCATACATACCTAGAGAAGATGCTACGTAATAAGTGACAGCGCCATACATACCTAGAGAGGATGCTACGTAATAAAGGAAGGCGCCACACATAGGTAGAGAGGATGCTATGTAATAAGGGACGGCCCCATACATAGCCAGAGAGGGTGCTACGTAATAAGCGACAGCGCCATACATAGCTAGAGAGGGTGCTATGTAATAAGGGACGGCACCTTACATAGCTAGAGAGGGTACTATGTAATAAGGGACGGTGCCATACATAGAGCGAATGCTACGTAATATGTATCAGCACCATACATACCTAGAGAAGATGCTACTTAATAAGTGACAGCGCCATACATACCTAGAGAGGATGCTACGTAATAAGGGACGGCGCTATACATAAGTAGAGAGGATGCTACATAATAAGGGACGGCGCCATACATAGCTAGAGAGGATGTTACGTAATAAGGGACGGCACCATACATAGCTAGAGAGGATGCTATGTAATAACGGAAGGCACCATACATAGCTACAGTAGAGAGGGTGCTACGTAATAAGTGACAGCGCCATACATACCTAGAGAGGATGCTACGTAATAAGGGATGGCGCCATACATAGCTAGAGAGGATGCTATTTAATAAGGGACGGCCCCATACATAGCTAGAGAGGGTGCTACGTAATAAGTGACAGCGCCAAACATACCTAGAGAGGGTGCTATGTAATAAGGGATGGCGCCATACATAGCTAGAGAGGGTGCTACGTAATAAGTGACAGCACCAAACATACGTAGAGAGGATGCTACATAATAAGGGATGGCGCCATACATAGCTAGAGAGGATGCTACGTAATAAGGGACAGCACCATACATACCTAGAGAGGATGATACGTAATAAGGGAAGGCACCATACATACCTAGAGAGAGTTCTACCTAATAAGGGACGGCGCCGTAGATAGCTAGAGAGGATGCTACATAAAAACGGGCAGCATCATACATAGCTAGAAAGGATGTTATGTAATAAGGGACGGCACCATTCATAGCTAGAGAGGATGCTACATAATAAGTGACAGCGCCATACATACCTAGAGAGGGTGCTACGTAATAAGGGAAGGCATCATACATAGGTAGAGAGGATGCTACATAATAATGGACGGCGCCATACATACCTAGAGAGGGTACTACGTAATAAGGGAAGGCATCATAGATAGGTAGAGAGGGTGCTACATAATAAGGGACGGAGCCATACATACAGTACCTAGAGAGGATGTTATGTAATAAGGGAAGGCACCATACATAGGTAGAGAGAATGCTACACAATAAGGGACGGCGCCATACATAGCTAGAGAGGGTACTACGTAATAAAGGACGGCGCCATACATAGAGCGAATGCTATGTAATATGTGTAAGCACCATACATACCTAGAGAAGATGCTACGAAATCAGGGACAGCGCCATACGTACCTAGAGAGGATGCTACATAATAAGGGAAGGCGCCATACATAGGTAGAGAGGATGCTACATAATAAGGGAAGGCGCCATACATAGCTAGAGAGGATGCTACGTAATAAGGGACAGCACCATACATACCTAGAGAGGATGATACGTAATAAGGGAAGGCACCATACATACCTAGAGAGAGTTCTACCTAATAAGGGACGGCGCCCTAGATAGCTAGAGAGGATGCTACATAAAAACGGGCAGCATCATACATAGCTAGAAAGGATGTTATGTAATAAGGGACGGCACCATACATAGCTAGAGTGGGTACTACGTAATAAGGGAAGGCACCATACATAGCAAGAGAGGGTGCTACATAATAAGGGACAGCACCATACATAGCTAGAGAGGATGCTACGTAATAAGGGATGGCATCATACATAGCTAGAAAGGATGTTATGTAATAAGGGACGGCACCATACATAGGTAGAGAGGGTGCTACAGAATAATGGACGGCGCCATACATACCTAGAGAGGGTACTACGTAATAAGGGAAGGCATCATACATAGGTAGAGAGGATGCTACACAAAAAGGGACGGCGCCATACATAGCTAGAGAGGGTACTACATAATAAGGGACGGCGCCATACATAGAGCGAATGCTATGTAATATGTGTAAGCACCATACATACCTAGAGAAGATGCTACGTAATCAGTGACAGCGTCATACGTACCTAGAGAGGATGCTACACAATAAGGGACGGCGCCATACATAGCTAGAGAGGGTACTACGTAATAAGGGACGGCGCCATACATAGAGCGAATGCTACGTAATATGTGTAAGCATCATACATACCTAGAGAAGATGCTACGTAATCAGTGACAGCGCCATACGTACCTAGAGAGGATGCTACATAATAAGGGAAGGCGCTATTGTGTCACCCTGGCCTGGATGCCACAAGTGTAATTAAAGCTGTGTCTGAGAGCAGGGGGGAGGTTCTCTGGCCAGGGGAACATTAGCATGCAATGCCTCCTGTCTCAGGCCAGTAGGGGGAGCAGGCTGCCCCTATAAAAGCTGGTACTGGGGACAGGGTTAGGGAGAACTGGATTGCCTGTCTCAGCTCTGAGACGTGTCCCAGAGTGGAGCAGGGACAGAAAGTTGCATTGTAACCTAAGAGGAAGTGTGGCAGTAGGAGAGAGCCACAAGCCAGAGACAAGAGGCGAAGAGAGCCTGTCTTGGCAGAGAAAAGACTTCATTTTACCAGACTTTGGTGTCTGAGGCTGGAAGGATTCCACATCCCCCAGCAGAGAACCAGTCCGCAAGGGACTGTATATTCCTTGGCCTAAGAAGCCTGGAGGCCCTGCCACAACCGAAGGGACCAGTAAAGCCGTACAAGGCTGGGAGCAGAAAGGAACCCACGTCGCAGGCCATACAGGCGAGAAAGCACGGAAAGCTCGGAAACGTGGGCTGTTATCCTATAACGAGGAGATAGCCAGAAGGAGCGCAGAAAGCACGGTAGGCCTACACCCTCACCCTGACCAGGGCCAATTTCCCCGTTGCTCTCAGACATCCAGGTCCCCTCCTAGCTGGGACTGTTTGTGGGTCAGTTTGCCTGTTTAGTAAAGACCCTGGACTGCAACCTGTTGTCTGTGTGCTCCTTGCTCCTCCAGCACTATCAGCACTGGGACTCTCACTACCATCACTCCCACCATCCATTATACTGCCCTGGGGCCGCACTCTTCCCGTGGGGAGTCACACTACCCTAGCTGCACACCTCATCAGCCCCAGCGGTCTGCATGCAGCGGCGGTTCCTAATAACCGCAATCCACGGGTGGCGTAGTCGGACATAATCAATAGCACATAACGGACTACCACTGGCCTGACCACCCTGAGCCACGGAACCGGGTTGCCACTACTACTCCCATCGTTCCCCCACTGCCCGGATCCGAGTGCCCCACGGCCCAGGGGGCGAGTCAGCTTTGGCGTAGTCGGCAGGATTTCGTGCCCGCAACCACCGGGTACTGCGTGCCTGAAAAAGACTTTTGTAACTTACCTGTGGCGAAGTTTCCCGCCGTCCGGAGTCGTTTCCCGCCATCCGGAGCCGATTCCCGCCATCAGACGCCATCTTGGACCGTTTCCCGCCGTCTTCTGCCGTCTTCCCGCCATCCGCAGCTGTTTCCCGCCATCGGACGCCATCTTCAGGACGCCGCGCGGGAAGAAGAGGGGCGTGGACGTCAAAACCGCACGAGATCCGAAGCTCCGCCCCACGCACCGACGCTGCACAAGGTCCTGGAAGGGAGAGAGAGCGACGCTGACGTCATCAGGACGCGACGCAAGGTCCTCGTCCAGAGCAGCAGCAGCGGAGCCGCGGCCTACAGAAGAGGATCGTCGGAAGGTAGGCCACGCTTGACTAGGGGGGAGGAAGATGTCGGACACAGAGGCGCCCACTACCACCAACGCAGCTGCAGCAGCGGTGATGCCTTTTTCCCTGCCCTACATCCCTGGAGCGGCCTGGCTGCCCAAGTACTCAGGGGAGCCCCATGCCCTAACTGACTTCAAGGAAAGGCTGTACAGTTTGTTCCAAGTTTACCCCCTGACAGAGGAACAGAAGGTCAGCATATTAACAGGGCAGTTAACTGGCGCAGACCAGAGGGAGGTAAAATCATGGCCCACTGAGGAGAAAAGGACTGTGAAGGGTATTCTGGCCCGGCTGCGGGGTACCTTTGACACACGTACCTCCGCTGAAATTAAAATGAGGTTCTATGGATGTAAGCAGCGGGCACAGGACAGCATCAGAGACTATGCCCTAAATCTGCAGGAAGCCTTGAGGGCTATTCAACAAACTGACCCTGGCAGTGTGCAGGAAACGGATAAGCTGCTAACAGAACAATTCATAGAAGGTCTGCTGTCTAGCGCCCACAGGGCTCAACTGCGCCTCATGTTCTTTCAGAACCCCGACCTGACCTTTGCCCAATTTAAGGACAGGCCATAAGGGTGCTCCGTGAATCTGCAACCAGTGGCGCTATAAACCCCCGGCGCCCTGCTATCACTTACCACCAGGAGGCGGCGCCCTCCTCTATGGACTCCGTGGAGGCTGATGCACAGGCCCTGAACCAAGCCCCGTCGAAAGGCCTGCACCACCAAGTCCAGGAGCTGACCAGGAGCGTCGCGGCGTTGACCAGGACCGTCCAGGCGTTGCAAGTGGACCCGTCAAGACCCATCAAGCTGGCTTCAAGTCCGGAGGATGTCCCGTGGTGTCGACAGAGGAGGATCCCGTCCTTCCGAGGGAGGCCTACAGACCGCTACGCAGAGGATGGACAGCCCATTTTCCGTCGATGCAACCAGCCCGGACAAATTTCCAGGTACTGTAATTTAAACGGGTCCAACCTGGGGCAGAGGGCCGACCCCCAGGCATAAGATCACCAGGCCCTTATAATTGGCGTGATAAGTACGTTGGGGGGCGCCCGGTTTTACCCGTGGTGCTGGACGGTATCCCCATGAGCGCCTTGCTGGATACTGGGTCGCAAGTAACCACAATCCCTTATGTACTTTTTAAGCAGTATTGGACTGATGCTGATATCACACGGTATCCAGACAGTAACTTGAGCATCATCGCCAGTAATGGTTTACCCGTGCCGCAGATGGGGTTCAAGGAGATGACCATTAAAATTGGTAAAGTTGAACTGCCGGCACAGGGAGTGATTATTGTGGACATTGACCGTCATGAAAGTCACCCTAAAATAACTGTGGGTACTAACATAATTGAAAATTGTCTTTCAGAGTTAATTGTAATCTTACAACAGGTGGCGGTGAATGCTAGTTCCAGCCAACAGAGAGTCCTCAACAAGGAGATAAAAGCCCTGATGAGACGGCAGCAGGTAGAACTGTCTGGTGGTGAGATCGGTAGCGTAAGACTCAGTGATCCATTCCCCATTTCCATGCCTCCCAAAAGTGAAATGATGATCTGGTGTCGGACTGCAATCGGGTTGAGAGGTAGAGACTACCAAGCCATGGTAGAACCCGTGTACTCAGACAGCAGGCCCACCATTTTGACAGCCCGGGGAGTGGTTGATGTCCGTCATGGGAGGGTGCCCGTCCGCATCCTCAACATTGGGGAGAGGGAAGTACACTTACCCAGGTACGCTACACTCGCCAAACTGTTTGTCGTCGAACACAAAGCTATCAGGGCTGTGGAACCCTTGCCTCCATCTCCACAGGCGGAGGGTAATGGCTCCCAGAAACAAAAGGAGGACTGGTGCCAGAAACTCCACGTGGGTGCTGACTCCACTCCCCTGCACCAAAAACAAGGAGTCTACCGGGTGGTACAGGAGTACGAGAGAGTCTTTAGTAAGCACCCGCTAGACTTCAGCAGAGTAAAAGGGATAGAACACCACATCCCCACAGGGAGCCACCCACCAATAAACGTGATCATCTATTCGAAGACCTACGAGGACCATCTAAAGCACCTGGCCGAGGTGTTCGAAGCCCTGGCAGGCTATGGCCTGAAGGTGAAACCATCGAAGTGTCACCTGCTGAAACCAAAGGTCCAGTACCTAGGGCACGTGGTAAGCGCGGAAGGAGTGGCCCCCGACCCTGACAAGGTCATGGCAATCAAGAGCTGGCCAAGCCCCTCGAACATCAAAGAGGTGAGACAGTTTCTCGGGTTGGTAGGCTACTACCGAAGATTCATCCCCGGGTTCACCAAGATGGCAGCTCCTATGCAGGACCTCCTGATCGGACAGTCTAAGTCCAGGAGTCAAAAGCCACCCTTCAAGTGGGATAAACCGGAAGAGGAGTCCTTCCGCCAGCTAAAGATGGCCCTCACGGGGGATGAGATCCTGGCCTACCCTGATTACGGCCAGCCTTTCATTCTCCACACAGATGCCAGTAATGTGGGACTGGGAGCCGTACTGTCCCAAAACCAACAGAGCAGAGAACGGGTGATCGCATACGCCAGCCGGAAGCTGAGGCCCACCGAGAGGAACCCGGAGAATTACAGCTCCTTCAAGCTAGAATTCTTGGCGGTGGTGTGGGCCGTGACAGAACGCTTCAAGCATTACCTGGCCTCCGCAAAGTTCACCGTGTACACGGACAACAACCCGTTGACACACCTGGACAATGCAAGACTGGGTGCCCTGGAACAGCGGTGGATGGCCCGTCTCTCCAACTATGACTTCGTGATCAAGTACCGGGCAGGCAAAACCAACGCCAACGCGGACGCCCTATCAAGAATGCCTCACTTACCTGAAGGTGACGAAGACCCAGAAGAGCTGGAAGAGGTAGAACTCCCCGCGTTTCACCGGTATGGAGCCGCTCAACACTCTCACCGCGTGAAGGAGGAGGATCTAACAACTGTGATGATGAATCCCCTACCTCACCACAGCTGGGCCGAAACCCAAGATAGTGACCCTGCTGTCCGCCTGGTGAAAGATCTTCTGACCCGGGAAGACGCCCGCCTAGATCCAGATGCCCCGGAGGAAGCCAAGCAGCTATGGAAGGAGAAGAGCAAGCTGTTCCTCTACGAAGGCAAGTTGTGCAGAAGGATTGTCAACCAAAGGACACACGAGCTGACCGGGCAAGTCGTGGTCCCAAGGCGAGATGCAGCTATGGTCCTGGGAGCTTACCATGACAGAGCGGGACACTTCGGTTGGAAGAAACTGGAGTTCCTACTAAGAGGAAGGTTCTTTTGGGTCGGCATGTGAGGAGCAGTAGAAAAGTGGTGCAGAGACTGTGGCCCTTGTCACCTGAGGAGGAAGGACCGCACCAGCCAGAAGACACCCTTGAGGCCCATCGTCACCACGCAGCCTCTTGAGCTGGTAGCTCTGGACCACGTCAAATTGGCTCCAAGCCGGTCCGGATACATCTACGCCCTGACAATCGTGGACCACTATTCCCGTTTTCTAGTGGTGGTCCCGGTAAAGGACTTGACAGCCCAAACAGCGGCCCGAGCCTTCCAGCAATACTTCTGCCGTCCACACGGGTATCCGGAACAGGTCCTGACAGACCAGGGTCCAGCGTTTGAAGCTGAAATCTTCCAGGAGTTCTGCAACCTCTATGGCTGTAAGAAGATTCGGACAACGCCTTACCACCCCCAAACCAACGGGATGTGTGAGAAGATGAACAATATAGTCATTGATCTCCTGAAGACGTTGCCCCTGGAGGAACGCAGTCTGTGGCCAGAAAAATTGCCGGACCTGGTAGACATGTACAACAATATCCCGGTGAATGCTACAAACTGCACCCCGGCTTACCTGATGCGAGCTAGACCAGGTAAGCTGCCCGTAGACCTGGAGATGGGAGTCCTAATACCTGAGGACACCTCCACGGATGCGGACTGGGATACGGAAAGGCAACTGCAGTACAAGAAGGTACAGGAGAGTGTGGAGAAGAGCCTGGCCCAGGTGAGAGAGAAGCAAGAAAGACTCTTCAATCAACACGCCCCTGTTAGTCCCCTAGAACCTGGTGAGCAAGTCCTAAAGCGAAAAAGAAGGCTACATAAGTTGGACGACCAGTGGGAAAGGGAACCCTACACCGTACTGCAGTCTGACCACGACAACCCAAAGGTGTGCGTAATCACCAAGGACGGAGGAGAAACCACTAGTGTCGTCTCCAGAGACCACCTCAAAAGGTGCCCCGAGCAACTCCGCAGTGCAGAAGAGGATCAGAGTGACCTTGAACCCGCAGAGGACAAGGAAGAAATGATCAGCACCGTTCTCGGAGAGTTCCCTCAGTCCTGGACTCGCATAAATGATGCCATAGTGGTACCCGTCCTGCATTTCCTGCAACCGGCCCAGCAACAACCAGCACCAGAGCCGGAAGGTGAAGAGGAGCAAGCGGTTCCAGAGGCAGAAGAGCCTGTACCAGCAGCCCAGGAGAGTCAACCCTCTGCCGACAGTGAGCTTGCCATGCCTGCGGTAAGCCAAAGGACCCGCAGACAGCTGCCTGCCTTACCTGTACACCCAGCTGGTAGCTGTACCCCTAACGCTAGTGGGGAAAGCCAGGTTGGTCCACCACCAGACAGTGGGTTAAGGAGGTCAACCAGGAGCACAAAAGGACAGATACCCGCTCGCTGGAGAATATAGAGTGTACTAAAAATTGTAAATAACCCTGTTGCCAAATGTTGAATTGTTTGCCAAAGTTACCTGCATGTTTATTAATAGAGTGTTTCAGTTTCTTGCAGCTACCGTAAGGATTCACAGGTTATGGACTTTTTATAACCGGGACCTTGTGTGGACTGCATTCTGAGCCTAACCCAGGAATGAACTAAGACTGTGAAGGACTTGGGGTAGGACAGACCCCCACCTGGTTAAGGCTCCCGTTGTTTTGGTGATATGGACACCCGGTCACAGACCACACTGTGACCTTAAGAACTCAATCTGTGCGTCGTCTGTCTGTTAATATTTTATTGTTGTGCATATTGTCTTTGTTATTGTTTAGTCCCGGAGTACTAAATTTCACTAGGGGGGAATGTGTCACCCAGGCCTGGATGCCACAAGTGTAATTAAAGCTGTGTCTGAGAGCAGGGGGGAGGTTCTCTGGCCAGGGGAACATTAGCATGCAATGCCTCCTGTCTCAGGCCAGTAGGGGGAGCAGGCTGCCCCTATAAAAGCTGGTACTGGGGACAGGGTTAGGGAGAACTGGATTGCCTGTCTCAGCTCTGAGACGTGTCCCAGAGTGGAGCAGGGACAGAAAGTTGCATTGTAACCTAAGAGGAAGTGTGGCAGTAGGAGAGAGCCACAAGCCAGAGACAAGAGGCGAAGAGAGCCTGTCTTGGCAGAGAAAAGACTTCATTTTACCAGACTTTGGTGTCTGAGGCTGGAAGAATTCCACATCCCCCAGCAGAGAACCAGTCCGCAAGGGACTGTATATTCCTTGGCCTAAGAAGCCTGGAGGCCCTGCCACAACCGAAGGGACCAGTAAAGCCGTACAAGGCTGGGAGCAGAAAGGAACCCACGTCGCAGGCCATACAGGTGAGAAAGCACGGAAAGCTCGGAAACGTGGGCTGTTACCCTATCAGGAGGAGATAGCCAGAAGGAGCGCAGAAAGCACGGTAGGCCTACACCCTCACCCTGACCAGGGCCAATTTCCCCGTTGCTCTCAAACATCCAGGTCCCCTCCTAGCTGGGACTGTTTGTGGGTCAGTTTGCCTGTTTAGTAAAGACCCTGGACTGCAACCTGTTGTCTGTGTGCTCCTTGCTCCTCCAGCACTATCAGCACTGGGACTCTCACTACCATCACTCCCACCATCCATTATACTGCCCTGGGGCCGCACTCTTCCCGTGGGGAGTCACACTACCCTAGCTGCACACCTCATCAGCCCCAGCGGTCTGCATGCAGCGGCGGTTCCTAATAACCGCAATCCACGGGTGGCGTAGTCGGACATAATCAATAGCACATAACGGACTACCACTGGCCTGACCACCCTGAGCCACGGAACCGGGTTGCCACTACTACTCCCATCGTTCCCCCACTGCCCGGATCCGAGTGCCCCACGGCCCAGGGGGCGAGTCACTATACATACCTAGAGAGCGTGCTGCGCAATAAGTGACAGCGTCATACATAGCTAGAGAGGGTGCTAAGAAATAAGTGACAGCGTCATACATAGCTAGAGAGGATGCTACGTAATAAGGGAATGCACCACACATAGGTGGAGAGGATGCTAGGTAATAAGGGACGGTCCCATACATAGCTAGAGGGAGTGCTACGTAATAAGTGACAGTGCCATACATAGCTAGAGATGGTGCTACGTGATAAGTGACGATGCCATACATAGCTAGAGAGGGTGCTATGTAATAAGGGATGGCGACATATAACGCAGCATTCTCTCTAGCTATGTAAGGGACAGCACCATACATAGCTAGAAAGGATGTTACGTAATAAGGGACGGCCCCATACATAGCTAGAGAGGTTGCTACATAATAAGTGACAGCGTTATACATAGCTAGAGAGGATGCTACGTAATGAGGGACGGCGCTATACATAACTAGAGAGGATGCTACATAATAAGAGACGACATCATACATACCTAGAGAGGGTGCTACGTAATAAGGGAAGGTGTCATACATAGGTAGAGAGGGTGCTACGTAATAAGGGACGAAGTTATACATACCTAGAGAGGATGCTACGTAATAAGGGACGGCCCCATACATACCTAGAGAGGATGCTACATAATAAGGTACGGCGCCATACATAGCTAGAGAGGGTGCTACGTAATAAGTGACAGTGCCATACATAGCTAGAGAGGGTGCTACGTGATAAGTGACGACTAGTGTTGAGCGATACCTTCCGATATCGGGAAATATCGGATCGGACCGATACCGAAAAAGTATCGGATATCGCCGATTCCGATACCGGAAACCAATGCAAGTCAATGGGACAGAAATATCGGAATGAAAATAAACCCTTTCTTTCCTTGTAGGTTAATTCTACATGAAGGAAAACAACTAAGAATAATGTAGAATGTATTGGGGGAGGTGGGGGAGACAATAAAGGCATAGAGGTTTAGCCCAATCAAATGGAATAGCAGGAATTAATATGTTTTTTTAAGACGTTCTGAGTTACGGAAATATTGACTATGTTAAGTATTTTTATATTTTGTCAGATATTTATGTTTCACTACTTCCATGCTCTTCACCTTCTTTTTTACTTCTCCCACACTTTCTCCTTCATCATCCTCAGCATCTTTTTCATCCTCTTCTTCTTCACCTTCTTCATCTTCTTCTTCTTCACCTTCTTCGTATTATTCTTTTTTTTTACATTCTTCATATTCTACTTCTTCATCATATTCTTATTTGTGACAGGCATTTCTGTAGTTGTTATCTATAAAAGGTTGGACATTACACCTTTCGTTCTGCCCGTCACAAAAGATTTACAACAGGATTTGTCCGCGTTCAGTTTGGCCTGCAGCAGCAGGTCTTTTCCACGAGGAGGAACGGACTCACCCCCATATACTGCTTAGTCATCTTCTGCTTATAATTTAGATATTATCTTTTGCTCTGATTTTTAGTCTTATGCTTAATGTTCTTCCGCTTTTTGTTCTGCAGCTTCTTGTATTTCTGCTTCTTGGTTTTCTGTCTCTTGTTCTTCTGTATCTTGGTGCTTGTCTTCTCTTCTTTGTCCTCTTGGTCAACTTCTTCAGGGTCATCTTCTTGGTCTTCTTCGGGGTGGTCTTCAGGGTCGTCGTCTTCGGGGGTCGTCGTCTTCGGGGGTCCTCGTCTTCTTCGGGTTGGTCTTCTGGGTCCCCGTCTTCGGGGTCCTCGTCTTCTTCAGGGTGATCTTCAGGGTTCTCGTCTTCTTTGGGGTGGTCTTCAGGGTCCTCGACTTCTTCGGGGTGGTCTTCAGGGTCCTCGTCTTCAGGGTCGTTGTCTTCGGGGTCCTCGTCTTCTTAGGGTTGGTCTTCAGGGTCCTCGTCTTCAGGATCCTCGTCAGGGAGATCCAGAGTGATTACCAAGAACCATTTCAAAAAGCTTGAACTTGGAAATGTAGCAGAAGGTACAAGAAAGCTGAGGAACTACCGAGGACCAGCTGACGGTACTGGAACCCGGATGGGTAGTAGAAGGTACAAGAGCCAATGGAACTGCCGAAGACCAGCTGACGGTACTGGAACTCGGTTACTAAGCAGGAGGTACCTGTGCCAGAAAGCACTACCAAGGACCAGCAGACGCTGGTGGAACTTGGATACCGAGAAGGAGGCACCTAATCCAAAGGCACTGCCGAGAACCAGCTGACGGTACTGGAACCCGGATGGGTAGCAGAAGGTACCCATGTAAAAAAAAGTTCAAGGCCGCGAGCCGGCCACAGTTACCAAAACCCACAGTCCTACAGGGGGTGCTTGTCCTATTGGCACTATGGAACCAGCCTTCATTGCCAGATCCCGCAGCCCACATAGGAGTCACCTAAACTGCAGGCACCATAGAGTCGGCTAACCCGACCGCAACACGACAGGACAACGCATTGGAGGCAAAGTGACGTTGACACTACCCGGAAACAGCTGGCGTGCTGGAACCAGGCTGGGCAGGAGGGAGTACCCGTGCCAAAGTCACTGCCGAGAACCAGCTGACGGTACTGGAACCCAGATGGGTAGTAGAAGGTACAAGAGCAAATTGAACTACCGAGGACCAGCTGACGGTACTGGAACCCGGATGGGTAGCAGAAGGTACAAGAGCCAATGGAACTGCCGAAGACCAGCTGACGGTACTGGAACTCGGTTACTAAGCAGGAGGTACCTGTGCCAGAAAGCACTACCAAGAACCAGCAGACGTTGGTGGAACTTGGATACCGAGAAGGAGGCACCTAATCCAAAGGCACTGCCGAGAACCAGCTGACGGTACTGGAACCCGGATGGGTAGTAGAAGGTACAAGAGCAAATGGAGCTACCGAGAACCAGCTGGCGGTGCTGGAACCCAGGGTAAATACTAAAAACAGAGTGGAGCCAGAGGTGTAATTGGAGCAAGTTTTAAATCAGTAGTACAGTGGATGTGGACAAAGCAGGAGAATTTGCCGGACACACAGCAGGGGAACAGCTGACGTTACTGAACCCCAATAACACTGGAGCAAGCGTTGACTGTGCAGACGGCACTTCTGAGCAGCAACTAGCGGTATTGGAGCCCAGGGTAAATACTAAAAACAGAGGAGCCAGAGGTGTATTTGGAGGAGGCTTTAAATCAGTAGTACAGTGGATGTGGACAAAGCAGGAGATATTGCCGTCCGCACAGCAGAGGAACAGCTGACGTTACCGAACCCCAATAACATGGCAGCAAGTGTTGACTGTGCAGACGGCACTTCCGAGCGCCAACTGGCGGTGTTGGAGCTCAGGGATAATACTGAAAACAGAGGAGCCAGAGGTGTATTTGGAGGAGGTTTTAAATCAGTAGTACAGTGGATGTGGACAGAGCAGGAGAAATTGCCGTCCGCACAGCAGGGGAACAGCTGACGTTACTGAACCCCAATGACACGGCAGCAAGTGTTGACTGTGCAGACGGCACTTCCGAGCGCCAACTGGCGGTGTTGGAGCTCAGGTATAATACTGAAAACAGAGGAGCCAGAGGTGTAATTGGAGCAACTTTAAAATCTGTAGTAGTGAGAATGTGGACAGAGCAGGAGATATTGCCGTCCGCACAGCAGAGGAACAGCTGACGTTACCGAACCCCAATAACATGGCAGCAAGTGTTGACTGTGCAGACGGCACTTCCGAGCGCCAACTGGCGGTGTTGGAGCTCAGGGATAATACTGAAAACAGAGGAGCCAGAGGTGTATTTGGAGGAGGTTTTAAATCAGTAGTACAGTGGATGTGGACAGAGCAGGAGAAATTGCCGTCCGCACAGCAGGGGAACAGCTGACGTTACTGAACCCCAATGACACGGCAGCAAGTGTTGACTGTGCAGACGGCACTTCCAAGCGCCAACTGGCGGTGTTGGAGCTCAGGTATAATACTGAAAACAGAGGAGCCAGAGGTGTAATTGGAGCAACTTTAAAATCTGTAGTAGTGAGAATGTGGACAGAGCAGGAGAAATTGCCGTCCGCACAGCAGGGGAACAGCTGACGTTACCGAACCCCAATAACATGGCAGCAAGTGTTGACTGTGCAGACGGCACTTGCGAGCGCCAACTGGCGGTGTTGGAGCTCAGGGATAATACTGAAAACAGAGGAGCCAGAGGTGTATTTGGAGGAGGTTTTAAATCAGTAGTACAGTGGATGTGGACAGAGCAGGAGAAATTGCCGTCCGCACAGCCGGGGAACAGCTGACGTTACTGAACCCCAATAACACGGCAGCAAGTGTTGACTGTGCAGACGGCACTTCCGAGCGCCAACTGGCGGTGTTGGAGCTCAGGGATAATACTGAAAACAGAGGAGCCAGAGGTGTAAGTGGAGCAACTTTAAAATCAGTAGCAGTGAGAATGTGGACAGAGCAGGAGAAATTGCCGTCCGCACAGCAGGGGAACAACTGACGTTACTGAACCCCAATGACACGGCAGCAAGTGTTGACTGTGCAGACGGCACTTCCGAGCACCAACTGGCGGTGTTGGAGCTCAGGGATAATACTGAAAACAGAGGAGCCAGAGGTGTAATTGGAGCAACTTTAAAATCTGTAGTAGTGAGAATGTGGACAGAGCAGAAGAAATTGCCGTCCGCACAGCAGGGGAACAACTGACGTTACTGAACCCCAATGACATGGCAGCAAGTGTTGACTGTGCAGATGGCACTTCCGAGCGCCAACTGGCGGTGTTGGAGCTCAGGGATAATACTGAAAACAGAGGAGCCAGAGGTGTAATTGGAGCAACTTTAAAATCTGTAGTAGTGAGAATGTGGACAGAGCAGGAGAAATTGCCGTCCGCACAGCCGGGGAACAGCTGACGTTACTGAACTCCAATGACACAGCAGCAAGTGTTGACTGTGCAGACGGCACTTCCGAGCGCCAACTGGCGGTGTTGGAGCTTAGGGATTACATTTCAGGTGGTAGAAACATGAACAGAACAGGAGACCTGGATACTTTTGCCAACAATTATTTATTCTGGAAGAGGACTGGCAAATTCATGAGAGATCCAGGCCTTGTTCATTTTGAGAAAAGTAAGCCGGTCAACGTTATCGGAGGATAGTCGCATGCGACGGTCTGTTAGTAAACCACCTGCGGCACTAAAGACGCGTTCCGATAATACACTAGCAGCAGGGCAAGCTAGCACCTCCAATGCATACTGACTTAGCTCTGGCCATGTATCTAGCTTACAGACCCAAAACTTGAAGGGAGAAGAGCCGTCTGGGAGTACACTAAGAGGGCAAGACATGTAGTCTGTCACCATCTGACGGAAACGTTGCCTCCTGCTGACTGGAGCCGTCTGTGATGGTGTAGACATTTGTGGCGGCGGGGACACAAAACTTTGCCACATTTCGGCCATACTGGTCTTGCCTTGTGCTGAGGCGCTGCTTCTGCTCCCTCTTTGTGCAGAGCTTCCTCCACTGCCTCGACGCACTGAGCTGCTTTGTAAAGCACTAGCAGCACTGCTCTCGGTTGGAATGGAGAACATGATGGAATGCACCAGTGCGTCTTGGTACTCCCGCATTTTACCCTCCCGGTTCAACGGTGTTATGAGGCTTTGTAAGTTGTCCCGGTAGCGAGGATCTAGGAGGGTGGATACCCAATAATCAGCCGTGTTGAGAATGTGGGCGATGCAGCGGTCGTTTCTCAGGCACTGCAGCATGAAATCAACCATGTGCTGCAGACTGCCAACTGGCCAAGAAACGCTGTCCCCTGCTTGAGGCGTGATCTCTGCCTGCTCTGCATCACCCCACCCTCGCTCTAGATACTGACTACTAGAGCATTGTGAACCTCCCTCCTCTGGACAGATGTCTTCCTCATCCATTGACTCCTCCTCATCCTCCTCACAAAGTGTCCCCTGCCTAGGCCTTTGTGAGGAACCACGTTGCGCAGACTGTAGAGAAGCAGATGGCATTTGTGACTCCTCATCCTCCACCTCTTTCAAAACCTCGCCCCTTAGTGCTTGCAGTGTTTTTTCAAGCAGGCAGATAAGGGGGATAGTCATGCTGACTAGTGCATCATCTGCACTCGCCATCCGCGTGGAATAATTGAAGGCACGCAAAACGTGGCCAATGTCCTTCATAGAGGCCCACTCAGTGGTGGTGAAGTGTGAACGGCGCGCACTGCGACTTCTTTGCGCCTGCTGCAGCTGGTACTCCATTACTGCTGCCTGCTGCTCACACAACCTCTCCAACATATGTAACGTTGAATTCCACCTGGTGGGTAGGTCATATATGATGCGATGTTCCGGAAGACGTAATCGGCGCTGCAGAGCTGCAATGCGTGATCTTGCATTGCTGGAACGCCGCAAGTGAGCGCACTCTATGCGGACCCTGTGAAGCAGTGCATCAAGATCCGGATAGTCCCTCAAAAAACTCTGCACGACCAAGTTGAGCACATGTGCCAGACATGGGATGTGAGTGAGGTTGCCTAGGCCCAGAGCTGCCACCAGATTTCGGCCATTGTCACACACTACCATGCCTGGCTGGAGATTCGCTGGCACAAACCACACGTCGCTCTGCTGCTTGATGGCATTCCAGAGCTCCTGCGCTGTGTGGCTTCGATTCCCCAAAGAAATTAATTTTAATACGGCCTGTTGACGTTTGGCCACGGCTGTGCTCATATTGGTCACCATAACAGGTAACCGTTCACGGGTCGATGTGGAGGTAGACCGTGACGGCTCCTGCAGCGCTGATTCAGAGGAACTGGAGTATGAGGAGGAGTCAATGTGTACAGATTGGATTCCTGCAATCCTTGGAGTTGGCAGAACACGTACAGCGCCACTCTCAAGATCTGTACCCGGCTCCACAACATTTACCCAATGGGCAGTGAGGGAAAGGTATCGTCCCTGTCCATGCTTACTGGTCCACGCATCGGTGGTCAGGTGGACCTTGCTACTGACGGCGTTTTGTAGCGCATGTTTAATTTTTCCCTCCACATGATGTTGCAGGGCAGGGACGGCTTGCCTGCTGAAATAAAATCGGCTGGGCACGTTGTATTGTGGGACTGCCAATGCCATAAAGTTACGGAATGTGTCAGTCTCCACCAGCCTGAATGATAGCATTTCAAGGGCCAGTAGTTTAGCAATGCCAGCATTCAGAGCCTGTGCTCGGGGGTGGTTTGCCGAGTATGGGCGCCTTTTCTCCCATGCCTGTGCTAACGATGGCTGTAGACTGGCCTGGGAGTGTGAGGATGACTGGGAAAGTGGTGCTGTGGGTGGAATTACACTGTGTCTCTGTACAACAGTGCCAGAGATTCTTCCATGGCGATCCTGTGAGGAAGCCGAACCAGCTGTGTGTGAGCTGGAGGAAGAGGCTACAACACGAGCTGAAGAGGTGGTAGGTGGCGCTGTAGGTTGGCCTAGGTCTTCAGTGTGTTTTTGTAACTCCACCACGTGCTTGGTCCGCACATGTTTCCACATATTTGTGGTATTGAGGTTGCTGACACTTTTCCCTCTTTTCACCTTCTGATTACACAGCTTGCATTTGACAAAGCAAATGTCATCTGCAACTGTGTCAAAAAAGGACCAGGCACTGCAAGTCTTGGGAGCGCCCGCTTTGGATTTTGGAAGAGCCATGCTCCTAATGGGTGCCGAAGTGGAGGCTACAGGCAACCAAGTCTGCCCCCTCCCTCTCCCTCCTTTTTGGGCTGTTCGGGGAATCTCTTCCTCAGAGCTGCTCCCACCACCTTCCTGTCCCTCATGCCATGATGGGTCAAGGACCTCATCATCTACACCACCCTCTTCAAACAACTGCTTCTCCTGGGTAGTCTCGACAGCACAGTACGCACCAGAAAGTGGCACCTGAGTCTCATCATCAGATGCGTACTGAGGTGTGCTGCTGACCATAGGCACTGGCCCACCCGCCTCTTCAGATTCAGAGAGACAAAACGGTTGCGCATCACTGCATACTACCTCTTCTTCAAATTCTCGAATTCTGCTTGGCTGGCCCCCTCTTTCCAAGCCAAGAGATTCAGAGAACAGAAGTAGAGATGGCTCCTGTCCAGGGCTCTCTGACTGCCTGGGCAATTTGGCAGGTGGTGAAGAGACAGATGGGTGCTCTTCAGTGCTCAGGACCTGAGAGGATCTGGAACTAATTGAAGTCGATGCGTTAGCTGCCATCCATCCGACAACGGCTTCAATTTGGTCCTCCCGCAGCAGTGGGGTACGGCTAGCTCCTACAAAGCTGCGCATAAAGGACTGTTCCCTGGTAAAACTGGGGGATGCTGAGTCACTGGTGCCCGCAGCAGGCACAGAATCCCCACGTCCTCTCCCTGCAGGCACAGAATCCTCACGTCCTCTCCCTGCAGAAACTCCACGCCCACGACCACGTGCCTTACTCCCTGCCTTCTTCATCTTGGTAGACTGATAAAGATAGGCAGAAAAGTACTAAGGGCTTAGTGTGCTTATTCCTGAACAGCTGCTAACAGGTATAAGAAACACTAATTTTATAAAGTGTGGACTAGACTTTAATATGAGCTAATGTGGCCTACACAACTGTAAAGTGGAGTGTTTGGTGAACTTTATTTAGGTTTTTTTTGTCACAAAAAGACACTGGATGTGCCTAAAGATGTAATAACGATAGTATCACAAACTTTTTGTAGCTATTACAATGTAGGAAGGTAACCTACAATGCAATAGATGAGGCTGCAAAAAATAGGCTAATACTAATCTGGCTGGGGCTGCAGGGCCCAATGCTGCAGAAAGGCTCCTCTAACTACTCCTATATAGTGTGTTTGGAACCAATTTAGCTGAATACGGATGGAACCACCACACTAATAGGAGAAATCAGGAAAAATTATGAATTGGCAAAAAAGGACAATGTATGAGGCAGTGACACACACTGAGTGCACTACAACCAGACGTGGTTGAAGCACACACTACAGGGTGAGCTGCACTCACACACCAGACCTTGCAGAAAGCGGTGAACAGCACAGAGAACTGTGCACTAGCACTGCAAGGCACAGCGATTTATAAAGTAGCTTGGGTAAAGCAGAATAGACCAAATAGGTAGTTAAAACTGTCCCTCAGAACAACAGCGTCCTATCCCTAACTGAATTCACAGCAGAGTGAGCTCAAAATGGCGGCGGCGGCTTTTATAGTGTATCATGACATGATTTCAGCAGCCAATCACAGCCATGCCATTAGTTAAGATGCCTACATGCCTAACAGGATGTGCCCACACTTCTTAGGATCCTCATTGGCTGAATAAAATGAAAATGGCTCATTGCATTATGGGAACTTCCGATTCCGGTATACGATATTGCAAAAGTATCGGAATTAAGTATCAGAATTCCGATACCGCGAATATCGGCCGATACCCGATATTTCAGTATCGGAATGCTCAACACTAGTGACGACGCCACACATAGCTAGAGAGGGTGCTACGTAATAAGGGACGGCGACATATAACGCAACAGTCTCTCTAGCAATGTAAGGGACAGCACCATACATAGCTAGAAAGTATATTAAGTAATAAGGGACAGCGCTATACATAGCTAGAAAGGATGTTACGTAATAAGGGACGGCCCCATACATAGCTAGAGAGGTTGCTACATAATAAGTGACAGCGCCATACATCCCTAGAGAGGGTGGTACGTAATAAGGAAAGTTGTCATACATAGGTAGAGAGGGTGCTAAGTAATAAGGGATGGTGCTATACATACCTAAAGAGGATGCTACGTAATAAGGGATGGCCCCATACATACCTAGAGAGGATGCTACATAATAAGGGACGGTGCCATACATAGCTAGAGAGGGTACTACGTAATAAGGGACGGCACCATACATAGAGCGAATGCTATGTAATATGTGTAAGCACCCTACATAACTAGAGAAGATGCTACATAATCAGGGACAGCGCCATACATACCTAGAGAGGATGCTACATAATAAGGGAAGGCGCCATAGATAGGTAGAGAGGAAGCTACGTAATAAGAGACGGCCCCATACATAGCTAGAGAGGGTGCTACGTATTAAGTGACAGCGCCAAACATAGCTAGAGAGGGTGCTACGAAATAAGGGACGACGCTATACATAACTAGAGAGGATGCTACATAATAAGGGACGGCACCATACATAGCTAGAGAGGGTGCTATGTAATAAGGAACGGCGCCATACATAGCTAGAGAGGATGCTACATAATAAGGGATGGTGCTATACATAGCTAGAGAGGATGCTACATAATAAGGGATGGTGCTATACATAGCTAGAGAGGATGCTATGTAATAAGGGACGATACTATACACAGCTAGAGAGGATGCTATGTAATTAGGGATGGTGTTGTATAGAGAGGAGGAAATTATGTAATTAAAGGGGCATTCCCATCTCTAAGATCCTATCCCAATATGTAGTAGGTATAGTAATATTAGCAAATACCTAAAATTAGAAATTTAGTATAGTTCTCCTAATTAGCTATGTCACTTACCTCATGTGCAGGCATTGCACTAGCCTACGTAATGTAAGGCGGCGGTGTTCACACCGTGCAGTAACTGAGGCAGTGACCCAAGCAAGTCCAACATAAACAGCTTTTATTCAGCAACTCACGGGTAAACAGAAAGTCCTCCGGTTCGCAGCCGGGTTAACATGAGTCCATAAACAACGGTTGCCAGGGGCAACGGCCGCGCCGGGCCGCTCAGAGCCTGACAGGTGCAGAGGCTTCCCAGGAGTGGGTTCAGCCACCCTCAATCCTGCTGAGCTCCCTGCTGTGCTCCTAGCAGGTTCCAACATAGAACAACACTAATCCTTAGTGCAGGGGTTTTAAAGGACCTGTGGCAAGAGCCACTGGAAAACCCGGGTTGGAGGGAGGAGGCCGCCCCACTGCCTCCTGTGACCTCCTCCAAGAAATGAAGGCCCTGCCGGGTTTTACTTAATCTGCCTTAGCCAGGTAGTCTGACCAGGTCAATGCTCACCTTCATTCTTGCATTGCAGCTGTGTCTATGACTGCAATGCACTCCAATGGTTTTAATAGGTCTCTGTACACATTCTGGGGGAGATATAACGTCCCTCGTATACGATCCCGGTCACTGCCTCACGTATCCCCCCCCCCCTCTGTTCAAACTTGTGGGGTTGTACATTTGCCATCATACACGGTGCCCGGGACAGGGCATCCGCGTCTCCCTGCGACTTCCCGGGGCGATGTTCTACAGAGAAACTGAAATTTTGCAGTGATAGGAACTACCTGGTGACTCGCGCATTCCTCTCCTTGGCATTTCTCACCCATACCAAAGGTGAGTGGTCCGTCACCAAGAGGAACTGACGCCCGAGTAAATAATAACGTAGCGATTCCAAGGCCCACTTAATAGCCAAACACTCCTTCTCTACCACGCTATAGTTTTTCTCTACCAGGACAAGTTTTCTACTTAAGTAGGTGACCGGGTGCTCTTCACCATTCACTTTTTGTGACAATACCGCCCCTAAGCCTACCTCCGAGGCATCTGTCTGTACAATGAAGGTTTCCTTGAAGTTGGGGCTGATGAGGACCGGCTGTCCACACAGGGCCAACTTCAGGGACTGAAAAGCTTCTTCTGCCTGAGAGATCCACCGGACCATTACCGATTTTTTTTTCCCTTTCAAGAGATCGGTCCGGGCCGCCGTCCGCCCAGCAAAATTAGGTATAAACCTAGCAGGTTCCAACATAGAACAACACTAATCCTTAGTGCAGGGGTTTTAAAGGACGTGTGGCAAGAGCCACTGGAAAACCCGGGTTGGAGGGAGGAGGCCGCCCCACTGCCTCCTGTGACCTCCTCCAAGAAATGAAGGCCCTGCTGGGTTTTACTTAATCTGCCTTAGCCAGATAGCCTGACCAGGTCAATGCTCACCTTCATTCCTGCATTGCAGCTGTGTCTATGACTGCAATGCACTCCAACGGGTTTAATAGGTCTCTGTACACATTCTGGGGGAGATATAACGTCCCTCGTATACGATCCCGGTCACTGCCTCACAGTATCTATGGTTACGACCACCAACAGCTGACTAACAATATGTGTGTAGTTGTAACCTTGGATACCTAAGCTACTGCAATGCCTGCACATGGGGTAAGTGACATAGCTAATTAGGAGAACTATACTACATTTCTAATTGGAGGTATTTGTTACTATTATTATACCTACAACATATTGAAATAGGAACTTGGAGATTAGAATACTCCTTTAAGGACTGTGCTATCCATAATAAGTGAGTACATTATACACTAAGGGACTGCTCTATATATATAATAAGGCTACATTTCTGCATCAGTGTCCTGCTTAATTTTCTTTTTCTTTCAAACAGCACACAGACCCACTGAGTAAGTCCTATTCCGATCTTCAAAACCGGATCAGAACAGGACATGATTTGAGTCTCGCAGATCTCATTCTCGGATCTGTGACTTTCACAGATATGTGAATGGATTTATAAAACTCTGAGTCTGTGTGCCGTCTAATAAAAAAATCTGGCAGCTCATGGACATTTCACACAAAAATGAGAATGTGGCCTAAGTGATTTTACAAATAAAAGTATTACTCCAAGTCATACAGTGCAGATACAGAATAAATACTTACATCCAGTGATCGCTGACGTCTCTTCTGATCAGAGCCGGTTTCTGTTGTTTCTTCTCCATCTGATCAGACCTTCATGTCGACATCTCCCAGCCATGACTCGTCTTGTCACACTGATCACCGCAGCCCTAAAAATAACAAATAACAAGGTCACATATATAAAATATATATATAATATATATATATATATATATATATATATATATACACACACATACAGTACAGACCAAAAGTTTGGACACACCTTCTCATTTAAAGATTTTTCTGTATTTTCATGACTTTGAAAATTGTACATCCACACTGAAGGCATCAAAACTATGAATTGACACATGTGGAATTATATACTTAACAAAAAAGTGTGAAACAGCTGAAATATGTCTTATATTCTAGGTTCTTCAAAGTAGCCACCTTTTGCTTTGATGACTGCTTTGCACACTCTTGCCATTCTCTTGATGAGCTTCAAGAGGTAGTCACCGGAAATGGTTTTCACTTCACAGGTGTGCCCTGTCAGGTTTAATAAGTGGGATTTCTTGCCTTATAAATGGGGTTGGGACCATTAGTTGTGTTGTGCAGAAGTCAGGTGGATACACAGCTGATAGTCCTACTGAATAGACTGTTAGAATTTGTATTATGACAAGAAAAAAGCAGCTAAGTAAAGAAAAACGAGTGGCCATCATTACTTTAAGAAATTAAGGTCAGTCAGTGCGAAAAATTGGGCAAACTTTGAAAGTGTCCCCAAGTGCAGTTGCAAAAACCATCAATTGCTACAAACAAACTGGCTCACATGAGGACCGCCGCAGGAAAGGAAGACCAAGAGTCACCTCTGCTTCTGAGGATAAGTTTATCCGAGTCACCAGCCTCAGAAATCGCAGGTTAACAGCAGCTCAGATTAGAGACCAGGTCAATGCCACACAGAGTTCTAGCAGCAGACACATCTCTACAACAACTGTTAAGGGCAGACTTTGTGCAGCAGGCCTTCATGGTAAAATAACTGCTAGGAAACCACTGCTAAGGACAGGCAACAAGCAGAAGAGACTTGTTGGGCTAAAGTACACAAGGAATGGACATTAGACCAGCGGAAATCTGTGCTTTGGTCTTATGAGTCCAAATTTGAGATCTTTGGTTCCAACCACTGTGTCTTTGTGCGACGCAGAAAAGGTGAACAGATGGACTCTACATGCCTGGTTCCCACCGTGAAGCATGGAGAAGGAGGTGTGATGGTGTGGGGGTGCTTTGCTGGTGACACTGTTGGGGATTTATTCAAAATTGAAGGCATAGTGAACCAGCATGGCTACCACAGCATCTTGCAGCGGCATGCTATTCCATCCGGTTTGCGTTTAGTTGGACCATCATTTATTTTTCAACATGACAATGACTCCAAACACACCTCCAGGCTGTGTAAGGGCTGTTTGACCAAGAAGGAGAGTGATGGGGTGCTACGCCAGATGACCTGGCCTCCACAGTCACTAGACCTGAACCCAATCGAGATGGTTTGGGGTGAGCTGTACCGCAGAGTGAAGGCAAAAGGGCCAACAAGTGCTAAGCATCTCTGGGAACTCCTTCAAGATTGTTGGAAGACCATTTCCGGTGACTACCTCTTGAAGCTCATCAAGAGAATGCCAAGAGTGTGCAAAGCAGTCATCAAAGCTAAAGGTGGCTACTTTGAAGAACCTAGAATATAAGACATATTTTCAGTTGTTTCACACTTTTTTGTTAAGTATATAATTCCACATGTGTTAATTCATAGTTTTGATGCCTTCAGTGTGAATGTACAATTTTCATAGTCATGAAAATACAGAAAAATCTTTAAATGAGAAGGTGTGTCCAAACTTTTGGTCTGTACTGTATATATAGGTAGCATATGGCTTGAGGGTTGTGGTTTCCAGAACAAGAGTGTCAGGGTATTCCACAGCGACGATACCGGGGGGGATCACGCAATATCTCGGTGTTGCCGTCATGCTGTCAGGATTTCGTCAGGGATCCTCGAGCATACGGTCCCCACTACTCGTAGCGTATGGCATCACACCTTTGGATTCCAACGCATGGAATATGTGTTTACGCCCTCTGTACGGTCACTGTCAGCTTCACGATAGCACGATTATAAATATTATTTGCTGCCACCACCGGCCGAGTTTGAAATATATTACAGGCCTGGCCGGACGCCTGCGTTCTGATAGCGCATGGCTTCGGGGAAGGGAACGATTACATGAAAAAAGAAACTATTAAATTTTATATTTAATCCAAAAGCGAGGCAGTGTTTAGGAAAAATATACAAGGGTTTTACAAAGGGGACAATACAATACATAAGCAGTTACACAAAATAATAAGGATTAAAGCAGAAACTTACTATACGATCGCTGAGACGATGCAATATAGCTGGAGGGGAGTTCTCCTCTGATTTGACTGTTATTGAACATGATCCGTTGCATATAATAACTGTATACTCCCGCAATGAATGCTATGCCAACCTCAGCAGACTATTTTATGCTGAAGGGAGAGACCTACCCACACCCCCCTGGGCCGACATCACAGGAGCAGGGCTCCACCCGTTATGCTTTTATTAAAAATGCTAATTTCTGCGATAACTTTTCGCTCATTGATCGCAGAAGCTTGCAAACGACGCCATATTTTCCGTTATGATATGATCTTCGTTTAGAGACCACACATGGCTGTTAATGTTGATGCCAATGAAAACACAAAAGTCATCATCTCAATAAATTAAAATAATTAACAAAAAACACCTGCAAAGACTTCCTAAGCATTTAAAAAGGTCCCTTAGTCGGTTTCAGTAGGCTCCACAATCATGGGGAAGACTGCTGACTTGACAAATGTCCAGAAGGCAGTCATTGACACACTCCACAAGGTTCCAGAATTTCAATTTTCATTTGGAAATCAAGGTCCCAGAGTCTGGAGGAAGAGTGAAGAGGCCGCAATCCAAGCTGCTTGAGGTCTAGTGTGAAGTTTCCACAATCAGTGATGGTTTGGGGAGCCATGTCATCTGCTGGTGTAGTTCCACTGTGTAAAAGTAAAGAGATAATTAGTAGCTTTATACAGTGGGTAAACCTAAACCTTTATGGATATAATATTGTTTTGGACCCCAGGATATGTTAAAATCCAGCTTATTTCGACTTTGGGTAGATTGGCTAAAATATAAAAAAAAAAGTATGGTAACTAGTTGGATAATTTAATATATATGTTATGGGCATGTCCATTTATGAACATCTTTTGGAAAGACATATTGGATATATGTGGACCAATTGTATATCATTAACCTCTTCCCAACATTTGAAGTACATGTATGTAATAATGTAATAATCAGGAAGGAATACACACACTGTGACTCACTTATCTCATGGTGAACATGTGGGCACAGGAGCAGTGCCCGCAAGATCACTGCTAGACGAATTCTGTTTGGGAGTTAGCATATTGCATACTTGACCGCCATTGCCAGCACAGACACTGGCGAATCCTCGCATTGCATTGTGTACTACAAACTTGTCATTTTAGTCCAGACAACCTCTTTAAATAACATTCGAGCTTCTGTAGCATCAGCCAGGGTCGGTGCCCGCATCAATCGTGGTTGTTTAACCCTCTAAATGGCGCGTTCAATAGTGCCCATCGCATGTACAGTGCTCAGTATAAATGAGTACACCCCTTTTAAAAAGTAAGATGTTAAGATGCCACACCAGTGGTTTTTCTATTTCACCGCTAGAGTGGCGTCACTAATGTAAATTTCCTTCCCTAGTAATTTATTAGGGCAGGCTCCATCTTCTTCTGTTATCAGCACCGCTCTGGTCGTCTTCTGCCGATTGGGACCTGCCGGATCGCTCCAGTGTTTTCCAGTGAGGTCACTACTCAATATAAGTCCATGAGAGTCAGAACGAAGGTCTCATAGACTTAAACTAAGAGCTTGTGATCGTTACCTCTGACTTCTGGTCAGTCGGGAGCTGCAGTCAAAAGAAGGCGGCGTGGGACTGGAGCGTCGCCAGAAGGAGCAGAAGACGGTGGCTGGTAAGGATATTACTAGGGTGAGGGAACTTACATTATCGATACCACTCTAGCACTGAAATAAAACAAAATTGCTGGCGTGGTGCTTTAGTCAATATCTCACTAAACGCAAGAACAAAGACTTAGTTTCATAGAACATTTTTTTGACCCATAACATATAAGTATGGTTAGTAATATAACTTTCTTTACAAAATCAGTATTACTCATATTAGTTGATGCAGAAATGAGTACACCCCACATCAAAAACTACTACATCTAGTATTTAGTATGACCTCCATGAATTTTATGCGCAGCACCAAGTCCTCTAGGCGTGGAATGAACAAGTTGGCGATATATTGCATCATCTATCTTTTTACATTCTTCAAAAACCTAGGGCAGTATGAATCAGAGCCTGGCTGCACTGTTGCAGCCAAATATGTCTTACTGTGAAATGCTGTTTTTTTTGCTTCGAGAAAACATAGAAAAGTCAGCTGGGGAATATACCAAGAGGCACAACTAGTCCAGCATGGCTCCCAGCTTCTCCCTGTGTGATTGACAGCTCTCTCCCTATATGCACACATGGGAGAGACCTGTCAATCAACAGAAGCTGGTCGGGAGCCATACTGGATTGGTTACATCTGTCCCTATAGTCCCCAGCTGACTTTTTGATCTAGGTTTTCTCTAGAACGCTGCATCATTTCACAGTAAAACATTGCGCAGCCAGACTCTGATATATGCTGCCTGTGCTTTGCGCAGCATGAATGTAGTGGCAGGTTCCCATTAAGTGATATATGTTTACAACCCACAAATAAGACAGAAAACTGTTTTCACTGTAAATTAATAATTACAGTCGCAATAATTTGCACAAGTTTCTCCAGCTTCAAAAAAAGTCACCCATGTTTCCATTTTTTTTTATTGACAGGGAAAATAAGTGCCCTATTTTACAGACTATCTAGGAATTTCTGGACGGTTAGCAAACCTGATAGTGTTATGTAAGTTGGAACTTCACTTATCAATTACGGGTGAAGAAATCAAATAGGCAAATGCCTCTTCAGAGAGGAAGAGGACTTGAACTCTATAGCGCCACCTGTTGGAAACAGCAATCCTACAAGTCACTATCGACCCTTTAACGAGCCTTGTAATATTACTTAGGATAAAAGCCAAATCAGAACCTCAATTTGCAGACCCGGTGTTTCGGGGTATTGCTCCTTGTCAGTGCAAAGTATGAGAACTGATATGACTAGGTGAGAGGCTCTGGACTGAGGTCTAATGGGTAATGTTTCTCCTTATGGAGAGTGACATACCGGCTCTGGCATGCTAAGGTTAGGAGGCTTATTCGCCATGCAATGCTCCTCTGGGAAATTAAACATGCAAAGAAAATTGAGAAGAAAAGGGCTAGACCTCTGTAGCGTCACTTGTTGGAAGCAGAGATCCTACAAGTCACAATTGACCATGTAACCAGCCTTGCCTTGTGTGAAGAAATTTGCATTTTTGATGTCTACTTTAGATGAAAGAAAAGTGGATTTCACATACTCGACCCTGTGATCTGCCAGTAATGGGTGTTGAGTTGTGAGATATTATATTGATTTTATTGTCTTCAGAAAGCGCTTTGTTGTGGACTTGATCTTTGTGGGCTTTCATCCATGCTAAAGATTCCTGGACATTGCAATTTGTGCATAATTAAGGGATCTTCTCCTGCTTGATTGGACATTGTGGTTGCACAGACGCAACAGCAGCCTGGGCAGTAGAGTTATATCATGCATGGGTCCTATTGTGAATTATTAGGAGCCGTGCAGAATACTTGCTGAGCGTGCTATAGTTGCCTGGAGAACTGTACTGTCCATGCACCTGAATCCCTCCACAGCCGACGTCAGATCACGTGGAAGAGTATTTATTATTTATTTTTAGAGCCCCATTGGTTCAGTGGTGCTGTACATGTGAAAACTATCCCAAGAGGTTCATGTCTCTCCTGGCTGTGACGCGATCGCTGGAAGAGACAGTGCCGACACCGCTGGAACAGCATCGGCGGTGAGTAAAACTGTTGGCAATTTAAAATGGGGAAACCGTGATTGAGAAGAGGTAACAAGTCATGGTGTCTTCAGCAGTCCTTGAAATAAAGAAGTTATGGAAAGTTCTGCCTCATGTTTATGACGCGCCCCCTGGGTCGTGGGGTACTCGGTGCCGGGCCGGTCGTTGCTAAGGGAGATGTCACAGTGGCGGTGACCCGGTCCGTGACCCAGGGCGGTCAGTAAAAAGGAGAATATTTACAGGGGATTTATGTACAAAGTTCGTGTCGCCACCTGTGGTATGCGGCTATATGGAGCAGCCGCTGCGGAGCAGGTCCTCTGGAGCTGATGTTAGTGCAACAAAGCTGGTGTGGCTCTCCACAGGTAGAGCTTAGCTCCAGGGCAGTGTAGATGTTATAGGTTATGCTGGGCGTTGTAGTGCAGGGGTTGATGGCGCAGCAATAATCACAGAGACAGTGGGGTGCAGTCTTCCGAGTTTACTCACAGTTGATAAGTTCCTCAGGTTACAGGGTCCAGACCACAACCTCCCACGTCGTGCTGCGTTCACCAGGCAGGCGTTCAGCAATCCCTCAGGTAATTCAAGAGTGCCTAACAGGACCCCTTTCTATGTGCCTTCCTCAGTCGTCTTCCTGCGCTGGCTCTCGCCCTCCTGCCCTGCGCCTCGCAACCAGTGTCCCAATCCGGTAGCCTCGGGTCTTGTCGGGCGACCTGCAGTCCCCTCGACCCTCTGTGGCCGCCTTTTCGGAGATATAGTTGCAGATGTGGCCACTGCACCTTGCAAGTACAGCAGCCTCCGGTTCCTAGCTGAGCCTTGTAGTTCTCCACTAGTTTAGGGGCCGGTCCCCTCTGCGGCTCGATCCCTCCACCGCCTGGCAGATTCGGGCGTACGGGTGGCCTCCAGCACTGCCCGTACCCCTGGGATCCCTTCTGTTCCTGGAGCCTTTCTCCTGCTCCCGCTCCTCTCTCAGTCCTGGGCCTCTCGGGCTAGGCCCGCCTCCCGAGCAGAGCTCCTGCAGAGCCTCTGCTCCCCTCACTTTCCTCCTCTGACTGGCTTGTCCTTCTAAGATGGCTCCCCTTTTTATACAGCTTCCTTTCATGTGCTCCCCTGATCTACATCCTTCACCCACACCCACTACATGGTTCCCCCTCACTAGGTTCCCCTCCACTCCAGCCAGGGACCAGGGACTGTGCTCTCCCGTAGGAGCAATCTTGCCCTGCCCTACTGAAGTGGACATGTTGGATGCAGGTGTTAGGGTCCCGGGCAGCACTCTATCCTTACCAGAGAGTGAGATACCACACCTCTGGGTGAGATGCAGTACCTCTGTGGCGACTGAACCCTCAGGGGCGCCACATTTACTGATAGCAAAACTGGTTCATACTAAAGATTAGTGGGAGCATCAATAATATCCTATTCATTTCTAGTAATCCCCCCATTATCCCTCAGCTTTTTTGTAACGTGGCCTATAACCGCCCCCTGACTATTATACTTTGTGCTGACTATAGCATTCACACAGAGGGCAGCAGCAATTTGTGTACAGCAGGACATACAGGTGCATCTCACTAAATTAGAATATCATCAAAAAGTTAATTTATTTCAGTTCTTCAATACAAAAAGTGAAACTTATATTATATAGAGTTATTACAAACAGAGTGAGCTATTTCAAGTGTTTATTTCTGTTAATGTTGATGATTATGGCTTACAGCCAATGAAAACACAAAAGTCATTATCTCAGTAAATTAGAATAATTAACAAAAAATACCTACAAAGGCTTCCTAAGCGTTTAAAAAGGTCCCTTAGTCTGTTTCAGTAGGCTTAACAATCATGGGGAAGACTGCTGACTTGACAGATGTCCAGAAGGCAGTCATTGACACACTCCACAAGGAGGGTAAGCCACAAAAGGTCATTGCTAAAGAAGCTGGCTGTTCACAGAGTGCTGTATCCAAGTATATTAATGGAAAGTTGAGTGGAAGAAAAAAGTGTGGTAGAAAAAGGTGCACAAGCAACAGGGATAACCGCAGCCTTGAAAGGATTGTTAACAAAAGGCCATTCAAAAATTTGGGGGAGATTCACAAGGAATGGACTGCTGCTGGAGTCATTGCTTCAAGAGCCACCACACACAGACGTATCCAGGACATGGGCTACAAGTGTCGCATTGCTTGTGTCAAGCCACTCATGACTAATAGACAACGCCAGAAGCGTCTTACCTGGGCCAAAGAGAAAAAGACCTGAACTGATGCTCAGTGGCCCAAGGTGTTGTTTTCAGATGAAAGTAAATTCTGCATTTCCTTTGGAAATGAAGGTCCCAGAGTCTGGATGAAGAATGGAGAGGTCACAATCCAAGCTGCTTGAGGTCTAGTGTGAAGTTTCCACAATCAGTGATGGTTTGGAGAGCCATGTCATCAGCAGGTGTATGTCCACTGTGTTTTATCAATACCAAAGTCAGCGCAGCCATCTACCAGGAAATTTTAGAACACTTAATGCTTCCTTCTGCCGACAAGCTTTTTGGAAATGGAAATTTCTTTCTCCAGCGAACTTGGCACCTGTCCACACTGCCAAAACCAGCTGAAACCAGATGCCAACCAGCTGAGAGAAAGCCTACAGACGGGGGCTGGTGTTATTATTCTGGGAAAAGGCCAATAGCATTAAAGGTTTCCAGACTATTAATAACAGCTCACAGCTGTCTGTTTAGCCTTTACTGGTTATTAAAAAGGGGGTACCACCCAAAAAAAGACTTGGGCTCCCCCTAATTTTAATAATCACCAAAGGCTAAAACAGACAGCTGTGGGCTTATATTAATAGGCTGGGAAGGGGTAATGGATATTGGCCCCCTCCCAGACTAATAACATCAGCCCTCAGCCACCCCAGAAAAAGCGCATCCATTAGATGCACCAATTCTGACGCTTAGCCTCGGCTCTTCACACTTGACCTGGTGTGTTGGCAAGTGGGGTAATAGTTTTGGGGTTGATGTCAGCTGTTTACTGTCTGCTGACATCAAGCCCAGGGGTTAGTAATGGAGAGGTGTCTATTAGCCACCCCTATTACTAACCCCGTAGTTAAAATACAAACACAAATAAACACACAGAGAAAAGTCCTTTAATTGAAAAAAAAAATCCCCTACAATTCCCCTCATTTTCCTATTTAGTACCATAGAAATCAAAGATATGCTCACTTGTCCACCTTAATTCCATAATAAAGAGGGCCCAAAGTTATATTCACCTGTCTCACTGTGAGCGGTAACGTCAGTAAGATTACCGCAGTTCATAGGCTGACTCAAACAGAGGCTACCGTGGGAACCGATGCCTGTGCCTGGCGGTGACCTTGATGACGTCACCGCTCGGCACTGCAGCCGGGTTCTCATGGTACTCTCATTGTGTTCCAGCTGGCGTGGTGAGCAGTCGCATTACTCATGTCACCACTCACCACACCACCCGGAGGTAACAGAGTTGGGGATCATTGTGGGACCTCCTTATTATGGATTTACGGCGGACAGGTGATGCAGACAGTGGGGAATACATTGGTGGAGGAGGGGCCACCAATAATGTGTATGCAAGGGCATACATAGAAATCATGTGGCCCAATAACAGAAGTTCTAATTGGGCCGCCCCACCCAAAAAAACCTACCTCCCCATGGTCCTCCTCACAATATAATGCACCCCCTTATGGTCCCCTATACCAGTATAATGTGCCCCCCAAGATCCTCTATACAGTATAATGCACCCCCATGGTCCTGCACACAATATAATGCGCCCACTATGATCCTCCACCCAGTATAATGCACTCCCCATGGTCCTCCACATAATATAATGCACTCCCCATGGTCCTCTATACAAGCATAATGTACCCCCATAGACCTCCATATAGTTTAATGCACCCCCATGGTCCTCCACACAGTATAATGCACTCCCCATGGTCCTCCACTGGTCACTGATTCTAATAAAATAAATACAGTACTCACCTCTCCTGGTTCCACCCAGTGCTCCAGTCTCCTCAGCGTGCATTGTGAAGCGCCGGACATCTCAGAGCAACGGGCGCCATGTGTTGGCGTCATCGCAACCGCTGCTCTAAGACGTCAGACGACGAGGAATTAAGGGGTGGAAGCAACTGCTAACGCTCCCTCCTCCATCATCATTGCTTGCACTGGGCCCCCCCCCTCCGGCCGTCAGCGCGAGCAATTATGATGGAGGAGGGAGTGTCAGCAGACGCTTCCACCCCCATCATTCTGTGTGGGCGGTCGGCCAGGCAGTACGGGTGCTGATGGGCGGAGGTGGGGCCCGGTGCGGGGAAGGCCCGGTATGGTGAGCTCCCCTCCCCGGTTCACGTCCCCATAGCAGTGGCATGGCCTCCATTGGCGGTACGCCACTGTGTGTATGGGATGTTTGGCTTGAGATGGGAAGGCTATGGGGCTCTCATGCTGGACATGGGGAGTCTATGGGGGTCTCATGCTGGACATGGGGAGGCTATTGGAGTTTCATGTTGGACAAAACTATATGCCAAAAGAAAGATAAAGAAGGTGGGGTGTAAAGTCAAACAGTAACCAAAGCAAAAAAAACAAACAAACTTAAAATAACTTTTAATAGATATAAATAAGAATAGGGTATTTGCGCTGGTCTTGGTAGGTTAGAGGTACTAAAAAGGTGATGTAGGCAAATAGATAAATATTTTATTAGATAATGAAAGGTATTGGCAAAACAATTTTTTGGGTAAAATTGTTTGTTAATTTAAAAAACCATGATGTTGGCTGACCATTTGCAACTAAAAACACAATGGGTAGGGATCTTGCTTGGAGCGTGCTTCAAGAGGTTAATGGGTAGATAGCTTGAGGTAGGTGAGGAGGACCTAGAAGGGAAGGAGAGGGAAGGAGTTAATATAGGCCCTATTACATGAGATTTATTTATCTACACCTTAGATTTTTAGAGGAATAGTACCTGTGTTGAGGTATAGGCGTATTGTGGTGGATACTTCGGATCCGTAGGGATACTATCAATGAAAGTCTGTGAAGGCAAATAAACAATGCGGGAAACTGACCTTAGAATTGGGAGCTGGGTGTCTATTAAGTCAAGGATTACCTTGATTGGTAGAAGAGGTGGGGAAGCCGGTGGAATATAGATCCATGCAAGTGGCTGCCGGCTTTCCTGCGTGTCTAGGTAGGGTTAAAAAGTGGATTTTAGAAGAAAGTATACTGTTGGGGTATACTGACAGGGTACTAAGATGGAAAATTACCCTGCGTTGGTGAGAGCACTATTTCACATGAGGAGCACCTTCTTGCTTGCTGTACTTGTATTAGCGAACTAGACTTTGTGCTGGTGCCAGGAGGAGCAAGAGAGGAATTACTCTCTCTTGCTTCGTGGTCACTGTAAATTGGTGCCAGACAGGAGTAGGTGCTTCTTGCTTGCTGCACTTGTATTAGCGAACTAGACTTTGTGCTGGTGCCAGGAGGAGCAAGAGAGGAATTACTCTCTCTTGCTTCGCGGTCACTGTAAATTGGTGCCAGACAGGAGTAGGTGCCAGCGTCTTGTTGCTGTCTACTTCTGAAGGTCAGCCGTGGTATACCGTATGCTGGAGACCGAACAGTTGAGGCGGCAGTTGACAGGGCAAGCACGTACCTTCTGATAGTTCAGTCCGCTGGCGGCATTGTGAAGGTCTGTATATTACTGACCTGTAGATGAGAGCTGTTGCGCTTGATTGTGTGAGGGTCACGCCACACCCGGAGTCCTGGCCGGAGGCTCCGATAGTGGCGGGCGCTCGGAGGTAGCAATACCGTCTTCCTGTTCGCGAGGACCTGCGGGACGTCTAGTCACGTGGTGTACGTGACATAGGGTCACGTGGTGTCTCGCGGTGGATTGGGTACGGGTAGCACTGAGGACCTTTCCTACGCGTTTCGGATTGCACGGAATCCTTCGTCAGGGATGGTCCTTCAGTGCTGAGTGCTTCCTTATATACGCAAGTACTCGGTCCTCCTAGTGCTACATTTAATTGGAGACAGATGATACAGGGTGGAGCTGATTGTCGTAGTTGTTTAGTTGTTGACAAAAACCAGTATTTACTTGTGGTTAATACAACACACCCTAGGAGTTTCCAATGTGGTGCTAAAGTCTCCTAGCAGATGTAGTTAATTAATTGTAGTCTGGGATCAGTGAATTATTGTAATTAGTTCCATTGTTCAGTTGAACACAAAGAGTTCTATTTCACTGTTAAGACCTTTTGGTCTCAGTGAATTTAATTTGAAGATCCAGTTACTTTCAATTCGGGACATTTGGTTGATGTAATGACCTTGTCTCCAGTGTTTCTGGACAATTTGGATGCCTGTGATTTTTATACCTTTGATTGAGCCTTCATGTTTGTCCGCAAAGTGTTTGGAGAGGGGGTGTTTCGGAAATTTTGTCCGTATATTCCTTAGATGTTCACCCACTCTCCTATTTAGGGGACGTAGAGTACGTCCCACATATAACTTCTCGCAAGGGCATTTTAGTCCATAGATTACCCCCTTGGTGGTACAAGTGATGAAATCTTTGATCGGGAATTCAATATCACCATGGGATATTTTATTTTGTTTTTTTGTATGTAAATTCCTGCAGACTGAACATTTGTTGCATGGATAGAAGCCGGCAGGATTTGGAAATAGGCTTTTCGGTAGAGTGGTGGATGGAGGGTTTTTAATAGATGGGGCTACTAGGTTGCCAAGGTTTCTGGCTTTCCTAAATATGAATCTTGGTTTTAGGGGGATCTGGTCCCCTACTAACTTATCGTCTCTAAGAATGTTCCAGTGCCGTTGAATAATTTTCCTTAGGAGGTAAGTATTAGAGTTGTATGTGGTTATTATTGGGATATCGATAGTGGAACCATTTGTGTTTTGATTAGTTGTTTCTTCTTTGTTGTCCATGAGTTCTGCTCGGACAATTTTACGTGTCTGGACCTTGGCATTGTCCAGAAGTATTGGATCATAACCTTTATTTAGAAATTTTCCCGTCATGAGGTTTGCTTCCTCCTCAAAATCCTTTGGTTTTGAGCAGTTTCGATATAGTCTCCTGTATTGACTATTGGGTACATTTAAGAGCCAGCTTGGGAGGTGGCAGCTATTTGTATGTATAAAACTGTTGGTGTCAGTGGGTTTGAAAAAAGTACGGGTGCATATTTGGCTTTCATTAATATATATATTTAAATCCAGAAAGTTTAACTGATTAGTACTTATTGTTGAGGTGAAATGAAGATAAAATTCATTATTATTTAGGTCAGCCAAAAATTGTTTAAGGGAGTCCTGGCTACCAGACCAAATAAAAAGGATATCATCAATGAAGCGGCGCCAAAAAGTCCGGGTGTAGACTACCATTGGTGAAGATATTGTGGTGTTCCCACATGCCTACATACAGATCAGTGTAACTGGGCGCGTAGCGTGTGCCCATTGCGGTGCCCCATCTCTGCATGTAGTGTCTTTCCTCATACTTAAAAGAGGTGTGGTTTAGAATAAAAAGCATGCAGTCCTCGATAAAATTAATCTGTTCTTCTGGCATGGTGGTGTGTTGTTTTAGGAAGAATTGTAGAGTGTGTTTTGTATCTTTGAGATGAGCTGGCAGGAGGGGGACTAGGTTTTGTAGATGACTGTCAATAAATCTCGATAAATTGGAGGTCTGCCGGGTGGGTTAATCAATGACTTATGAATTTTTGGGAGATAGTAGAATACAGCTATTCTAGGATACGGTGTAAGTATGTATTCGTACTCATTTTTAGTGAGAAGGCCTTCACTTAGGCCTTTGTTTAGCAGTTGCTTCAGTTCTATAGTATATTTTGGAGTTGGGTCAAAGGACATTAATTCATAGGTTTGTGTATCGTTTAGGAGTCTAAGGCATTCGTTATGATATTGTGCATAGTCCAAAATGACAATACCTCCGCCTTTGTCTGCCGGGCGTATAACCAGGTCCTGGTTTTGCGCTATTGTTTGAATTGCCTTACGTTCACCTCTGGTAAGGTTATGTTTAATTTTAGAGCAATTTTTATCACTTATACGGTAAATGTCATCTATCACGTTTTTTTTAAATGCTTCCATTGACTCCGAATATTCATTCAGAGGATGGAAGTTTGATTTCTTTTTTAGTGTGGTATGATGGAGAATCTGATTAGTGGTATGAGGGGAAGTTGTGGTGATGCTATTGTTATTTTGATTTTTTGTCGCATGAATTTTTTCACCCCTATAAAGGCCTCGAATTTATCAAATCGGGATGCTGGTGCGTATTTCAGGCCCTTGTTCAATAATTCACATTCATCCGGTTTTAAGGTATAGTGGCTCAGGTTGAAAATAGAGGAGTTGTCTTGATTCATTAATAGGGCCTATATTAACTCCTTCCCTCTCCTTCCCTTCTAGGTCCTCCTCACCTACCTCAAGCTATCTACCCATTAACCTCTTGAAGCACGCTCCAAGCAAGATCCCTACCCATTGTGTTTTTAGTTGCAAATGGACAAACAATTTTATCCCAAAAAATTTTTTGCCAATACCTTTTATTATCTAATAAAATATTTATCTATTTGCCTACATCACCTTTTTAGTACCTCTAACCTACCAAGACCAGCGCAAATACCCTATTCTTATTTGTATTTAACCCTTGCAGCCTTTCTGGTTCACTGCTTGTATCAGCTGCAGGTCTAGGTTAAAGTCTAACAGCGCCCCCTATCAGTAACAACTTTTAATAGATAAATCTAAAAGTACCCTTATCAATATACATAAAGACACAACCCAGGCTATCCCTAGAATTCCCTATTGGACTCGTGGCCTTCTTAGCAGCGGAGGTTGCCACCCTAGCGAATGGATTTGGTGTCCCCTCTCCACGTCGGCTCTCCCTTAACCCTTTTTACCCTTAAACAGACATACACATACATAAAAAAGTCATCAAAGATTGATGGATACCAGCAGTCGTGTTACTGCCCACCTCCGCCCATCAGCACCCGTACTGCCTGGCCGACCACATGCACAGAATGATGGAGGTGGATGCGTCTGCTGACGCTCCCTCCTCCAAGCAGTATATAATACATCAGTCAAGCAAAAAAGCAAAAACAAGGGAAATGCAAAAATAAATATAGTGCACTGATATGGACAACTAAGTCAAATGTACCAATGAGTGAGTACGTTGATAGGATGTAAAAGTATTAGCTCAAAAAGCCGTTCTAGACAAATAAAGTGCAGCAGTGCTGATAATTCGGGGCAAGGAGAGGACAACAATATGCCCCTACCGTAATAAGAAGCCCATATGTTCAGTCGCAAGAAATAGACAACAATTGTTCATGCTGGACATGGAGAGGCTATTTGGGGCTCATGCTGGACATGGGGAGGCTATGTGGGGGCTTATATTGTAAATAGAGAGGCTATGTGGGCCTCATGCTGTAAATAGGAGGCTATGTGGAGCTCATGCTGTATATGGGGAAGCTATGTGGGACTCATGCTGTATATAAAGGCTATGTGGGGCTTATGCTGTATATCTGGAGGCTATGTGGGGCTCATTCTGTATATAGAGGCTATGTGGGGCTCATGCTGTATATAGAGGCTATGTGGGGCTCATGCTGTACATAGAGGCTATGTGGGGCTCATGCTGTATATGTGGAGGCTATGTGGGGCTCATGCTGTATATAGAGGTTATGTGGGGCTCATGCTGTATATGTGGAGGCTATGTGGGGCTCATGTTGTATATAGAGGCTATGTGGGGCTCATGCTGTATATAGAGAGGCTATGTGGGGCTCATGCTGTATATAGAGGCTATGTGGGGCTCATGCTATATATGTGGAGGCTATGTTGGGCTCATGCTGTATATAGAGGTTATGTGGGGCTCATGCTGTATATGTGGAGGCTATGTGGGGCTCATGCTGTATATAAAGAGGCTATGTGGGGCTCATGCTGTATATAGAGAGGCTATGTGGGGCTCATGCTCTATATAGGGAAGCTATGTGGGGCTCATGCTGTATATAGGGAGGCTATGTGGGGCTCATGGTGTATATAGGAAGGCTATGTAGGGCTCATGCTATATATAGGGAGCATATGTGGGGCTCTTAAGGTTTATAGGGGCTGTGTGTGGGCTCTTACGGTATATAGGGGGCTCATATGATATATAGAAGGGGGAATATTTATATATACACCGTATATATACACGGTATATAGGGGGAAATAAGCATACTTAATTCTGTTATTTTATATTAATATTAATTGTAATTAATATGTTAATATTAATATTTTGCAAAATCAATTATAGACCCTCCATAGACTATTATACATGATTATATTGAATAGCATTGGCTGCAGGGCTTGTCCTAGGCACATTCTAGAATGTTGTGACATCACAAGATCTTCTCCATCGTCACCTCTGCCTGGATATTATGACATCATGAGGAATATATAAGCAACCGCTCACCCGGAACTCCTTTGAGAGTTTATAGTAGGCGTTCAGAGTGAGTAAGTGTTTCTTCTACTCCTGGTCTGTCCGTATTATTTCCCATTTTCTGTCTATATACGTTTCTGATTTCTTATGACAAGCTTCATCTACCCCCCAATTCTCATTTCCCATACATTTTTAATGAGAAAGCCTTATATTTATTAATTAGCTCGTTATGGCAATATTTACTATTGATACAATTGGTTTTTAAGATCAGGCTATTCATAAGGAAACCTCTCTATTTCTTCAATTCAGGATTTTGCAGTTATTTAGATTTGAAAAATATCGAGCAAAAATCGAAGCTCAATTTATGTACCGGTAAGTCCTAAATAAGAAAAGTCATGTAATTCAGAACAGTGATTGTAATGCTGTCTCTATAAGTATATATAATAATGAATTTCTGTTTTCTGATGTCCGTTCTTTACACACGGCAAATGCCCGGACCAGTCAGGCCAGTACGATTACCACGATACCAAACTTGTATTTTTTCATTTAAGTGGAGAAAAAAATGAGCAAAAATTAGCTTGAGTCTGCATTTTTGAATACCCGTAACATTGTAATTTGTTGTGGATGGAGCTGTGTGAGGACTTGTGTTTTGCATGGTGGCCTGATGGTTTTATTGATACTATTTTGGGGTAGTTTCAACGCTTTGATCGCTTCTTAATGCATTTTTTGTGGAATTGTAGCAATCAAAAACCTGCAATTTTGCCATTTTGATTTCTTCTTTGCTTTACAGTTTTTACAGATTGGGTCAATTAATTTTATATTTTCATAGATTGGACTTTTCTGAACACGTTGATACCAAATATGTGTATTTTTTCTTTTTTTTCTTTCTTTAATGTTAACTGGAGAAGAGGGGGTGTGATTTGAACTTTTTTTTTACTTTTTTAAACACGTTTTTCTTCACTTCTTTCTCTATTTGTTAGTCCTCTTAGGGGACTTGAATCTGCGATTGTCTGATCTCTTATGCCACATACAGCAGTATTCCGGTATATAGTAAAAATCACTGTCTTCTATGACGCCCAACCACAGGCAGAACGTCACAGGAGAGAGAAAAGTTTTTTTCACTGGCCCTTATATTCTATGGAGCTAGTAACCTGTGAGGTTTGGGGTGAATTGTGGATCACACTCACCCATTGACTGACTATTAGGAAAAACTTGGGAAATTTCCATCAGCTTTTTTATTTTTTCATACAAAGATAAATGGATGACATACTGATGGTAAAAATGGACACATGGACCAAAAAAAAAAAAGATGAAAATCGGAAGCCGCACACTAATGAAAATTAGATTGGTTTTGTGCAGATGAGAAAAAAAATCACGTGTGAATATGGCCTAAAAATGAGTCGCCCAACTGAGTGACTTTTATTAAATACTTCAGTAAATCTAATTCTAAACTATTGTTTGTTTTTTCAGATGCAAGTGTAAATCACAGGTAAAAGTCCTTCCTCTCACTGTACAGTGGTGTGGTGCGCACAGGGCCGGTTTTAGACAAAGTGGGCTCTGGGCAAAAGTTTAAAGTGGGACCCCCAATGTTCACATATTGCAGCATCACACAGAAACATTTCAGTTGTATTCACATGTGCTGAGTTCAGGCCGTTAAACGAGCGCGATCAACAATATTGAAGTCGTTCAACCATTGTTTCCCGACCTCTTTACACCGACTGAGGAAGAACGATGGACACAATCACTGATAGATCAATCTGTCCCCATACAGTATCATGGTATCAGCAGCATATCTGAACTTTTCTCTGAGCGATGTGCTGCAGAGAACAATGATTTTTGTACCGGCATAAACAATCCAGTCACTGAATGAATATGCAGCATTTTGATTGTTTAGTGTAATGCACAGCCCATAGTCCTCCATATAGTATAATGCACAGCCCATAGTACTCCACATAGTATAATACACTCCCCATAGTCCTCCGCATAGTATAATACACTCCCCATAGTCCTCGGCATAGTATAATACACCCCATAGTCCTCCATATAGTATAATACACTCCCCATAGTACTCCACATAGTATAATGCACAGCCCATAGTACTCCACATAGTATAATACACTCCCCACAGTACTCCACATAGTATAATACACTCCCCATAGTCCTCCGCATAGTATAATACACCCCATAGTCCTCCATATAGTATAATACACTCCCCATAGTACTCCACATAGTATAATGCACAGCCCATAGTACTCCACATAGTATAATGCACAGCCCATAGTCCTCCGCAAAGTATAATACACCCCATAGTCCTCCGCATAGTATAATACACTCCATAGTCCTCCGCATAGTATAATACATCCCATAACCCTCCATATAGTATAATACACTCCATAGTTCTCCGCATAATATAATACATCCCATAGCCCATAGTCCTCCATATAGTATAATGCACTCCCCATAGTACTCCACATAGTATAATGCACTCCCCATAGTCCTCGGCATAGTATAATACACCCCATAGTCCTCCGCATAGTATAATACACTCCATAGTCCTCCGTATAGTATAATACATTCCATAGTCCTCCATATAGTATAATACACCCCATAGTCCTCCGCATAGTATAATACACTCCCCATAGTTCTCCATATAGTATAATACACTCCATAGTCCTCCATATAGTATAATACACAGCCCATAGTCCTCAATATAGTAAAATACACTCCCCATAGTCCTCCATATAGTATAATGCATCCCATAGTCCTCCATATAGTATAATACACAGCCCATAGTCCTCCATATAGTATAATGCACAACCCATAGTACTCCACATAGTATAATACACTCCTCATAGTACTCCACATAGTATAATGCACTCCCCATAGTCCTCCGCATAGTATAAAACACCCCATAGTCCTCCATATAGTATAATACACTCCATAGTACTCCGCATAGTATAATACATCCCATAGTCCTCCATATAGTATAATACACAGCCCATAGTCCTCCGCATAGTATAATACATCCCATAGCCCTTAGTTCTCCATACAGCATAATGCACTCCCCATAGTCCTCCATATAGTATAATACACTCCCCATAGTCCTTTATACAGTATAATGCACTCCCCATAGTCCTCCATTCAGTATAATGCACTCCCCATAGTCCTCCATATAGTATAATACACTCCCCATAGTCCTCCACATAGTATAATGCACTCCCCATAGTCCTCTGCATAGTATAACACACTCCATAGTCCTCCGCATAGTATAATACATCCCATAGTCCTCCATATAGTATAATACACTCCCCATAGTCCTCTATACCGTATAATGCACTCCCTATAGTCCTCCATATAGTATAATACACTCCCCATAGTCCTGCATATAGTAAAATACACTCCCCATAGTCCTCCATATAGTAAAATACACTCCCCATAGTCCTCCATATAGTAAAATACACTCCCCATAGTCCTCCATATAGTAAAATACACTCCCCATAGTCCTCCATATAGTAAAATACACTCCCCATAGTCCTCCATATAGTAGTATACATTCCCCATAGTCCTCCATATAGTATAATGCATTCCCCATAGTCCTCAACATAGTATAATGCACTCCCCATAGTCCTCCATATAGTAAAATACACTTCCCATAGTCCTCCATATAGTATAATGCATCCCATAATCCTCCATATAGTATAATACACAGCCCATAGGCCTCCATACAGTATAATGCAGCCCCATATAGTACATATATAGTACACTGCAGCCCAATAGAGTACACTGCAGCCCAATAGAGTACACTGCTGCCCCACAGAGTATACTGCTGCCCCACAGAGTACACTTCTGCCCCACAGAGTACACTGCCGCCCCACAGAGTACAATGCCGCCCCACAGGGTACAATGCCGCCCCACAGAGTACAATGCCGCCCCACAGGATACAATGCCGCCCCACAGGGTACAATGCCGCCCCACAGGGTACAATGCCACCCCACAGGGTACAATGCCGCCCCATAAAGTTCAGTGCCGCCCCATAGAGTTCAATGCCGCCCCATACAGTATAATACAGTCTCATACAATATAATACAGTCCCATACAGTATAATGGCGCTCCAAAAAGTATAATGCCATCCCATAGAGTACAATGCCACCCCCTAGAGTACAATGCCGCCCCATAGAGTACAGTGTCGCCCCATAGAGTACAGTGTCGCCCCATAGAGTACAATGTCGCCCCATAGAGTACAATGCCGCCCCATAGAGTACAATGCCGCCCCATAGAGTACAATGCCGCCCCATAAAGTACAGTGCCGCCCCATAAAGTACAATGCCGCCCCATAGAGTACAATGCCGCCCCATAGAGTACAATACTGCCCCACCATAGAGTATAATGCCGCCCCATTGAGTATAATGCAGCCCCATAGGGTACAATTCAGCCCCATAGAATATAATACAGCCTCATACGGTACAATGCTACCCCACCATAAAGTATAATGCAGCCACATAGAGTATAATGCTGCCTAATAGAGTATGATGCCGCCACATAGCATAGCATACAATGCAGACCTATAGAGTACAATTCTGCCCCATAAAGTATAAAGCAGCCACCCCATAGAGTATAATTCAGCCACTCCAAAGAGTATAATTCAAACCCCCTCAGAGCATAATGCAGCTACCCCATAGAGTATAATGCAGGCCCATAGAGTACAATGCCACCCCACCTGAAAGCATAATGCAGCCCCATAGAGTAGAATGCTGCCCCAGAGAATACAATGCTGCCCCATAGAGTATAATACAGCCTGATACAGTATAATGCTGCCCCACCAAAAAGTATATTGCAGCCCCATAGAGTACAATGCAGCCCCATAGAGTACAATGCAGCCCCATAGGGTACAATGCAGCCCCATAGAGTACAATGCAGCCCCATAGAGTACAATGCAGCCCCATAGAGTACAATGCCGCCCTACAGAGTATAATGCCACCCCATAGAGTATAATGCCGCCCCATAGAGTATAATGCCGCCCCATAGGGTACAATGCTGCCCCATAGGGTACAATGCTGCCCCATAGGGTACAATGCCGCCCTCATAGAGTATAATACCACTACCCGATAGAGTATAACGCAGCCCATCCCATAGAGTACAATACAGTCCCTCAGACTACTATGCTGCCCGAAAGAGTACAATGCAGCCCCACAGAGTACAATGCTGCCGCGTAGCGTACAATGCTGTCGCATAGCGTATGATGCTTCCGCATAGCGTACAATGCAGACTTATAGAGTACAATGCCGCCCCATAGTGTATAATTCTACCCCATAGAGTATAATGTAGCCACCCCAAAGAGTATAATGCAGCCCCCCCTCATAGAGCAAAATGCAGCTATCCCATAGAGTATAATGCAGGCCATCCCACAGATTACAGTGCATCCACATAGAGTACAGTGCAGCCCCACAGAGTACAATGCAGCCCCATAGAGTACAATGCAGCCCCATAGAGTACAATTCCGCCATATAGAGCATAATACAGCCCCATATAGTATAATGCCGCCCCACCATAGAGTACAATGCAGCCCCATAGAGTATAATGCCGCCCCATAGAGTATAATGCAGCCCCATAGAGTATAATGCAGCCCCATAGACTACAATACCGCCCCATAGAGTACAATACCGCCCCATAGAGTACAATACCGCCCCACAGAGTATAATGCTGCCCAATAGAGTATAATACTGCCCCATAGAGTATAATGCCGCTGCATAGTGTACAATGCAGACCCATAGAGTACAATGCCGCCCCACAGAGTATATATCCGTCCCATAGAATACAATGCCGTCCCATAGAGTACAATGCCGCCCCATAGAGTACAATGCCGTCCCACAGAGTACAATGCAGCCCCATACAGTATATTGCCATCCCACCATAAAGTATAATGCAGCCCCATAGTGTATAATCCAGCCCCACAGAGTATAATGCTGCACCATAGAGTATAATGCTGCCCCATAGAGTATAATGCCGCCGCATAGTGTACAATGCAGACCCATAGAGTACAATGCCGCCCCATAGAGTACAATGCCGTCCCACAGAGTATAATGCCGCCCCAAAGAGTATAATGCCGCCTCATAGAGTACAATGCCGCCCCATAGAGTACAATGCAGCCCCATACAGTATATTGCCATCCCACCATAAAGTATAATGCAGCCCCACAGTGTATAATCCAGCCCCACAGAGTATAATTCCGCCCCATAGAGTACAACGCAGCCCCAAAGAGTATAATGCAGCCCCCCTCATAGAGCACAATGCAGCTCCTCAAAGAGTATAATGCAGGCCATCCCATAGATTACAGTGCCTCGCCATAGAGTACTGTGCAGCCCCATAGAGAACAATAAAGCCCCATACAGTATAATGCCGCCCCACCATAGCGTACAATGCCGCCCCATAGGGTACAACGCAGCCCCCTAGAGTAAACTGTGGCCCCATAGAGTATAATACAGCCCCATACTGTATAATGTCGTTCCACCATAGAGTACAATGCCGCCCCATAGAGTATAATGCCGCCCCATAGAGTATAATGCCGCCGCATAGAGTAAAATGCAGCCCCATAGAGTACAATGCAGCCCCACAGGGTATAATACAGCCCCATTCGGTATAATGCTGCTCCATAGAGTATAATGCTGCCCCATAAAGTACAATACCGCCCCATAGAGAACAATACCGCCCCATAGAGTACAATACCGCCCCATAGAGTATAATGCAGCTCCACAGAGTATAATGCTGCCCCATAAAGTATAATGCCGCCGCATAGCATACAATGCAGACCCATAGAGTACAATGTCGCCCCACAGAGTATAAATCCGTCCCATAGAATACAATGCAGCTCCATAGAGTACAATGCCGCCCCATAGAGTACAATGCCGCCCCATACAGTATATTGCCATCCCACCATAAAGTATAATGCAGCCCCATAGTGTATAATTCAGCCCCACAGAGTATAATTCTGCCCCATAGAGTACAATGCAGCCCCATAGAAAACAATGCTGCCCCAGAGAGTACAATGCCGCCCCATACAGTATAATGCCGCCCCATAGAGCATAATGCAGCCCCCCATAGAGCATAATGCAGCCCCCCATATAGAGTATAATGCAGCTACCCCATAGAGTATAATGGAGGCCATCCCTTAGAGTAAAACACAGCCACAGAGTATAATGCTGCCCCATTGAGTACAATGCCGCCCCATAGACTTTAATACAGCCCCATACATGTATAATACCGCCCCACAGAGTATAATGTCACCGCATAGTGCACAATGCAGACCCATAGAGTACAATGCCGCCTCATATAGTATATATTCACCCCATAGTTTATTGCCACCCCATAGAGTATAATACCGCCCCATAGAGTACAATGCAGCCCCATAGAGTACAATGCAGCCCCACAGAGTACAATGCAGCCCCACAGAGTGCAATGCAGCCCCATAGAGTACATTGCAGCCCCATAGAGTACAATTCCGCCATATAGAGCATAATACAGCCCCATATAGTATAATGCCGCCCCACCATAGAGTACAATGCAGCCCCATAGAGTATAATGCCGCCCCATAGAGTATAATGCAGCCCCATAGAGTATAATGCAGCCCCATAGAGTACAATACCGCCCCATAGAGTACAATACCGCCCCACAGAGTATAATGCTGCCCAATAGAGTATAATACTGCCCCATAGAGTATAATGCCGCTGCATAGTGTACAATGCAGACCCATAGAGTACAATGCCGCCCCACAGAGTATATATCCGTCCCATAGAATACAATGCCGTCCCATAGAGTACAATGCCGCCCCATAGAGTACAATGCCGTCCCACAGAGTACAATGCAGCCCCATACAGTATATTGCCATCCCACCATAAAGTATAATGCAGCCCCATAGTGTATAATCCAGCCCCACAGAGTATAATGCTGCACCATAGAGTATAATGCTGCCCCATAGAGTATAATGCCGCCGCATAGTGTACAATGCAGACCCATAGAGTACAATGCCGCCCCATAGAGTACAATGCCGTCCCACAGAGTATAATGCCGCCCCAAAGAGTATAATGCCGCCTCATAGAGTACAATGCCGCCCCATAGAGTACAATGCAGCCCCATACAGTATATTGCCATCCCACCATAAAGTATAATGCAGCCCCACAGTGTATAATCCAGCCCCACAGAGTATAATGCAGCCCCATAGAGTACAACGCAGCCCCAAAGAGTATAATGCAGCCCCCCTCATAGAGCACAATGCACCTCCTCAAAGAGTATAATGCAGGCCATCCCATAGATTACAGTGCCTCGCCATAGAGTACTGTGCAGCCCCATAGAGAACAATAAAGCCCCATACAGTATAATGCCGCCCCACCATAGCGTACAATGCCGCCCCATAAGGTACAACGCAGCCCCCTAGAGTAAACTGCGGCCCCATAGAGTATAATACAGCCCCATACTGTATAATGTCGTTCCACCATAGAGTACAATGCCGCCCCATAGAGTATAATGTCGCCCCATAGAGTATAATGCCGCCGCATAGAGTAAAATGCAGCCCCATAGAGTACAATGCAGCCCCACAGGGTATAATACAGCCCCATTCGGTATAATGCTGCTCCATAGAGTATAATGCTGCCCCATAAAGTACAATACCGCCCCATAGAGAACAATACCGCCCCATAGAGTACAATACCGCCCCATAGAGTATAATGCAGCTCCACAGAGTATAATGCTGCCCCATAAAGTATAATGCCGCCGCATAGCATACAATGCAGACCCATAGAGTACAATGTCGCCCCACAGAGTATAAATCCGTCCCACAGAATACAATGCAGCTCCATAGAGTACAATGCCGCCCCATAGAGTACAATGCCGCCCCATACAGTATATTGCCATCCCACCATAAAGTATAATGCAGCCCCATAGTGTATAATTCAGCCCCACAGAGTATAATTCTGCCCCATAGAGTACAATGCAGCCCCATAGAAAACAATGCTGCCCCAGAGAGTACAATGCCGCCCCATACAGTATAATGCCGCCCCATAGAGCATAATGCAGCCCCCCATAGAGCATAATGCAGCCCCCCATATAGAGTATAATGCAGCTACCCCATAGAGTATAATGGAGGCCATCCCTTAGAGTAAAACACAGCCACAGAGTATAATGCTGCCCCATTGAGTACAATGCCGCCCCATAGACTTTAATACAGCCCCATACATGTATAATACCGCCCCACAGAGTATAATGTCACCGCATAGTGCACAATGCAGACCCATAGAGTACAATGCCGCCTCATATAGTATATATTCACCCCATAGTTTATTGCCACCCCATAGAGTATAATACCGCCCCATAGAGTACAATGCAGCCCCATAGAGTACAATGCAGCCCCACAGAGTACAATGCAGCCCCACAGAGCGCAATGCAGCCCCATAGAGTACATTGCAGCCCCCTAGAGTACATTGCAGCCCCCTAGAGTATAATACAGCCCCACAGTATATAATGGTTTCGCAGAGCGTACAATTTACCACCCTTTTACCACCTTGCAGCAAGATTTAACCTGTTTACTACCTGGCAGCAATATTTAACCCTTCTACAAACTGGCAGCAAGATTTAACCCGTTTACAACCTGGCAGCAAGATTTAACCCTTTTACAACCTGGCAGCAAGACAACATTTAATGCTTTTAGCACCTGGCAGCAAGATTTAACCCTTTTCCCACCGGGTAGCAAGATTTAATCCTTTTTTTTCCACCTGGCAGCAAGATTTAACCCGTTTACAACCTGGCAGCAAGATTTAACCTTTTTACCACCTGGCAGCAAGATTTAACCCGTTTACCACCTGGCAAGCAAGATTTAATCCTTTTACCACCTGGCAGCAAGATTTAACCAGTTTACTACATGGCAGCAAGATTTAACCCTTTTACCACCTGGCAGCAAGATTTAACCCGTTTACTACCTGGCAGCAAGATTTAACCGTTTACCAACTGGCAGCAAGATTTAACCCTTTTTTCTACCTGGCAGCAAGATTTAACCCGTTTACCACCTGGCAAGCAAGATTTAACCCTTTTACCACCTGGCAGCAAGATTTAACCCTTTTTTCTACGTGGCAGCATGATTTAAGTAGTTTACCACCTGGCAGCAAGATTTAACCCGTTTACCACATGGCAGCAAGATTTAACCCTTTTACCACCTGGCAGCATGATTTAACCCTTTTACTACCAGGCAGCAAGATTTAACCCTTTTACCACCTGGCAGCAAGATTTAACCCTTTTTTCTACCTGGCAGCGAGATTTAAGTCGTTTACCACATGGCAGCAAGATTTAAACCGTTTACCACCTGGCAGCAAGATTTAACCCTTTTACCACCTGGCAGCAAGATTTAACCCGTTTACTACCTGGCAGCAAGATTTAAGCTGTTTACCACCTGGCAGCAAGATTTAACCCGTTTACTACCTGGCAGCAAGATTTAACCCGTTTACTACCTGGCAGCAAGATTTAATCCTTTTATTTCCACCAGGCAGCAAGATTTAACCTCTTTTTTCCACCTGGCAGCAAGAGTTAACCCTTTTACCACCTGGCAGCAATATTTAACCCCTTTTTTTCCACCTGGCAGCAAGATTTAACCTCTTTTTTTCATGTGGCAGCAAGATTTAACAATTTTTTTTCCCCATGCGACAGTAAGATTTAACCCTTTTTTTCCCACCTGGTAGCAAGATTTAATCCTTTTTTTTTCACCTGGCAGCAAGATTTAACCCCTTTTTTCCACCTGGCAACAAGATTTAACCCCTTTTACCACCTGGCAGCAAGATTTAACCCCTTTTTTCCACCTGGCAGCAAGATTTAACCCTTTTACAACCTGGCAGCAAGACAAGATTTAATGCTTTTAGCACCTGGCAGCAAGATTTAAGCCATTTACTACCTGGCAGCAAGATTTAATCCTTTTACCAAATGGCAGCAAGATTTAACCCGTTTACTACCTGGCAGCAAGATTTAAGCCGTTTACCAACTGGCAAGCAAGATTTAACCTGTTTACTACCTGGCAGCAAGATTTAAGCCGTTTACTACCTGGCAGCAAGATTTAATCCTTTTACCAAATGGCAGCAAGATTTAACCCGTTTACTACCTGGCAGCAAGATTTAACCCGTTTACCTCCTGGCAGCAAGATTTAACCCTTTTTCTACCTGGCAGCAAGATTTAAGCCGTTTACCACCTGGCAGCAAGATATAACCTGTTTACCACCTGGCAAGCAAGATTTAATCCTTTTACCACCTGGCAGCAAGATTTAACCAGCTTACTACATGGCAGCAAGATTTAACCCTTTTACCACCTGGCAGCAAGATTTAACCGTTTACCAACTGGCAGCAAAATTTAACCCTTTTTTCTACCTGGCAGCAAGATTTAACCCGTTTACCACCTGGCAAGCAAGATTTAACCCTTTTACCACCTGGCAGCAAGATTTAACCCTTTTTTCTACGTGGCAGCATGATTTAAGTAGTTTACCACCTGGCAGCAAGATTTAACCCTTTTACCACCTGGCAGCATGATTTAACCCTTTTACTACCAGGCAGCAAGATTTAACCCTTTTACCACCTGGCAGCAAGAGTTAACCCTTTTTTCTACCTGGCAGCGAGATTTAAGCCGTTTACCACATGGCAGCAAGATTTAACCCGTTTACCACCTGGCAGCAAGATTTAACCCGTTTACTACCTGGCAGCAAGATTTAAGCTGTTTACCACCTGGCAGCAAGATTTAACCCGTTTACTACCTGGCAGCAAGATTTAATCCGTTTTTTTCCCCCAGGCAGCAAGATTTAACCTCTTTTTTCCACCTGGCAGCAAGAGTTAACCCTTTTACCACCTGGCAGCAATATTTAACCCCTTTTTTTTCCACCTGGCTGCAAGATTTAACCTCTTTTTTTCACGTGGCAGCAAGATTTAACCCTTTTTTTTTCATGCGACAGTAAGATTTAACCCTTTTTTTCCCACCTGATAGCAAGATTTAATCCATTTTTTTCCACCTGGCAGCAAGATTTAACCCCTTTTTTTCCACCTGGCAGCAAGATTTAACCATTTTAGAACCTGGCAGCAAGATTTAACCCGTTTACCACCTGGCAGCAAGATTTAACCCTTTTACTACCTGGCAGCAAGATTTAACTCGTTTACTACCTGGCAGCAAGATTTAAGCCGTTTACCACCTGGCAAGCAAGATTTAACCCTGTTTTCTACCTGGCAGCAAGATTTAAGCCGTTTACCACTTGGCAGCAAGATTTAAGCTGTTAACCACCTGGCAGCAAGATTTAACCCGTTTACCACCTGGCAGCAAGATTTAACCCTTTTACCACCTTGCAGCAATATTTAACCCCTTTATTCCACCTGGCAGCAAGATTTAACCTCTTTTTTCCATGTGGCAGCAAGATTTAACCCTTTTACCACCTGGCAGCAAGATGTAACCCTTTTTTTTTCCACGCGACAGTAAGATTTAACCCTTTTTTCCCACCTGGTAGCAAGATTTAATCCTTTTTTTTCCATCTGGCAGCAAGATTTAACCCCTTTTTTCCACCTGGCAGCAAGATTTAACCCTTTTACAACCTGGCAGCAAGACAAGATTTAATGCTTTTAGCACCTGGCAGCAAGATTTAAGCCGTTTACTACCTGGCAGCAAGATTTAACTCGTTTACTACCTGGCAAGCAAGATTTAACCCCTTTTTTTCACCTGGCAGCAAGATTTAACCCTTTTACCCCCTGGCAGCAAGATTTAAACCTTTTACCACCTGTCAGCAAGATTTAACCCCTTTTTCCACCTGGCAGCAAGATTTAACCCTTTTACCACCTGGCAGCAAGATTTATGCCCTTTTTTCCACCTGGCAGCAAGATGTAACCCTTTTTTTTTTCCACGCGACAGTAAGATTTAACCCTTTTTTTCCACCTGGCAGCAAGATTTAACCCCTTTTTTCCACCTGGCAGCAAGATTTAACCCTTTTACAACCTGGCAGCAAGATTTAACCAGTTTACTACATGGCAGCAAGATTTAATGCTTTTAGCACCTGGCAGCAAGATTTAACCCTTTTCCCACCTGGTAGCAAGATTTAATCCTTTTTTTCCACCTGGCAGCAAGATTTAACCCCTTTTTTTACCTGGCAGCAAGATTTAACCCCTTTTTTCCACCTGGCAGCAAGATTTAACCCCTTTTTTCCACCTGGCAGCAAGATTTAACCTTTTTACCACCTGGCAGCAAGATTTAACCCGTTTACCACCTGGCAAGCAAGATTTAATCCTTTTACCACCTGGCAGCAAGATTTAACCAGTTTACTACATGGCAGCAAGATTTAACCCTTTTACCACCTGGCAGCAAGATTTAACCCGTTTATTACCTGGCAGCAAGATTTAACCGTTTACCAACTGGCAGCAAGATTTAACCCTTTTTTCTACCAGGCAGCAAGATTTAAGCTGTTTACCACCTGGCAGCAAGATTTAACCAGTTTACCACCTGGCAAGCAAGATTTAACCCTTTTTTCTACGTGGCAGCAAGATTTAAGTCATTTACCACCTGGCAGCAAGATTTAACCCATTTACCACATGGCAGCAAGATTTAACCCTTTCACCACCTGGCAGCATGATTTAACCCTTTTACTACCAGGCAGCAAGATTTAACCCTTTTACCACCTGGCAGCAAGATTTAACCCTTTTTTCTACCTGGCAGCAAGATTTAAGCTGCTTACCACATGGCAGAAAGATTTAACCCGTTTACCACCTGGCAGCAAGATTTAACCCTTTTACCACCTGGCAGCAAGATTTAACCCGTTTACTACTTGGCAGCAAGATTTAAGCTGTTTACCACCTGGCAGCAAGATTTAACCTGCTTACCACCTGGCAGCAAGATTTAACCCGTTTACTACCTGGCAGCAAGATTTAAGCCGTTTACCACCTGGCAGCAAGATTTAACCATTTTTTTCTACCTGGCAGCAAGATTTAACCCATTTACCACCTGGCAGCAAGATTTAATCCTATTTTTTCCACCTGGCAGCAAGATTTAACCCCTTATTTCCACCTGACAGCAAGATTTAACCCGTTTACCACCTGGCAGCAAGATTTAACCCTTTTACCACCTGGCAGCAAGATTTAACCCTTTTTTTCCACCTGGCAACAAACCAAAAGGTTGTCCAACCAATTATATTTTTGTAATTTTATAAACACCACAATAAATTGATTTTTGACCTTTTGTTCCTCTTTAATTTCACTTGGCAGTGCCACCACCGATCACTACACCTTACGCCCTATCCACAATGTTGATAGTCATCACATGTCCCCTACATTACCAAGGGGTAATGTTTACGGTGGCAGAATCTTCTACTGGACCTATGCTGACGCCAGTGCCCACTTCAATTGGATGTGCACCTGGACGCACAATCAGCTGAAGTGTGTTACGGTGCAGAGACACGTTGAGTTCCTGCACCGCAATACACATCACCGGCCAATCAGAAGCCAGCAGCTGACAGGCTTAGACGTTGCATGGCAGTGACGTTAGCCTACACACACAGTCTAGCCTATGCTGGGGCTACACGATGTTTGGTCACAACATAGGTCAAGCTGCCAAACTTCGGTCTATGCCGCTGCTACATGTTAGCGTGATGCAGGTGAGTAGGGTTACATTACGACCCCTGCGGTGATGTGACAAGTTCTGATTTTTTTTTATCTGCTTGCTGCATTATGTAGGGTGGACGTAATGTGACCCTACTCACTTTATTTCTGCTGCCATGTCATGTAGCAGCATTTTACAATGATTATGCTGCACAACCTGCGCTATGGCCAAAATCACTGAGTAACCAGCATCAATAAATAATAGTGTAATGTATAGCTGAATAAAAAGAGTCACAGGACTCCATAGGAATCGGATCAGGGTCATGCAAAGATATTCAGCCGGTCAAGAAATAGTGTGCCCTTGTATTAAGTGCCACATACATTCAAGATGATGAGTCTGAATACCAGCCGAAGAAGGTTGCAAGTTTTCCAATAGATCCTGCTGATCAATTGGTCGAGTTTGTATAATATATGAAGCATGTATGCAGTTATTGTTTTACATATAAAAAACGTAACCATATGAATAAAGATTGTTATAGATACATATTTATTTATAGTGATATACGGCAATAAAATGGCAGCACTCCAGACATGAAATAGTGAAGAAAACTGATCATTACTCACCTATGTATGCAGGGCTGCCACCAGGAATTTCAGGGCCCCATACTGGCAAAATTTTCGGGCCCCCTTGAGACTCTGCCCGGGTTCCACCCCAGCTCCACCTCTATCCCTCGAATCTTCTACAGTCCAACCGCCAACTCTTGGAAAAACTCCACTCCACACATTACCAGTTACCAGTGAACACCAGATCACACACATAGCCATCAGCTTTTGTTTTGGCCAAAAGACGTCCTCACCAATCACACATTACCAGTTCCCAGTGAACACCAGATCACACACATAGCCATCAGCTTTTGTTTTGGCCAAAAGACGTCCTCACCAATCACACATTACCAGTTCCCAGTGAACACCAGATCACACACATAGCCATGAGCTTTTGTTTTGGCCAAAAGACGTCCTCACCAATCACACATTACCAGTTCCCAGTGAACACCAGATCACACACATAGCCATCAGCTTTTGTTTTGGCCAAAAGACGTCCTCACCAATCACACATTACCAGTTCCCAGTGAACACCAGATCAGACACATAGCCATCAGCTTTTGTTTTGGCCAAAAGATTTTTACCACGATAAGGTAGACTCTTCTGGCCGGGCCCTACTCTACTCTAACCTATTTAAAAAAAATGAAAATATCCAATACCCTTTTTAGGTATATTTTTATTTATTTTTCTTTAAGGGAATGTGTCATATACATTTTTTAAAATGACCAAAAATACCACATACAAGAGACAAATACCACCACACCATGACCACACCACATATAACCACCACATAGTGATCAAATAATACCACATACCAGAAACAAATACCGTCACACCATGACCAGACCACATATTACCACCTCATAGAGCCCAAATAATACCACATACAAGGAACAAAAACTGCCACACCATAACCAGACCACATATTACCACCACATTGTCACCGAATAATACCACATACAAGGGACAAATACCGCCACACCACGACTGGACCACATATTACCACCACATAGTAACCGAATACTACAATACTGATCATTAATAAAAAAAAACACAATATTACCATAAGTGCCATTATACACGGGAGCTCTGTACATGGTACAGTGTATAATGTAAGTGTACAGGTAATATAGTGATCACCAGTGACATTATACACAGGAGCCCTGTACATGGTATACTGTGTATAATGTAAGTGTACAGGTAATATAGTGATCACCAGTGACATTATACACAGGAGCCCTGTACATAGTATACAGTGTATAGTGTCAGTGTACATGTAATACACTGACTCACCGGTGATGTCTCTAGGTGAAGTTCTTCATCTTTGCTTTTCTCCTTCATACAGCACAGACCGCCATCACTTCTTCCAGCCAGGACTCGTCTCTGCATAAAATAACACAGTTATCTAGAGCACATTCCCCAACTTCTACATTACACAGCTGAATACAGACGTGCACTCACCATTAATATATAATTAGTTATTATGCAACCCACCATTCCAAATATAAATTGTAATCCACCCCTGTGCCCCCCACTAACTGTAAATAGCCACTTTCCCCAACTAATAAATATATAAATTAATTAGAACCTGTCCTCTTTCCCCTAATTAATTACCAGTCACACTCCTGCATCCTCAACGCCCCCTACTCTGTACCTCCTGCTCCCCCGATTCATTATATTTATATGCACCCTCTACCCCAATTCATTGTCAAGTCCGTGCTCTCCTCATCCCCACCCTCTATTCAGTCAGGAGAAATATGCAGCCACGCAGCTCCGGTAAGGCACTTAGCGCCGAGGTGTGTGCTCCCTTGCGGCGCCCCGGCGCTCGGCACTCTGTTACAGCATGGGGCCCCGTGAGCAGAAGCACAAGAGGGGGGCCCCTCCTCTGTACTGCTGCTCACGGGGCTCCATACAGCAGTAAGGGCAGTAATGCCCTGATGGCGGCCCTGTATGTATGTGCGACGTTTCGGCTCTTCACACTGTGAGCCTTTCTCAAGCCATGAATATTCACTGTGCATAAGCAAGGTATATATAGGTTACACCCCATAATCAGTGATTAATCACTATACATCAGGAAAACATAGTGCATATGTATGCAGTGCAGTAATATCAATCTCCTCATGTGTCAGTATGTATATAACAATAATTCATTTTTATTCTGTGCCAGTTGACAGGTCATTGCTAAAGAAGCTGGCTGTTCACAGAGTGCTGTATCCAAGCATATTAACGGAAATTTGAGTGGAAGGAAAAAGTGTGGTAGAAAAAGGTGCACAAGCAACAGGGATAACCGCAGCCTTGAAAGGATTGCTAAGAAAAGGCCATTCAAAAATTTGGGGGAGATTCACAAGGAGTGGACTGCTGCTGGAGTCATTGCTTCAAGAGCCACCACACACAGACGTATCCAGGACATGGGCTACAAGTGTCGCGTTCCTTGTGTCAAGCCACTCATGACCATTAGACAATGCCAGAAGCATCTTACCTGAGCCAAGGAGTAAAGGACCTGGACTGATGCTCAGTGGTCCAAGGTGTTGTTTTCAGATGAAAGTAAATTTTGCATTTCATTTGGAAATCAAGGTCCCAGAGTCTGGAGGAAGAGTGGAGAGGCCACAATCCAAGCTGCTTGAGGTCTAGTGTGAAGTTTCCACAATCAGTGATGGTTTGGGGAGCCATGTCATCTGCTGGTGTAGGTCCACTGTGTTTTATCAACACCAAAGTCAGCGCAGCCGTCTACCAGGAAATTTTAGAGCATTTCATGCTTCCCTCTGCCGACAAGCTTTATGGAGATGGAAATTTCATTCTCCAGCAGGACTTGGCACCTGTTCACACTGCCAAAAGTACCAATACCTGGTTTAAAAACAACAGTATCACTGTGCTTGATTGGCCAGCAAACTCGCCTGACCTTAGCGCCATAGAGAAGCTATGGGGTATTGTCAAGAGGAAGATGAGAGACACCAGACCCAACAATGCAGACGAGCTGAAGGCTGCTATCAAAGCAACCTGGGCTTCCATAACACCTCAGCAGTGCCACAGGCTGATCGCCTCCATGCCACGCCGCATTGATGCAGTAATTGATGCAAAAGGAACCCCGACCAAATATTGAGTGCATTTACTGAACATACATTTCAGTAGGCCAACATTTCGGATTTTAAAAACATTTTTCAAGCTGTTGTTATAAAGTATTCTAATTTACTGAGATAATGACTTTTGTGTTTTCATTGACTGTAAGCCATAATCATCAACATTAACAGAAATAAACACTTGAAATAGATCACTCTGTGTGTAATGACTCTATATAATAGATCCCTCTGTTTGTAATGACTCTATATAATAGATCCCTCTGTGTGTAATGACTCTGACGCGCCCCCTGGGACATATTCCTTTTTGAGGGGAATGCCCGGCACCGGATCAGATGGGGGGTTGTAGTCTCCGAGCGGCTGTGACCCGGCCCCGTGCCCAGGGCGTCAAGCTCAGTCTGATGTGTGGCAGTTCTACAGATGTTACTAAAGTTCTTTTGTGTCGACTACGCCACCCGTTGTGATGCGGTCACTGTGGCCGCCGCTGCAGCAGGGTCCGCTGAGGCTGATGGTGGGTGCGCAGCTTGGTGGGATAACCCCCAACGGGAGGGGTATAGCCTCAGAGGGGACAGGCGCAGAGGATGGGGGTTGTGGTGGTGAGGTGCAGCCGGCAATGAAGACAGACTCGGGTTGTGCAGTTAAGGGTGTTTACTTACTGCAGATGTTGTACTGGTCACTCCAGCTGTGAGTGACCACCCGAGCCGTGCTGCGTCCACCAGGTCCTGGATCCAGCCAACCCCCAAACAAGTCCGGAGCGTGGCCCTGAGCTCTCCCTTTGTCCTTTCTTCAGCCGTCCCCACCAGTGATTCACCTAGGTCCAGCTCCCTCGGGCCTTCTGTTGGGACACCCTTGGCCCCGGGTTCCCTGACCCTTCCTGTGGTGTGCCTTCAGGGTGAATGTGGTGGGTGACCGTGACAGACACTGCCCACGGTCTCCGGTCTCTGGCTGGGGAATGTCTTTGCCCCCACCAGCTTGGGTTCCGGTACCCTTTTGCTGACTCCTCACCCGGTGCTCTAATTTGGGTTCTTGGGTCCCTTCAGTCTTCCCCCTCTGGGTCTTTCTTTGCTCCACTCTCTCTCTCTCCAGGGCTGCTGTTTCCTTCTCTCTCCTCTCCAAGTGACTTGTCTTCAGCGTCTGACCCTGATTCTAGTTGGTGCCCTCCTTATATATCCCTCTATGTGTGAGCTCAGGTGACCAGCACCCAATGAGCTCCTATCACTACCCAGACTGCTCCCCCTATCTGCCCCTACACTACATGGGATGTACCACCCCCCTCCCACTCCAGCCAGGAACAGGCTCGGTTGTACCTGCACATTTCTAAGTGGGAGTACCGTCGGCCTGCTCCTCTGAAATGGGATGTGTGTAGTGCATGCAGTCTATCTGAGCTCAGTTCCACACTCCTTCCTTACCCGGGAGTGGAATATCACACCTCTGGGTTGAGGTGCAATACCCCTGTAGCAGCCGAATCCTCAGGGTGCTACAACTCTATATAATAGATCCCTCTGTGTGTAATGACTCTATATAATAGATCCCTCTGTGTGTAATGACTCTATATAATAGATCCCTGTGTGTAATGACTCTATATAATAGATCCCTCTGTGTGTAATGACTCTATATAATAGATCCCTCTGTGTAATGACTCTATATAATAGATCACTCTGTGTGTAATGACTCTATATAATAGATCCCTCTGTTTGTAATGACTCTATATAATATATGAGTTTCACTTTTTGTATTGAAGAACTGAAATAAATTAAGTCGTTGATGATATTCTAATTTTGTGAGAAGCACCTGTATATGTAACATAATATTACATGGTGCACTTTCTTGTCCTTTACATATCAGGTTCTGAACATAACAGGACGCTATATAATAAAGAACGGAGCCATACATAGCTAGAGAGGGTACTACATAATAAGTGACAGTGCAATACATACCTAGAGAGGATGCTACATAGTTAGAGAGGGTGCTACGTAATAAGTGACAGCGCCATACATAGCTAGAGAGGGTACTACGTAATAAGGGACGGCGCTATACATAACTAGAGAGGATGTTACATAATAAGGGACGGCACCATACATACCTAGAGCGGATGATACGTAATATGGGAAGGCACCATACATAGCTAGAGAGGGTGCTCTGTAATAAGGGACAGCACCATACATACCTAGAGAGGATGATACATAATAAGGGACGGCACCATATGTAGTTAGAGCGAATGCTACGTAATATGTGTCAGCACCATACATACCTAGAGAGGGTGCTACGTAATAAGGGACGGCGCCATACATTGCTAGAGAGAATGCTGCGTAATAAGGGACAGCACCATACATAGCTCGAGAGGGTACTACGTAATAAGGGACGGCTCCATACATAGAGCGAATGCTACGTATTATGTATCAGCACCATACATACCTAGAAAAGATGCTACGAAATATGTGACAGCGCCATACATAGGTAGAGAGGATGCTACGTAATAAGGGAATGCGCCACACATAGGTAGAGAGGATGCTAGGTAATAAGGGACGGTCCCATACATAGCTAGAGAGGGTGCTACGTAATAAGGGGTGGCGCTATACATTGCTACAGAGGATGCTACGTAATAAGGGACAGCGCCATACATAGCTAGAAAGGATGTTAAGTATTAAGGGACAGCGTTATACATAGCTAGAGAGGGTGCTACGTAATAAGAGAAGGTATCATACATAGGTAGAGAGAGTGCTACATAATAAGGGACGGCGCCATACATACCTAGAGAGGGTACTACGTAATAAGGGACAGCGCCATACATAGAGCGAATGCTACGTAATATGTGTAAGCACCATACATACCTAGAGAAGATGCTACATAATAAGGGAAGACGCTATACGTAGCTAGAGAGGGTGCTACGTAATAAGTGACAGGGTCATACATAGCTAGAGAGGGTGCTATGTAATAAGTGACAGCGTCATACATAGCTAGAGAGGATGCTACGTAATAAGGGACGGCGCTATACATAACTATAGAGGATGCTACATAATAAGGGACGGCACCATACATAGCTAGAGAGGGTGCTATGTAATAAGGGAAGGTGCAATACATAGTTAGAGTAAATGCTGCGTAATATGTTTCAGCACCATACATACCTAGAGAAGATGCTATGTAATAATTTACAGCGCCATACATTACTAGAGAGGGTGCTATGTAATAAGGGACGGCGACATACATTGCTAGAGAGAATGCTGCGTTATAAGGGACAGCACCATACATAGCTAGAAAGTATATTACGTAATAAGGGACAGCGCTATACATAGCTAAAAAGGATGGTACGTAATAAGGGATGGCCCCATACATAGCTAGAGAGGTTGCTACATAATAAGTGACAGTGCCATACATACCTAGAGAGGGTGCTACGTAATAAGGGAAGGTGTCATACATAGGTAGAGAGGGTGCTACGTAATAAGGGACGAAGCCATGCATACCTATAGAGGATGCTACGTAATAAGGGACGGCACCATACATAGCTAGAGAGGGTGCTACATAATAAGGGATGGTGCTATACATAGTTAAAGAGGATGCTATGTAATAAGGGACAATGCTATACATAGCTAGAGAGGATGCTATGTAATTAGGAACAATGCTATACATAGCTAGAGAGGATGCTATGTAATTAGGGATGGTGTTGTATATAGAGGAGGACATTATGTAATTAAAGGGGTATTCCCATCTCTAAGATCCTATCCCAATATGTAGTAGGTATAGTAATATTAGCAAATACCTCAAATTAGAAATTTAGTATAGTTCTCCTAATTAGCTATGTCACTTACCTCATGTGCAGGCATTGCACTAGCCTACGTATTGTAAGGCGGCGGTGTTCACACCGTGCAGTAACTGAGGCAGTGACCCAAGCAAGTCCAACATAAACAGCTTTTATTCAGCAACTCATGGGTAAACAGAAAGTCCTCTGGTTCGCAGCCGGGTTAACATGAGTCCATAAACAACGGTTGTCGGGGGCAACGGCCGCGCCGGGCCGCTCAAAGCCTGACAGGTGCAGAGGCTTCCCAGGAGTGGGTTCAGCCACCCTCAATCCTGCTGAGCTCCCTGCTGTGCTCCTAGCAGGTTCCAACATAGAACAACACTAATCCTTAGTGCAGGGGTTTTAAAGGACCTGTGGCAAGAGCCACTGGAAAACCCGGGTTGGAGGGAGGAGGCCGCCCCACTGCCTCCTGTGACCTCCTTCAAGAAATGAAGGCCCTGCCGGGTTTTACTTAATCTGCCTTAGCCAGGTAGTCTGACCAGGTCAATGCTCACCTTCATTCCTGCATTGCAGCTGTGTCTATGACTGCAATGCACTCCAATGGTTTTAATAGGTCTCTGTACACATTCTGAGGGAGATAAAATGTCCCTCGTATACGATCCCGGTCACTGCCTCACATATCTCCCCCCCTCTGTTCAAACTTGTGGGGTTGAACATTTGCCATCATACACGGTGCCCGGGACAGGGCATCCGCGTTTCCCTGCGACTTCCCGGGGCGATGTTCTACAGAGAAACTGAAATTTTGCAGTGATAGGAACCACCTGGTGACTCGCGCATTACTCTCCTTGGCATTTCTCATCCATACCAAAGGTGAGTGGTCCGTCACCAAGCGGAACTGACGCCCGAGTAAATAATAACGTAGCGATTCCAAGGCCCACTTAATAGCCAAACACTCCTTCTCTACCACGCTATAGATTTTCTCTGCCGGGACAAGTTTTCTACTTAAGTAAGTGACCGGGTGCTCTTCACCATTCACTTTCTGTGACAATACCGCCCCTAGGCCTACCTCCGAGGCATCTGTCTGTACAATGAAGGTTTCCTTGAAGTTGGGGCTGATGAGGACCGGCTGTCCACACAGGACCAACTTCAGGGACTGAAAAGCTTCTTCTGCCTGAGGGTTCCACCGGACCATTACCGATTTTTTTTTTTCCCTTTCAAGAGATCGGTCAGGGCCGCCGTTCGCCCAGCAAAATTAGGTATAAACCGGCGGTAATACCCAAGGATGCTAAGGAACGTCCTCACCTGCTTTGTACTTGACGGTTTAGGCCAGTTTTTTATGGCCTCAACTTTATTGATTTGGGGCTTGATAGCTCCTCAGCCTATCACATACCCCAAATATCGGGCTTCCTCTAGCCCTATCGCACATTTTTGGGGGTTTGCCGTTAACCCCGCGGCTCTGAGAGAATCCAGCACCGCTTGTACCTGTGATAGGTGCTTATGCCAGTCGGTGCTAAAGATGATAATATCATCTAGATACGCGGACGCGTACTCCTGATGAGGCTTGAGCACTATGTCCATCAACCTCTGGAATGTAGCCGGGGCTCCATGTAACCCAAAAGGTAAGACCACATAGTGATATAGACCCTCCGGAGTTATGAAGGCAGTGTTTTCCTTCGCCGATTTTGTGAGAGGTACCTGCCAGTAACCCTTGGTGAGATCGAGCGTGGTAAAGTACTGGGCCTGCCCCAGTCTGTCAATCAGCTCATCCACCCTGGGCATTGGATAAAGGTCAAACTTCGACACTTCATTCAATTTCCGGAAATCGTTACAGAAGCGTAAAGATCCATCTGGTTTCGGAATCAGTACGATGGGGCTAGCCCACTCACTCCGTGATTCCTCTATAACGCCTAACTGAAGCATTTGTTTTACCTCAGCCGTGATGGCTTGCCTCGGGGCTTCGGGTACCCGGTACGGTCTCATTCGCACCCTTACCCCAGGTTCGGTGACAATGTCATGTTGGATAACCATAGTCCTACCCGGTAGCTCTGAGAACACGTCGGTATTGTGCTGCACCAGCGAGCGAGCCTCCCGTTGCTGCTGTTTAGTGAGGGCATCATTTATCCTGACCTCCCCCTCGGACGCTTCCCTGGCTTAAGGTAGAGAACTCTCTGGCGATATGCCCGGAGTGACGTCTGTAACTAAACACTCTCGATCTTTCCAAGGCTTTAGCAGGTTTACATGGTAAAGCTTCTCAGGTTTCCTCCTTCCGATCTGATATACCCGGTAATTTACCTCCCCCACCTTTTCTCGAACCTCATATGGCCCTTGCCACTTGGCCATGAGCTTACTCTCGGCTGTGGGTACCAGTACTAACACCCGATCGCCCTTGTTAAAAGACCTGACTCTGGCTCTTTTATTATATGTGCGCCTCTGGGCTGCTTGGGCATCTAACAGATGTTCTTTCACGATGGGCAGGACCGCCGCGATCCGGTCCTGCATACTAGCCACGTGTTCAATTATACTCCTATGTGGAGTCGGCTCTTGTTCCCATGTCTATTTGCTACGTCCAGCAGACCCCTAGGGTGTCTGCCGTACAATAACTCAAAGGGAGAGAACCCTGTGGAAGCCTGGGGTACCTCACGGGCGGCGAACATCAAATAGGGTAGCAACATGTCCCAATCCCTTCCGTCCTTAGAAACCACCTTCTTTAACATGGACTTGAGGGTTTTATTGAACCATTCTACTAGCCCGTCGGTTTGAGGGTGGTACACCGAGGTGCGCAATTGTTTAATTTTTAGCAATTTGCACAGTTCCCTTGTCACTTTGGACATAAAAGTGGTCCCCTGATCCGTCAGGATCTCCTTAGGTAGTCCAAGGCGACAGAACATGACAAACAGCTCCCGTGCAATCAATGCTGACGAGGTGTGGCGTAGCGGTATAGCCTCCGGGTGCCGGGTGGCATAGTCGACGACCACCAGTATATGTTGGTGGCCACGGACGGATTTTACAATGGGCCCTACCAAGTCCATTGCAATCCGTTCAAAAGGTACCTCTATCACTGGCAGGGGTACCAATGGGCTACGGAAACTTGCGATGGGTGTGGTCAACTGACATTCGGGGCAGGATTCGCAGTACCTTCTGACCTCCGCGTAAACCCCAGGCCAAAAGAACCGTTGCAAAATACGTTCTTGGTTTTTTTTTTACCCCTAAGTGTCCACCCAGCAGGTGTGTATGTGCCAAATCTAGAACCACCCGACGGTACGACTGAGGTACCACCAACTGTTCCACGACCTCATCCCTGATCTTATCTATCCTATATAGCAACTCACCGTTGACTACCATGCGTGGAAATTCAGTATCTGCACCGGGCTGTTGGGCTACGCCATTTACCTCTAACACCCTTTCCCGCGCCCGAGTCAGGGTGGGATCCAGTAGCTGAGCCATCCCTAATGTGTCCCGGGACACTTCCAGCTCGGGGATCGATGGGGTTTCCTCGACCTCTCCTGCCAGCACCTCTAAGGGAAACCTATCGGGGTCACACTCTGTCCCTAGGTTGGACACCCCTAAGGCAGGTTCCCCTGACTCGGGTTCGTCGGGTACAGCGCCTGTAATACATTTTACCGGGGAGAGTGGATTTTGTTTTTCCACAGAGTCCAGAACAGGGGCAAGTCTCTTCCCAACACAGTCCCATAGGGAAGAGTTTTTACCACCCCCACCACATGTTTTATATCTCCACATGGCGTGGACAAAACTACCTCCGCAGTTGGGTAATCTCGGAGGTCCCCATGGATACACACAACGCCGACTGGCCGTCCACTGGGCTTGTCTCCTGCCACCAGCGACCTATGTACCAAAGTCACGAGGCTCCCTGAGTCCAGGAGGGCCTCCGTGGGGTACCCATTAACCAGTACCTGGAATAGTTGGAGTTCACTGTCCCGGGGGTCGGCGCTCGCCGTGCAGACGGTCTGGCTATACAGTCATGGCCAAAAGTATTGAGAATGAGACAAATAGTAATTTTTTCAAAGTTTACTGCTTCATTTTTTGTAATGGCAATTTGCATATACTCCTGAATGTCAAAGAGTGATCAGCTTAACAGCAATTACTGTACTTGCAAAGTCAATATTTGCCCAGAAAATGAACTTTAACCCCCCAAAACACATTTCAACATCATTGCAGTCCTGCCTTAAAAGGAGCAGCTAACATCGTTTTAGTGATTGATCCATTAACACAGGTGTGGGTGTTGATGAGGACAGGGCTGGCGATCAATCAGTCATGATTAAGTAAAAATGACATCACTGGCCACTTTAAAAGGAGGCTGGTTCTTGGTATCATTGTTTCTCTTCAGTTAACCATGGTTATCTCTAAAGAAACACGTGCAGCCATCATTGCACTGCACAAAAATGGCCTAACAGGGAAGAGTATCGCAGCTACAAAGATTGCACCTCAGTCAACAATCTATCGCATCATCAAGAACTTCAAGGAGAGAGCTTCCATTGTTGTCAAAAAGGCTCCAGGGCGCCCAAGAAAGACCAGCAAGCGCCAGGACCGTATCTTAAAACTGTTTCAGCTGCGGGATCGGACTACCAGCAGTGCTGAGCTTGCTCAGGAATGGCAGCAGGCTGGTGTGAGTGCTTCTGCACGCACTGTGAGGCGGAGACTCTTTGAGCAAGGGCTGGTTTCAAGGAGGGCAGCAAAGAAGCCACTTCTCTCCAGAAAAAACATCAGGGACCGACTGATATTCTGCAAAAGGTACAGGGAGTAGACTGCTGAGGACTGGGCAAAGTCATTTTCTCTGATGAATCCCCTTTTCGATTGTTTGGGACATCTGGAAAACAGCTTATTCGGAGAAGAAGAGGTGAGCGCTACCACCAGTCTTGTCTCATGCCAACTGTAAAGCATCCTGAAACCATTCATGTGTGGGGTTGCTTCTCAGCCAAGGGAATCGGCTCACTCACAGTCTTGCCTAAAAACACAGCCATGAATAAAGAATGGTATCAGAAAGTCCTCCAAGAGCAACTTCTCCCAACCGTCCAAGAGCAGTTTGGCGCCCAACAATGCCTTTTCCAGCATGATGGAGCACCTTGCCATAAAGCAAAGGTGATAACTAAATGGCTCATGGAACAAAACAGAGATTTTGGGTCCATGGCCTGGAAACTCCCCAGATCTTAATCCCATTGAGAACTTGTGGTCAATCAAAAACCAACAAATTCTGGCAAAATGCAAGCATTGATTATGCAAGAATGGACTGCTATCAGTCAGGATTTGGTACAAAAGTTGATTGAGAGCATGCCAGGGAGAATTACAGAGGTCTTGAAGAAGAAGGGGCAACACTGCAAATATTGACTTGCTGCATTAACTCATTCTAACTGTCAATATAACCTATTGGTACTCATAATATGATTGCAATTATATTTCTGTATGTGATATAAACATCAGACAAACACTAATAAAAACCAGAGGCCAGCAGATCATGTGAAAATATAATTTTGGTGTCATTCTCAAAACTTTTGGCCATGACTGTACATTGAGACCCGGTGGCTATATCCGCAGTCCATGGGTTCCGTAGTCAGGGGAAAATTAGCAACCACATGTCCCGGCCCCTGACACCGCCACCAGCACCTAAGGGTAGAGGTACTGTTAGGTCTTATGACAGTTTGGGTGGGAACCGGTCTCCTGCCACTCTCACTCACTCTCTGCGCTCATAAATGGTCAGGAAGGCCTGCGCGCGCCCGCCATCTTGGATCCGTGAAATCGCACCGTCGGAGCCCGCCTCCTCTCCTACTGCACTCCCCTGTCAGGACTCTTCGCTAGCCAGGGGCAAGTGCTGCGGAGCAGAACGGCACCCTCAAATCACCTGCGAAGGGAAAACTTACTTACCCTGCTTTCATCCTCCGTGGGGGTCCGGAGGCATCGGGACGTCCTGTGTGGAGTGCGCTACGTCCTCCGTGTGGTCCTGCGTTGCGGAGTGGAGCGTCGGGACTTTCCCCTGGAGGGTGTATGATGCGGTGTGTGAGGGCTGTTGGTCCCGGATCGGTATATGCCCGGCGTGGGTGAAGGTGTAGCTGAGAGAGGCTGAGGCTGGGACTGAGAGGCATTCTGGGCCCCTCCCACCCGAGGCTGGGACTGAGAGGCATTCTGGGCCCCTCCCACCCTCCATCTTTGTGGAGAAGCTGATTAACCCTCAAGTATCCGTCCTCCATCTGCTCACTATTTCAAAGTTCCATCTAGTGGACATTTGTGTTATGACAACCATTCTCTTTTTCATTTACATCAAACGCCATCTTGTGGCCCACAGAAATACTGCAGTCTCAGTGCACTCACTGTTTCTATTATACCGCCCGGCTCTCCTTGGCCTTCTAGTGATCTGATTTGACCTCATATATGTAATTTACTATTACTGGTCATTGGACAACCGGCCCTGGATTCATTTCATTCCTTATTATGAAGTAACCGCTATCTACGGGCCATGATTCTGTGAGTCTTCCGGTTCAGGCGCTGACCATGTGATCTCTGTTTACCTGCTCTTCCTCTCCCACCCTGTATATCTCCTCCAAACTCCTAATTTTTGACCCCGCAGCTCAGAAATTTTTTGTAACTCTCACACAGCTAAAGGTCGTCTCCGAAAATTATCATTGGCCTATATGGACCGCTACCTTCTCCGTAGCAGGCAAAAACAATCCTCCTCTTCCACTCATTCTGACTTTCTCAATCTTCATAATATGGCTCCTACCTCAGACCAAGAGGATCAGCACGTCCATCTTGAATATGGAGGAGATCTACGTCAACCACCTAAAACACCCCGCAGTTCTACTTTGAGAAAAGGGGAATCACAAATGGACCCTTCGGAACTGGCGGCTGAGGTCACTGCGAGGCTACTTCCTGAAATCAAAATCATAATCCAATCCACACTAAATACTGCCCTGATGGATCTTTAGGCCAGACAGGAAGAACAAGCTGAACAGCTCACGGAGCTAGAATCACGAATATCAAACATTGAAGATGATTCAAATGAGTACCACTCCAAAATAGTGGCTATGGCTCGTGAAAACTCAATCCTGAGAAATCGTATAGATGACCTTGAGAACCGCTCTCGCAGGAGCAACCTGCGTTTGGTGGGTCTACCTGAATCATACCATCAGAACACTCTAAAGCCCTTATGTGAGAACGAAGTTCCAAAAGCCCTAAAACTATCTGAAGGTAAAAAGGTAGAAAGGGTCCACAGAATTGGTCCTCTACCCTCTGTCTCTGGAGCCAACAATACTACAAGGCCAAGACAAGTCATTATGAAATTTTTGGATTTCAATGTTAAAGCGGTCATTATCCGAGCCTACAAACAATTAAACCACCCATTGATCATCCAAGGCCATAGAATCCTGCTGTTCGAAGATTACTCAATTGAAGTAACCAGGAAGAGGAAGGCCTTCAGCGCTTTATGCACCAGACTGCACAAAGAAAAAATCCGCTTTCAACTACGCTACCCAGCCACTCTACGCCTGAAGGACACTGATGGCTCCTTCCGGGAATTTATCTCTCCTGATAAAGCAGATTATTTTGTCAATAGTCTCCTAAACTCTGGGACCAATCTTGAACAGACCCTCCAAGCAAAATCTCCCTCTAGTTCACTGTCCCCTGGGAGACCCACAAAATGAGGAGACAAAGGAGACCAGAGCTACAACAAATGCTGACTAAAGGAGTCTCTCCTTTTATACACCTGATGGCCCTGGAGTGAAAGCCGTTTATGGAGGCAATTGGTTTAGAAAATCTTGATAAATTACCTCAATTAAGGGGGGGTTAGGTTTGAATTTGAATCTTACTTTAAATTTAAATGTAATCTGTTATATTACACACATGGTCGGGCAGAAGTGAAGCCAAGGGGATAGTTTTTCCCTAGCGAGCGGTTAAAAATGTTTACGCTCTTGCTAGGTCAGTTCTTTAAAACTTTTATATATTGTTTTTTGAATTTGTTTCACATGTTTGAGCTTCGCTCGTTATTACGGAATTTAACTACATGTCATCATTATTTTACAAGTTGTTCACCAAACATGTCTATCATTACAGTCTTTGAATATGTATATTGTATCTTGGAATGTTAAGGGTTTGCCTTCTCCCCAAAAACGGATGAAAGTCCTTAGACATTTAAAACGTTTAAAGCCTGACATAGCCCTGCTACAAGAAACACATTTGCCTGAAGCAGATTTCCCCCGGATGAAGAAGTTATGGGTTGGGGGTATTTATGGTTCACCGTCCGTAGATAGAAAGGCTGGTGTCTTAATCCTTATTAATAAGCAGTTTACACATCAGGTCATAAGTCAGCAGCAGGATGAAGAAGGGAGGTTGATTCAATTAACATTATCTACGTCTTGCGGAACCTTCTCTATCTACAATATATACTCGCCTAATATAAGCAGCAAACTTTTTTTAAAACAATTGGAGACTAGACTCCTATTTGATTCCAACCCTAACAAAATAATAGGTGGAGCCTTTAACTCGGTAGTCTCGGTTCATGAGGATAGGAAAAACACTCCGCAATCGGTTACCTCGCATGACAAAGCACTGGCACCTTTTTTGTCTAGTTGCCAATTAACTGATTCATGGAGGTTTTTGAACCCCAGTAATAGAGAATATACACACTTCTCACACGCCAATGACTCTTGGTCTCGTATTGACTACTTTTTTTGTATCTTCTCCTCTGTTGGCTAAATTGGTAATGGTGCAAATTGATGATATTGTTATTTCTGATCATGCTCCGGTGAGATTGGAACTGTCGAGGGATTTCCCTCGGGGCCAAGACTTCTTGTGGAGATTTCCAGATTATTTTTGCAAAGACGACTCTTTCGTTTCTTCTCTCAAGATTTGGTGGAACGAGTTCTTATATGACAATTCGGCACACCAAGATAACCCCACATTATTATGGGAGTCGGCCAAGGCGGTACTTAGAGGTAGGATTTGGGCATATACCTTTTCTCACAAAAAGAGGGTTATGAAAAAATATAGTGAACTGTCCTCTGAACTGAAACAAGCCTATTCTACATTTCTTCTTGATCCTTCCCCTCTTAATAAAACACATTGGTCCCAAAAACAATCTGAATTCAATCAATATGCAGATATGAGAGAAAAATTTCATTTATCTCAAACAGAAGCATTCTTTTATAGATTTGGTAACAAATCGGGGAGGATGATGGCCAATTTAGCTAAAGGCATGAGAAAGCCACAGGGAATCTTTCAACTAAGAAATAAAAATGGAGTTATTCTCACAGACCCTAAATCAATTAATGAGATTTTAGGCTCATTCTATAAGGACCTATATAAAAAAAAAAAAAACAAACCTTGCCCCTTTCTAATACACTCTTGGATAAAGTCAAATTACCATTTTTTTCGGAGGAACATAAATCTATATTAAATAAACCTATTTCATTGGAAGAGATTGCCACTACAATTAAAAATTTGAAACCAAACAAAGTCTCTGGACCTGATGGATACACTTCTGATTTCTTTAAATCCTTAACCAATTCGCACCAGAGCCTGTTTTTGCCTTCGTGACCGGGCCAATTTTTTCAATTCTGACCACTGTCACTTTATGAAGTAATTACTCTGGAACGCTTAAACGGATTCCCCTGATTTTGAGACTGTTTTTTCGTGACATATTGTACTTCATGATAGTGGTAAAATTTCTTCGATATCACTTGCGTTTATTTGTGAAAAAAATCGGAAATTTGGCGAAAATTTTGAAAATTTTGCAATTTTCAAACTTTGAATTTTCATGCCCTTAAATCAGAGAGATATGTCACACAAAATAGTTAATAAATAACATTTCCCACATGTCTACTTTACATCAGCACAATTTTGGAACCAAAATTTTTTTTTGTTAGGGAGCTATAAGGGCTAAAAGTTGACCAGCGATTTCTCATTTTTCCCACAAAATTTACAAAAACATTTTTTTAGGGACCATATCATATTTGAAGTCACTTTGTGGGGTCTTTATGACAGAAAATACCCAAAAGTGACACCATTCTAAAAAACTGCACCCCTCAATGTGCTCAAAACCACATTCAAGAACGTTATTAACCCTTCAGGTGCTTCACAGGAATTTTTGGAATGTGGAAGAAAAAAATTAACATTTAACTTTTTTCACAAAAATGTTAATTTAGACCCATTTTTTTTTTATTTTCACAGGGGTAACAGGAAAAAATGGGCCCCAAAATGATTTGTGCAATTTCTCTTGAGCGTGCTGATACCCCATATGTGAGGGAAAACCACTGTTTGGGCGCACAGCAGGGCTCGGAAGGGAAGGAGCGCCATTAGACTTTTTGAATGTAAAATTTGTTTGAATAATTAGCGGACGCCATGTTGCATTTGGGGAGCCCCTGATGTGCCTAAACAGTGGAAACCCCCCACAAGTGACACCATTTTGGAAACTAGACCCCTTAGGGAACTTATCTAGATGTGTGGTGAGCACCTTGAACCCCAAGGTGCTTCACAGAAGTTTATAATAATCAGCTGTAAAAATAAAATTTTCACATTTTTCCCACAAAAACGTTTTTCATCCCTTAATTTTGCATTATCATAAGGGTAATAGGATAAATTGCACCATGAAATTTGTTGTGCAGTTTCTCCTGAACACGCCGATACCCCATATGTGGAGGCAAACCACTGTTTGGGTGCACGGCAGGGTTTGAAAGGGAAGGAGCGCCATTAGACTTTTTGAATGTAAAATTTGTTTGAATAATTAGCGGACGCCATGTTGCATTTGGGGAGCCCCTGATGTGCCTAAACAGTGGAAACCCCCCACAAGTGACACCATTTTGGAAACTAGACCCCTTAGGGAACTTATCTAGATGTGTGGTGAGCACCTTGAACCCCAAGGTGCTTCACAGAAGTTTATAATAATCAGCTGTAAAAATAAAATTTTCCCATTTTTCCCACAAAAACGTTTTTCATCCCTTAATTTTGCATTATCATAAGGGTAATAGGATAAATTGCACCATGAAATTTGTTGTGCAGTTTCTCCTGAACACGCCGATACCCCATATGTGGAGGCAAACCACTGTTTGGGTGCACGGCAGGGTTTGAAAGGGAAGGAGCGCCATTAGACTTTTTGAATGTAAAATTTGTTTGAATAATTAGCGGACGCCATGTTGCATTTGGGGAGCCCCTGATGTGCCTAAACAGTGGAAACCCCCCACAAGTGACACCATTTTGGAAACTAGACCCCTTAGGGCACTTATCTAGATGTGTGGTGAGCACCTTGCACCCCCAGCTGCTTCACAGAAGTTTATAATATTGAGCCATAAAAATAAAATTTTTACAGTTTTCCCACAAAAAATTTTTTCATTCCCTAATTTTGCATTATCATAAGGGTAACAGGATAAATTGCACCATGTTGTACAATTTCTCCTGAGTACGCTGATACCCTATATGTGGGGGAAAACCACTGCTTTGGTGTACGGCAGGGTTCGGAAGAGAAAGGAGCGCTATGTTGGCTGGGATAGGCAGCAGACACCATATCACATTCGAAGAGTCGCTGACATGCCGAAACAGCAGAAACCCCCACAAGTGACCCCATTTTGTAAACTACACCTCTCAAGGAATTCATCTAGGGAAGTAGTGAGTATTTTTTAATTTTTAAATTTATACCATTGGGCAGTGAAAAAAGCATAATTATATTTTTACCACAAAAAAATGTTTTACCCTCAGATTTTACATTTTCACACAGGGCAATGGGTAAAAATGGTGCCGAAATGCGTCACACAATTTCTTCTAAAAGTGGCAATACCCCATATGTGGCTGTATCGTACTGCTCAGCCATACGGCGAGATCTGGGGGGGACGGAGTGCTATTTGACAATTGGAGAACAAATTATTGTAGAATAGGCATTTGGATTTGGGAGCACAAAATTTTCTGAATTTCTTTTGGGGGGCAAGGGCCATTTTGCTTTTCCAGAGCCTTTCTGCTACCAGTAACTTGGAAGTCCCTTATATTTTTAACAGATGACGGACCTGAGTGGGGACTAGCTTTTTTTTAGGACTGAGTTGAAGCTTTTATTGGGAACATTTTACGTAACATTTATCCGGCGCTCTAGGCTGAGCACTTACATCGGGGTTTCCATCTAAATTTCCAAGTGATGTAATTCAGATGAAACCCTTGCAGGATCCATTCACTGTAATGAGGCAGCAGAGTTACTCTGGACTCCGTCTGGCCTCTGTTTAGCGGTGTCCTTTTTTTCAGAAGTGCACAAAACTGTGGCCAACCGCACTTTTATGCACGCCTAAAACAAATGACACCGTGGGATCCCAGGCCAGACGGCATCCACAGTGGCCTATATCTGCTTCATTACAGGTAATCTTCCGTCATGGGTTCCGGCTGAATCACATATTTCAGAGATTTACACGGAAACTCTGGGGTAAGTGCTCAGCGCAGAGCGCAGGATAAATGTAAGGCTCTGCGCCTTACTGCGATCTTTGGGAGACATAATAAACTAATCAGCAGCAGGTGAAGAATTGGTTTTATTTATTTTTTACGCCGTTCCTACAATGATATAACTGATTAGATTACTTTATTCTTCGGGTCGGTGCGATTACAGAGATACCACATTTATATTGGGTTTTTATGACTGACAGCTGTCACACACTAAGAGACGCTTTTTTTTGCAAAATCTAGTTTTTGCATCGCCATATTTTGAGAGCTATAATTTTTTCAGATTTTGGCCGACAGAGTCATGTGATGGCTTGTTTTTTGCGGGACGAGTTGACCTTTTTATTGGTACCATTTTTGGGTACGTGACATTTTTTGATCACTTTCTATTTCGTTTTTTGGGAGGTAAAATTAACAAAAACCAACAATTCAGAAATTGTTTTTTGAGTTTTTTTTTATGCCGTTCTGCGTGTGGTAAAAGTGATAAGGCAGCGCTATTCTTCGGGTCAGTACGTTTACAGCGATACTACACTTACTGTATATTTTTTTATGTTTTGGCGCTTTTACACAATAAAACCATTTTATAGAAAAAATATTTTTTTTGCATTGCTTTATTCTGAGAGGTATAACTTTTTTATTTTTCGGCTGATGGAGCTGTATGGCAGCTTGTTTTTTGCGGAACAAGATAACGTTTTCAGTGGTACCATTTTTATTTCCATTTTGCTTTTTGATAGCATTTTTTTCCACTTTTTGTTTGGCAATATGAGGAAAAAGCATATTTTTTTGCTCCGTTTTTTATTTATTTTTATTACGGTGTGCACAGAAGGAGTTAATTAGTGTGACAGTTTTATAGATCGGGTTGTTTCGGACGCGGCGATACCAAATATGTGTACTTTTTTTGGTTTTGCATAAATATAAGGATTTATTGGTTTAATATTTTATTTATTTATTTTTATTTATTTTGTGATTTTTTTTTAACAGTTTAAAAACATTTTTTTTTACATTTTTACTTAGTCCGTGTATGGGACATTAATTTTTATTTTTCTGATCACTGATCTCATGTAATGTAATAGACATGTATTACATTACATGAGATCTTCGCTGACGGTTTCACAGTCAGAGTCTCCTGCCAGGCTTCAGCTGCAGGCTGAGCCAGGCAGGACACCATATATGGCAGATCTGGAGGCGGTCATGTGACCTCCAGCTGCCATAGCAACGTCAGGTCCTGGGAGGTATAAGGGGGCCGTCGGAGAGGTAAGTGGACGACCCCCTCTCCTCCTGCTGTCTTCTATATGCCGCGATCACTATAGATCGCAGCATATAGAAGACAGCAAAGGGTTAACATCATTGGGACCTAATCCAATCAGGTCCCGATGATGTCCCCTGTCAGAGCTAACGCTCTGCACCGGAATCGCAGCGCTTGCAGGACCCTGGGGGTCCTGAGCGCTGCGAGACCACCCACCGTTTTTAAACGTCGGTGCTGCACAGAGCCCAGCAAGCGCCGACGTTTATCTACAGTGGGCGGTCGGGAACCGGTTAATAAATAACATTTCCCTCATGTCTGCCTTACATCAGCACCATTTGTAAAGCATTGTTTTATTTTGTTAGCATTTTAGAAGGTTTAAAAATGTAGCAGTAATTTTTCATTTTTTTCAAGGAAATTCAAAAAAAATTTTGTTTATAGGAACCTGTCCAGTTTTGAAGTGACTTTGGGGGTCCTATATGTTGGAAACCACCCAAAAGTGATACCATTTTAAAAACTGCACCCCTCAACATATTTAAAATTGCTTTCAGGTAGTTCATTAACCCTTCTGGTTCTTTTCAGGAAGTAATAGAAAGTGGCATGACAAGAATGAAAAAGTTTATTTTTACCACCTATATTTTGATAACTTCTGAACAGGCTGCTATAGCTGGCTGACTCTAAGGCCGTTATTTGACCGTTACCTGCCATGGCAAACATCAGGATCACACAATCAAGATCTCAGGGTGTTGATGAGGTTAAAGAGGGAGCCCAAACACTCTGTTAACCATTTAGATTCTGTAGTCACTATTGACAGCAGAATCTAAGGAGTTAAACGTCCATGGTCGGTGCTAACACTGATCTAGGCTGATGCAGCAAGTTGTCAGCTATAGTGTACAGGTGACCGTTACAGGATTGTCACCTGTCAGGGAACGCTAGTCTCTTATATCGCAGGTCAGTAAAAAGATGTCTTATGGTCACTAAGGGGTTGTAGCGTCGGCGTCTCTGTCTCCTGCTCGGTAGAGACGCCGATCCCCTTACCGCAGAAGCCCCAGAACGGCTTCCACTGCTCCTCCTCCTGGCTCCCATGCTGTGATGGCCCAGGTTGCGCGCACCACACGCAGATTCCCGGACACTGTGCTTAGGGCGTGCGCTCCCTGCTTCTTCAAGGGGCTGCGCGCACCGTCTTAAAATGTCCCCGGCCAATGGCCGGAGGACATCTGTTGTTTAAGGCACCTCCTCCAAAATGGAGGTGCCTGTGCAATGCTGAAGTTTGTTTGCTAAAACACTCTCTCCAGCCCTCAGGTCCTTGTGCTGTTCACCAGCCTGTCTATCAGCCATGTCCACCAGCTGAACTACCAGCCGTGTCCGCCTGTCCGCCTACCAGCCGTGCCCGCCTTCCATCCGTGCCTATCTACCGTGCCAGTTGGCGACCTGTCATCTGTCCTGTGGAACCCTGGGTCTTTTGAGAGGAGGACACGGGCTGCTTGGAATGGTGGAGACCCTCATCCCCTCTTTTAGTCTCCCCTGATGAATCTTTTTTAGGAGGAAACGCGTTGGGAGCAGGATACCTCCAATATGTTTTGGTCATGAATAATAGGATGACATTACACCAGGATGAATCAAGCCATGATGCACTTTAGGATTGGGTGAGATTGTTTCATTTTGCTTGGTATAACCCGAAGGATTCTTTCAGTGAGGCTTTGTTGATTTTCCCTGACATAGTCCACGGTACCTTTTTGAATAGAGGTCAAGTGGGATTTTACTGTATAGTCCATGGTACCCCTTTTTTTTTGCTTAAGGGCATGTGGGATTTCATTGTATACCTTATTATCTGAGCGCATACATGGTATCTCTATATGATTGTTATTAATAAATGTCAACCAATACTAGTAAGGGTAATATTTAATTGTATGATCCTCAATCCTCTGGATGAATTGAGGTTATCTTTTCTAAACTCTACATACTTGGTATTTGGCATTTTGAGGTGTGGTTTGCATGTATACACAATTCTAAATTATCTATGGTAATTCAGAAGACCCAGGGTTCATAATTTGGCCCATCAGGGTTTTTTTTTTTAAATCAAATATTTTTTATTGTTAAAACTTTTTTTGTAACACAACAGTAAAACATATAAAACAACCCAACCAAAGAAGGGACCCAGTCCCTATTCTGTCCCTCCCCCCACAACACATCGCCCTTTCAAACAAAACATTTTGAGTTAAATGTTCCACAGTTCTGTCCACAGCAAATTAACAATCTTACAGTATGAATAGTCACAATTGTATTAAGGGGTATCTAACTCTTGCTTTGGATCAGTTATATACGTGCCTAAAGCAGTCCAATGTAGGATTTTGCACCTGTCAAGTAATCTATACACCAATCATAGCAGACCAAGTCGAAATCTATGCAGTTCTCTGGATGCAAGGCCGGAGCCGTCAATCCATGGAGCCCATATTTTTTCAAATTTAGAGATGGCCTTCCTTTTCAGATATATACTTTTTTCCAGATTTAATAACCAATTAATCTTATTTATAAATTCCGTCACCGTGGGCGCCTGCTCTGATAACCAATGTTGGGCTATTAGTTTCCTAGCTACAGTGCCTACAAGTATTATTCAACCCCCTGCAGATTTAGCTGGTTTGATAAGATGCAAATAAGTTAGAGCCTTCAAACTGCAAACGAGAGTAGGTTTTATGAACAGAAGCATAAATCTTACAAACCAAAAAGTTATGTTGCTCAGTTGAATTTTATTAAATTTTAAACATAAAAGTGTGGGTCAATTATTATACAACCCCTATGTTTAATATTTTGTGGAATAACCCTTGTTTGCAATTACAGCTAATAATCGTCTTTTATAAGACCTGATCAGGCCGGCACAGGTCTGTGGAGTTATCTTGGCCCACTCCTCCATGCAGATCTTCTCCAAGTTATCTAGGTTCTTTGGGTGTCTCATGTGGACTTAATTCTTGAGCTCCTTCCACAAGTTTTCAATTGGGTTAAGGTCAGGAGACTGACTAGGCCACTACAACACCTTGACTTTTTCCCTCTTGAACCAGGCCTTGGTTTTCTTGGCTGTGTGCTTTGGGTCGTTGTCTTGTTGGAAGATGAAATTACGACCCATCTTAAGATCCTTGATGGAGGAGCGGAGGTTCTTGGCCAAAATCTCCAGGTAGGCCGTGCTATCCATCTTCCCATGGATGCGGACCAGATGGCCAGGCCCCTTGGCAGAGAAACAGCCCCACAGCATGATGCTGCCACCACCATGCTTGACTGTAGGGATGGTATTCTTGGGGTCGTATGCAGTGCCATCCAGTCTCCAAACGTCACGTGTGTGGTTGGCACCAAAGATCTCGATCTTGGTCTCATCAGACCATAGAACCTTGAACCAGTCTGTCTCAGAGTCCTCCAAGTGATCATGAGCAAACTGTAGACGAGCCTTGACATGACGCTTTGAAAGTAAAGGTACCTTACGGGCTCGTCTGGAACGGAGACCATTGCGGTGGAGTACGTTACTTATGGTATTGACTGAAACCAATGTCCCCACTGCCATGAGATCTTCCCGGAGCTCCTTCCTTGTTGTCCTTGGGTTAGCCTTGACTCTTCGACAAGCCTGGCCTCGGCACGGGAGGACACTTTCAAAGGCTGTCCTGGCCGTGGAAGGCTAACAGTAGTTCCATAAGCCTTCCACTTACGGATGATGCTCCCAACAGTGGAGACAGGTAGGCCCAACTCCTTGGAAAGGGTTTTGTACCCCTTGCCAGCCTTGTGACCCTCCACGATCTTGTCTCTGATGGCCTTGGAATGCTCCTTTGTCTTTCCCATGTTGACCATGTCTGAGTGCTGTTCACAAGTTTGGGGAGGGTCTTAAATAGTCAGAAAAGGCTGGCAAAAGAGATCTTTAATCCACACATGTGAAGCTCATTATTCTTGGTGCCTGAACTACTTCTTAATACTTTTGGGGGACCAAACAGAATTCTTGTGGTTTGACACTCTGAATTAACTTTTAACGTTTTTAAAAAACAAAACAAAAAAAAAAAATTTGCTGCAGTGCATTTCCCACTTCCAGGCTGATCTACAGCACAAATGTCACAATGCCAAGTTAATTCCGCATGTGTCAACCAGCTAAATCTGCAGGGGGTTGAATACTACTTGTAGGCACTGTATGTATAACATGTGTGCCACCGCTATTTTGCCATGTTCGTCAGTGCTCAGATCTTCTATATATCCCAGTATACATACTAATGGTGAGGGATCTGAATCGACTGAGTATGTTCTATCAATGATCGCTATTACATCCCTCCAGAAGTTTTCCAGAGCAGGGCAGGTCCACATCATATGAAGCATGTTAGCCGGGGATGTTTTACATCTAGCACATAGGGAGTCTGGTCGAAGCCCTATATCGTGGAGAAATTGGGGTGTTCTATATGACTGGTGCAGCACCTGTAAGTGGGAGAATCTATGGGACTCACTCAGAGATAACTGGGGAACTCTTTCCAGTATTTCAGACCACAGCCCCTCTTCAATAGGGCCTATCAAGCCCTCCCATATTTCTTTTGATCTTATGGGGTGTTTTGCTAATACCAGGTCCAGCAGACCCCTATAAAGCAATGAGAATTATGTGAGCTAGCCATTCTCTGTATTATAGCATTTTGAGGAACTCCGTTACTTAGGACAAGACTCTCTGCCTGATATGCATGTCGTAACTGAAGGTACTTATAAACTTCGGTGTTGGGCAGTCCATATTCATTTTGTATCTGTGAAAACTCCTTGAGTGAATCTCTCGCTAAAACATGAGTGAATATTTCTAGTCCTTTTAGACTCCAATTTTTAAACCCTTCCAATTTATATAGGTTAGGGAGCCATGGCGTTTCTCACAGTGATGTAAATTGTGAGATCCCTTGTATCCCCTGTAATTTCCTCACTGCCCACCAAAGTTTGTGTATTAACAGCGTAGTTGGGGTTCTACAAGAGGGTGTCTTAAATTTGTGAGCATCCAATGCTTCATAGAGTCTGAGTGATTTAAAATGTGATTGGAGTAGAAGACGTTGAGCCTCCCCTCCCCCTCCAGGGTCGTCCCACCCACGAATATGCTGGAGCTGAGCTGCCATATAATAAACCCACGGATTTGGGACAGCAAGGCCACACATTATTTTATCTCTTTGCAAAGTTTCCAGTTTAATTCTTGGAGCTTGTTTTCCCCAGATTAAGTCCCTGAACATGCTGTTTGCTTTAAGGAAATATCTCTGGGGAATCCATATTGGAGAATTATGCAATACATATAGCAATTGTGGCATCCAGATCATCTTGACCAAGTTAGTGTGGCCCACCACTGACAGTGGCAATTTAGACCACGTGTCCAGTTTACACTTGAATCTGGCCAGTATTGGGTTGAGGTTTAGTTTCTCATAGTCAGTGACTTTAGATGTTACATTAATACCCAAATATTTAAATTCATTGACCACTTGTAAGCCCGAGTCAGTATAGCGAGGTGCATTAATGTTCCCATTATCTATTGGAAGCAGTACTGACTTAGTCCAATTAATCGCCAAACCCGAAAATTTCCCAAACTTCTCGATTGTCTCCATAGCTACAGCTAATGTTTTGGAGGCTTCCGATAAAAATAGTAGTGCATCGTCAGCATAAAGCGCAATTTTCTCCTCTATATTCCCTCTGCGAAATCCCATTATGCCAGGGTGCATCCTGATAGCCGCAGCTAGTGGTTCAATGGCCAGTGCGAACAGTAAAGGGGACAATGGGCAGCCCTGCCGGGTACCCCTCCCCAGTTCAAAGGCTGAAGTAAGACGCCCATTTACCCTTAATCGTGCCAATGGCCTCTCATATAGTAGCTTGATCCATGAAATAAATCCAGCAACCATACCAAATTTCTCCAAAACTACCCATAGATATTCCCATTCAGCAGAGTCAAACGCTTTAGCAGCGTCTAGCGAGCAAATAACCCTGTCTCCTGCATTGTCCACTGGCAGCTGAAGATTAAGAAATAGTCTACGGATATTAACGGCTGTAGACCTAGCTGGCATAAAGCCCGATTGATCACTATGTATAACATTAGATATTATGTTATTTAACCTGGAGGCCAGAACTTTTGCTATAATTTTAATGTCCGTAGGTAGCAGGGATATAGACCTATAGGATTCAGGAAGCAATGGATCCTTACCCGGTTTGGGTATCACTACGATAACTGCTTCTCTCATTGAGAGGGGCAGAATGCCTTCCCTTGCTGCCTCCTGGAAGGTGCACAGCAATTGAGGTAGTAATATATCCCCAAATTTTTTGTATATTTCCATAGGGAACCCGTCCAACTCTGGTGATTTATTATTGGCCATTGAAGCTGTGGCCATTTGTAACTCCTCTAATTGCAGGGGACTATTTAAGTATTTTTTATCTGCTTCAGAGATAGCTGGAAGATCAATCCCCTCCAAATAAGTCAGGATTTGTTCTCTGCTAAATCGTGTTTTGGTTCTGTATAAGTCCTGATAAAATTCTCTGAAAGCATTTGACATTTGATCTGGCTGATTAACCATTGCACCTTCCTTATTTTATAAAGGATGTCCCTATTTGAGCCCTTGCAATCATAGCCAGTAAATGCCCTGCCTTTTCCCCTTCTTCATAAAAATGTGTTTGGGAAAATAGTCGCTTATTCTTGGCCTTCTCCCTAATGTGTGTGGAGTATGCCTCCTGATATTATTATAGGGAGGGGGAATGTAGACTGCCACTAGTAATAATTATTTGGTGAATATTCTACAATGAATCCAATGAATCTGCCCTCCTCATCCACCTTAGTGGATATCAATTCAAAAGGGATAGATCTATGTACTAAAATACTGACACCCCTCGAGTAACTTGAAAAGGTAGAATGAAAACTATGGCTAATCCATGAACGCTTCAGGGTCGCTATATTACTTTTTTCTAGATGCGTTTCCTGCAGACATACCACTGCTGGTTAATTTCCCCGTATATATTCAATGACAGCCGTCCTCTTTAAGGGGTCTCCCAACCCTCTCACGTTCCAAGAAAGGAATTTTACTTGGTTAGCCATTAGGATATAACACATAGGGGAAGGACAGGATATACATGACAAGCGTTAACATAACTCCGGTTCCCAAATACAAGGCTATGATAATACCCTCTTTTCCATACAAGATCACTGTAATCCATATGGGTGGCAGAACTGCGCAGCACAATCTATAAACATACAACTTACAAAAACATACAAACAGAAAAATACCGATCCATCCAGAAAAAACAGATGGATGGGGGTACCAGTCCAACTTGCACCCGCACATGAAGCCAGCGAGCAACCTACAAAAAGAGAAAAATAAACGTTTCTTGGGAGCCTGCCATTTTAGGATAATAGACAAAATATCCATTTTCCACTGGGCCATGGGTTACTTGGTAAGAATTATGACTCCAACAGTCAATCAGATATCTTCTGATGGCACATGACTTAAGTTATACGTCTTCATTCAACGTTGTGGGTTCTGGCGAAGTTGCTGTTCATTTAGATCAAGCCAGCGGAGTGCTTCCTTAGGATTTTCAAAAAAGGAGGTCCCTCCCAGGGCGGCCACTCTGAGTTTCGCTGGGTAAAGCATGGAGTATGGTATTTGTAGCTGGCTTAGCCGGCGTTTCACATCCACAAATTGTGCCCTGCGTTTTGACACTTCAATGGAGTAGTCAGGGAAAAAGGACACCTTTTGGCCATTGACTGAGATGTCCCCTTTATCACGAGCTGCCTTAAGGATGTTGTCACGGTCCTTATAGTGAAGCAGCTTCATTAGGACTGGCCGCGGCGAGGCGCTGGGTATCAGCCGAGTAGGAACTCTGTGCGCCCTTTCCACAGCAAATAGAGGGGTCAGGTGTTCTACCCCAAACAGGGAGAGCAGCCATTTCTCAAAATACTCAGTAGGGTTATTGCTCTCGTTTTTTTCAGGGATGCCAATTACCCTTATATTATTCCGCCTGAGTCTGTTCTCCAGATCGTCAATTTTAGCCAGCAATGCCAGGATCTGTTGGTCATGTCTGCGATTGTCACTGATAATTTGGGGCTGTTTATCCTCCAAATCACTAATTCTCCCCTCAGCTACTGTGGTCCGATCTGTTACTTTCTGCAGCCCCTGTCTCATAGGAAAGTTCTTCCTTAATCTCACCCATTTGATTATTAAGTGAGGACAGGACAGATCCATACTGTGTAACAGCCATGAAAATATCCTTAATTGTAGGGTCTTCTGTCTGCTGGGTTGAGAGAGTGCTGAAGGGGTTAACCTCTGGCTGTCATTGTTATCTGCATTGTTACATTCTACTGGGAGAGCAGAGAAGCAATTAGCCATCTCCCTCATCTGTGCTTGCACTGTATTACTCAAGGGGGCTGCTCTGTTTGTCTTAGCATAACTAGCTAGTTTAACTGCAGCGTTCATGGGAGTAGACTTGCCTGGTGCATCTAGAGATGTGGAAAGTTCGGTTTCTCGGCGCCATCTAGAGATTGTCTGTCTGCTCCTGCAGTCACCTCATGGAGCCTTCTGCCTGCTTTCCCAGCCATAAAAAAACTCCTCTGTTGTGCAACGATGGTTACAGGAGCTTAGAGGGAGATATTATCTCTGGTTTTATTACTATTTAGGGCCCAGTGGAGACTTTTACAGGCTGTTGCTCCCAGAGCTGATCTGTCCTGCGACCGCTCACATGTCCAGCCAAGCCATGCCCCGAGTGCCCAATATTTACATTGGCTCGAGGTACGGATTCGGGATTGCCCACGACTTTGGCTTCATATGGGCCCTGAGGGGCTACAAGTCAGCCAGTGGAGCTCCAATCCGGAATGCAGCAGTAGTGAGAAGTCTGCTAGAAGCTCTGAAGTTACCTAGGCAAGTGGCTATGACCAAAATTAAGGCTCATGGGAAGCTGAATTCAGAGGAAGCCAAGGGCTGACATTACAGCAAAAGCAGCAGCTATGGAACCAATATTTCCAGAGGAAGCAGAGCTGTCGGGGGGTACAGAGGTGTTTGTGCTCACCAGAAGTCGGAGACAACGAGGAGATGAGGAAGAAACGGGAATGAGAAATTTGGGGTTGGAAGATGAAGAGGAGCAAAGACTGGAAGAGAATCCGACACACAGGACTTAAGTGGACCGTCAGAATGCGGTAACGGAAGGAAAACAAGGATTGAAAACAAGAAGTGATTGAAAGTGATCAAGGACCCGCCTTCACTGCAGAAGTTACCAAATCAATCTGGGAGATGATTGGGGCGGATGTGGGCCTGCATACTCCTTATCATCCTCAAAGTAACGGCAAAGTTGAAAGGATGAATGGCACTTTAAAAAACAAAATTCTTAAAGCCAGTAAAGAATTGTCACTTCCATGGCCGGAAGTGCTGCCTATTGCCCTATACTCAATCCGAAATACCCTGAGACAACCCACAGGACTCACACCATATGAGATCTTGTTTGGGGGGGCCACCTAGAATGGGTCGATATTACCCAGAGCAGCTTAGTTCAGGGAATGATAAGCTTGTGAATTTTGTTGTCGGACTTGCTAAAGAGTTAAAACTAACACATGCTACAGTGTACTCTTCTATTCCAGACTCAGATCTAGAACCAGGTACTCACAGCATCCAACCTGGAGATTTTGTCTGGATAAAGAACCCACAACCCTGATGTTCCTTTGTCTGATGACAGTAGCTGAGGGGAGTCTTTGTTATGGTAACACGTGCATTCCAAGCAATTATTACTAAAGAGAATGATATTCCAGTTTTCTGGTACAACACTTCCTTGAATGTGGTGACATGAAGATTAGGATTAGATTGGAGGGCAAATAGACTGGGGAATGTGCCTTAACTAAAGCAATAATGTATGTTTACCTTATATCTGAGTCCCATGAATCCAAAGAGGAAATAAAGGCTGCGTTTACAGGCACATACAGGGCCAAGAGAGAAGTTAACCCCAAAGGCAGTTTTGACCCACATATATATATTGATGTTCTCGGAGTGCTTAGGGGGGCGCCAGACGAATTCAAGGCCTGAGACCAAGTGAAGGCGGGATTTCAGTCCATAATACCCATAATAACCGTTAACAAGAACGTAGATTGGATAAATTACATATATTATAACCAACAAAGATTTGTCAATTACACCAAAGATGCCTTACAAAGGATAGCTGACCAACTAGCACCGACATCTACCATGGCTTTCCAAAACAGAATAGCTCTGGATATGTTACTAGCAGAGAAAGGAGGGGTATGCAAAATGATAGGTGAGCATTGTTGTACGTATATCCCAGACAATACCGGTCCCACAGGGAAAGTTACTAAGGCTCTCAAAATCTATGAACAAACAGTTCCCCTTAGAACAAAAGTGTTGTACCAGAGAGATTCCCGGAAGTAAATGAGTTTGTAAAGTTAATATCCATATTTCTGTGTTAGGGGTGGCCCTCGATTACTCAGTCACTAGATCTTTTAGGGTCTCCACCCCTTTCCTGTAGGTCTTCGTACGAGTTATATTTAGGAACGTCGGTGGGTCCGTCTAAAAGGGACGGGGCGCCCGTCACATCGTAGGGTTCCAGATTAGCTTTAACATAGGGTCAATCTCTTCTCCCCCTCTGATTTTTAGCATATAGATATTAAAAGCAAATAATTGATTTTAGGGGGAGTTTGTCAAGGTAAAATATATATTATAGAAAATCAATTAGTGTCTTTTAATAGATTACCTATTCAGTGTGAATCAATATAGCGATGATGGAATAATCTATGTGTATGTATGCAAATGTGTATATGCACATGGATTATGTTAATAGTTAATGAATATATAACTAACAGCTTCTGTTCTAATTTATAGACACGAACAACTAACTGATTTCCTGGGAATGAAGTATGCATGTGCACGGCTGATAACAGAGAGATTCATGTCGAGTTGGCAAAGATGGCGCTGAGGGGCGAACTCACCCCCTCCATCGGAATTCCTAAGGCGTTACTCAAACCAAGAGATACATAGATGGACAAATTATAGCGTGCCGAGTTATCAGAAAAGAGCAATAAATTTTACTAATCCCACCTAGAAGGAGAATGCCCCACGTCTACGTAATAAAGTATGCCATTGTGCCATTTTGGGTGGTTCAGTTTCTGAGTGAGGTTTATCAATCAGATTAGCAGATTTGGTTAATTAGCTTCTCTGCATGCACTCAGACATCTTTAATTTGGAGGAGAGCAGTTACCTAGTGTATCTTATATTGTGTGCAATATAATATGCACACAAGTATATGTAGATGGACATATATACCCACACGTGTAGTGTGCATTTACTTATATGAGACATATGTACAGTGAGATCTCTCTATATCACATATCTATACTAATCTATATATACTATGAAATATATCATAAAGAGCAAAAGATAAAAGCTTTATTACCATGGCTGTACCGTCCTTGGTGCTGGAGCTTGTGACAGTAATGTGATGTCTCCTCAGCCATAGGTGCTTGTTTCACAATAAGATGCTACAGATTGAAGATAGAGGAGGGTGGGTGTGCTAGGTACTGGCTTACAGGCCAGTGCAATGCATGATGGAACTTGTAGTATTAAAACACAGGAAGTCAGGAGACAGGAAGTTGTTGATTAACCCCATTAGAGCTGGAGCCAGCACTTCTTTAAAATCAGAAGGAATCTCCAGTTCTCGAGGAGGCACATCTTCTGGTATCCCTCGCAATTTTACAATGTTTCCTCGAAATCCACTAGTTTAGTTTGTATTGCTTACAATTCATCTGGGAGTTCATTATGTGCAGCTATCAGCTTGTTGTGTGATTTTGCAAAGGCTCCCATTTTATTTTCCATGTGAGATACTCTTATCTAGTCCCTTAGTTACTGTTAGAACCCTCCTGTTTGTTTTTTCTATCTTGTGTTTTGCGGTCACGTGACCATCTGCCTTTATATTCCAGCTCCGCCCTTGTGGCTGTGCTGGACTTCAGTGTTTTACTGTTTCTCTAGCCTGGTGCTTCTGTGCCTTTCCCTGTCAAGTTCGCTTGGTGCTCTGGGACCTCTAGTACTTTTTGTCAGTTTGTCTTTTTGTGTTCTGCAACAACTTCTGTTTAGGAGGTGTCCCATTTTTGTCCCAGTCCTTAGTTCTTTTAGGGACCTCTCCCTTAATTCTATAGGTCTTCGTTCAGACTAGCCTAGGACTAAGGCGGGTCTGTTCACTAGGAACAGGCAGCCCGCTACATTGTAGGGATTCAGCTTAGTCTTACTGTAGGGACAGCCTTCCCCTATCTTTCCTTAGTACTTGTTGCAGATCATAACAGTTACAGTTTGTATAGTCAATAATAAAGTGGCAAAGTCCTTCTACATAGAACTGCTGCCACCAGCATATCTCTAAGTAAGTTGCCTGATGCTGGTTCATCTTATGTGGTGAACTGTGCCAGTGCTATTGAAGAACTAGATATAGCAGAGCTGGATGTCTCCCCTGCTGACACTTGCAGCTCCTCCTCCAGCCTCTGTCTGTGTGAAGCTGGATTAACTGTGGGAGAGAAAATATCTTTAATACATGTGAGGAATGCTTGTTTCTTTCGCATTCCTCACATGTATTAAAGCTGTCAAACAGTCGCAAATCATGTTCACGGGAGTGATTCAAACATATCACCGAGTACGCTGAAGATACTCAGTACTCGCCTGAGAATACTCGCCGAAAGGGTTAACCGAACATGCTTGCTCATCACTATGTGCGACATATCTCTCTGATTTAAGGACATGATAATTCAAAGTTTGAAAATTGCTATATTTTCAAAATTTTCGCCAAATTTCCGATTTTTTAACAAAGTAACGCAACTGATATTGAAGAAATTTTTACCACTATCATGAAGCACAATATGTCACAAAAAACAGTCCCAGAATCAGTGGGATCCGTTGAAGCGTTCCAGAATTATTACCTCAAAGTGACAGTGGTCAGAATTTTAAAAACTGGCCTGGTCTTTAACGTGCAAACCACCTTTGGGGGTAAAGGGGTTAAGGCAAATAAGTGGAATGTTCTGTAATGGCCACGTCATTCACCAGATCTCAACCCGATCGAGATGCATTTCACAGGCCGTAGACTAAACTTAAGGCAGAAAGACTCACAAACTAGCATGAACTGAAGTTAATTGCAGTGAAGGCGGCAAAGCCTCACAAAGGAGTAAACCCAGCCTTTGGTGATGTCCATGGCTTCCAGACTTCAGGCCATCATTGCTGCAAAGGATTTTATTCCTGCCATTTCTTTGAGCTGGACAATATATTCATGTAGTTTCCCATGGCTGGGTGTCCATTAGCCGGGTCTCAGTACTTCTTAGCCCTTATCCACATGGACTCTACTTGACAAATGGTAAGGTTTTAGGACGTTAGGACCGTCCCGAATAGGGTCACCGAGGCGTGTTGGGATGGCTTTTACTATTTTTTGATCAAAATTATGTTAACTAAGCACCTTATATTATTTTCATGCACTCACTGTTGTTGTTCATTTACTGCAAGAGTATTTACTTACTATGTTTTTATCTTGGGTCTTTTAAAGTATTAAACATGAACATTGTATTTATGGTAAAGTTAATTTGTCCGATTACTTTTGAGCCGCTGAAATGAGGAGGGTTTGTGGAAAAATGATTGCAATTCCTAAACGTTTCACAGGATATTTTTGTTCAACTCTTTTAATTAAACCTGAAAGTCTCCACTTCTATTGTATCTCAGTTGTTTCATTTAAAATCAAAATTCATGGCCTGCAGAGCTGAAATCACGAAGATTCAATCACTGTCCAAATATTTCTGGACCTAACTGTATTCATATATTTACACTATTTGGACAAATATTGCATCTCTTGCCCCCAAAACAAAACTCAAAATGTTCTCCTGTCCCTTTTACTAACTCCCAATCCCAAAATCGAAAAAGACATTCGGAGTTGCCAATCCTCCCTCTTTTGTAGACTTCTGGAAATAAAGCATTTTCTGCCTCGGCTCTTTACTTCCTACAAAACAACATGGTGGGAAAACTAACCACTCAGTTATACTCAATAACTAATCAGTTATTTTTTATTACAGGTTTTGTTTTTTTTAAAGGGAAATTACAATAAAATGTCACCAATCCCTTTTTCTCCGTCTTCCAATCCATAATGCTGGGGTAAGATTATCTCTACAGAGACCCCTGTACAGGAATATTAGGGCTCCAGCGACATCACATCTATTATACAGAGAATAGCGCTATCTCCATAGCTCTGTACACAAGGACATAGAGATCAGACAAGGTCCTCATATTCAGGCCGCTTCTATTTTACTCCAACCCTCTTTATAAGAACAAGATCAGAGTCTCATTATACCGAGTAGAGAAGCTCCAGGGACAAAGACCCCGTCTGCTCCTAACACGCTGGGGGCCCGGAGTATCCAGCCACGGGGCCCGGATTCTCTCATTTGTGGCCCCAGCGTCTCTTGTAGAATAAATCCCTTTCTCATCCAGCCCTGTAGTAATGACTTTGTTATCAGGTTTTGTAGGAGGGTTCGTCTGACTCCATCTTATGTTATCAATATCTGTGCGAGAAACAAGAGACGTCCCAGCACAGTTTTACCGAGTGTCCAGTGTCAGTTCTTTTACAGTCTGATACACCTGATACACCTCGTACATACGCGGCTCCGCTCCGTACACCTCGTACACACGCGGCTCCGCTCCGTACGCCTCGTACACAAGCGGCTCCGCTCCGTACGCCTCGTACACGCGCGGCTCCGCTCCGTACACCTCGTACACACGCGGCTCCGCTCCGTACACCTCGTACACACGCGGCTCCGCTCCGTACACCTCGTACACATGCGGCTCCGCTCCGTACACCTCGTACACACGCGGCTCCGCTCCGTACACCTCGTACACTCGCGGCTCCGCTCCGTACACCTCGTACACTCGCGGCTCCGCTCCGTACACCTCGTACACTCGCGGCTCCGCTCCGTACACCTCGTACACACGCGGCTCTGCTCCGTACGCCTCGTACACACGTGGCTCCGCTCCGTACACCTCGTACACGCGCGTCTCTGCTCCGTACACCTCGTACACTCGCGGCTCCGCTCCGTACACCTCGTACACACGCGGTTCTGCTACATCCACACTGTAAACCCCTCCTGACCCCACACATAAACTTCAGCTCATCCAGCACCATGACAACCAGCACAGCAGAGTCCTGCATCCACTGAGGCCCCTGATCATGTGACCCCTGACTCCTCCCCTCCTGTGACCTCATCACAGGTCCTGTGCGCACAGAACAGTCATATATGTGGTGGCGGCTCTGCAGGTGGAGGTATGTGGAGACCCCCATTACTGGGCGCAGGGGGCATTAACCCCTTCAGCACCGAGACTATTTTGGGGTCTTCTGTTGCCCCTTTATAAGAATCATACGGTTTTTGTTCTGTTTCCTGTAATAGATACATACGATCCAACTATGGAGACAGGAAGGGAGGAAACGTATTGTTCTCATAGTACAGGGCCCCTTTACTGCCCCCACAGTGTAATGCCCCCATTATGCCCCTTATGCAGTATGTATGATGCCCCCACACAGTGTAATGCCCCCATTATGCCCCTTATGCAGGATGTATAATGCCCCCACACAGTGTAATGCCCCCATTATGCCACTTATGCAGTATGTATGATGCCCCCCACAGTGTAATGCCCCCATTATGCCCCTTATGCAGTATGTATGATGCCCCCACACAGTGTAATGCCCCCATTATGCCCCTTATGCAGGATGTATGATGCCCCCACACAGTGTAATGCCCCCATTATGCCCCTTATGCAGTATGTATGATGCCCCCACACAGTGTAATGCCCCCATTTTGCCCCTTATGCAGGATGTATAATGCCCCCACACAGTGTAATGCCCCCATTATGCCACTTATGCAGGATGTATGATGCCCCCCACAGTGTAATGCCCCCATTATGCCCCTTATGCAGAAAACCAGGGGAGGAGTCCTGAGGAGATAATTTGCATATTCCCACTGCATTTTGGGGTAAGTGAAGAGTCTCCGCGAGCTCAAAGAACACTGGATTTTGGCTGTTGGAGCTGAAAAGAGGACATTTGGAAACCAGGGGAGGAGTCCTGAGGACATAATTTGCATATTCCCACTGCATTTTGGGGTAAGTGAAGAGTCTCCGCGAGCTCAAAGAACACTGGATTTTGGCTGTTGGAGCTGAAAAGAGGACATCGGTAAACCAGGGGAGGAGTCCTGAGGAGATAATTTGCATATTCCCACTGCATTTTGGGGTAAGTGAAGAGTCTCCGCGAGCTCAAAGAACACTGGATTTTGGCTGTTGGAGCTGAAAAGAGGACATCGGTAAACCGCGCGCCTACCATTTTGAAGCTTTTTTTTTAAGCTTTTTTCACTGTTTTCAGAACATTAACAATAAGAACATGGAAGAGTCCAGGAGCCATTTGGTGAGCTGCATATCCTGCTACATGTTCACAGACTTGCCAGTGGAAAAGCCAGACTTCACATGCCAGAAATGCAAGCTTGTGTCCCTGTTGGAGGAAAAGTTGCGAAATCTAGAAGAGAGGTTAACTACCTTGAAAATCATTAAGGAAGGTGAAGAGTTCTTAGACAGAGCAGAATTATCTCTTCATGATTCAGAAAGAGAAGAAATTCGAACTGCACCTGACGAAACAGAGGAATGGAAGCATGTGACCCACAGAAGCAGGAGGATCGAGAGGCAGTCAGCACCCATACTGCTCAGGAACCAGTACCAGGCTCTCACGCAGGAGAACCATGAAGAAATACAGCAAAATAAGACTTTGCCAGCAATGAATAACCTTGTAAGCCCTCAGAATCCTCCTGGATGGAGAAAGAAGAATGTTGTGAAGAAAAAACGGAGAGTGGTGGTCATGGGGGATTCCCTGTTAAGAGGAACAGAGGCCGCTATCTGCAGACCAGACATAACCTCAAGAGAAATGTGCTGTCTTCCAGGAGCAAAAATTAAAGATGTGTCTGACAGGATATCAAGACTCTTCAGACCTACAGATCACTACCCATTCCTGCTAATACATGTGGGGACAAATGACACCGCAAGAAAGGACCTGGAAACCATCTGCAGTGACTTTGAAGACTTAGGCAAGAAAGTGAAAGAATTGGGAGCGCAGGTGGTCTTCTCATCCATCCTCCCAGTGGATGGCCATGGAACAATGAGGTGGAATAAGATTCTACAGGTGAACAACTGGCTACGTCGATGGTGCCGTCAACAAGGATTTGGATTTCTGGATCACGGAATGAATTACCTATACGATGGACTACTTGCTAGAGATGGGGTGCACCTTACGAAGACTGGAAAACATGTATTTGGAAGTCACCTTGCTACACTCATCAGAAGAGCTTTAAACTAGAACAATGTGGGAAGGGAAGCAAAAGGCCAGAAAAAGCCATACAGCTGACAAATACTATTGAGATCTCTGCTACTGGAAGTGGAAAAGAAGAACAAAGACAAAAAAATCTAAATAATAAAAATATGGGAGGAAGAGAAACCAATCACAAACTAAAATGTTTTTATACAAATGCACAAAGCATGGGCAACAAACAAGGAGAATTGGAACTACTAATGCAGGAAAAGGAATATGATGTCATTGGAATCACTGAAACTTGGTGGGACGATACACATGATTGGAATAAAAGGCTAAAAGGATACAACTTATTTGCAAGAAACAGACTTGATAAACGAGGAGGAGGTGTTGCATTGTATGTTAGAAAAGCGTATATCTGCACAGAGATTGAAGCTTCAGAGACTGGGAGTTCTGTGGAAACTGTTTGTGTAAGAATACAAGGAGAGAACAACGGAAAGGACACCATTGTAGGCATTTACTACAGGCCACCTGGGCAAGCTGAAGATATGGATGAACTCTTTATGTATCAAATGACCAAGTTCTCCAAAAAATATGACGTAGTGGTCATGGGAGATTTCAACTATCCAGACATTTGTTGGGAATCTCTCTCAAGTAAAACTAACAGGTCAAGCAAATTCTTATCCTCTCTTGCTGACAACTTTATCTTCCAAAAGGTAGGGGAGAAAACAAGGGGATCTGCTACTTTGGATCTAATCCTTATAAACAGGGAGGAAATGGTTGAGGAGGTAAAGGTGGCTGGGACCCTAGGAGGCAGCGATCATGCTATTATAGAATTTTGGATAACTAGAGGAGGAAGACATGTGAAGACTCAAACTTCAAGGTTAGATTTTAGAAAGGCAGATTTTAAGAGACTCAGAAAGAGAATAGGAGGGATCCAATGGCTGGATGTCCTTAAGGACAAAAATGTCCAGGAAGGATGGGAAATTTTTAAAAATGAGATTCTCAAAGCACAATCGTTAACAATCCCGAAAAGTAGGAAGAATGGGAAGCATTTAAGGAAACCAGGATGGATGAACACAGAACTTAAACACATGCTAAAAAGAAAGAAAGAAATGTTTATTAAATGGAAAGAGGAAGGCATATCTAAAGAAGATTATAATGCAGTCTGCAGATCCTGTAGGGCACGTATCAGGTTAGCTAAAGCTGACAATGAATTAAGGCTTGCAAGAGATGTCAAAAGCAATAAAAAAGGATTTTGGGGGTATGTCAAAAGTAAAAGAAAAGTCAAAGATGCTATAGGATTTTTACAGGATGAAAATGGAGAAATGGTAAGAGAGAATGTTGAGAAGGCCGAACTTTTTAATTCCTATTTTGCATCTGTTTTCTCTCAGAAAGAAAATGTAACATCAACTGATCTTCACTGTCCTTTTAAAGGAATAGAGGAATCCAAGTTATCAGTAAACAGAAAGATTGTGAGGGAATATTTAGCTAACATAAATGAGTTCAAGTCTCCAGGTCCAGATGAATTACACCCCAGAGTACTGAAGGAGATTGTAGAAGAAATTTTAGAACCACTCTCCATAATCTTTGAAAATTCTTGGAGAACAGGAGAAGTCCCAGAAGACTGGAGAAGAGCAAATGTTGTTCCTATCTTCAAAAAGGGGAAGAAGGTGGACCCAGGGAACTATAGGCCGGTGAGTCTGACTTCTATACCAGGAAAGATCTTTGAACAAATTATTAAACAACATGTATGTAAGTACATGGATAAGAATGAAGTGATTAACCAAAGTCAGCATGGGTTTGTAACTAACAAGTCATGTCAGACTAACTTAATTTCCTTCTATGACAGAATCACTGACTGGGTGGATCAGGGAAATGCTGTAGATATAGTATATCTTGACTTCAGCAAAGCATTTGACAAAGTATCTCACATCATCCTTATTGAAAAAATGACCAAGTATGCAATGGACCAGGCAACTGTTAGGTGGATTCATAACTGGCTTAGTGATCGGACTCAAAGGGTGGTTGTAAATGGCTTCACATCCAGCTGGATGAATGTCTCAAGTGGGGTACCACAGGGCTCCGTCCTGGGACCTGTATTGTTCAACATCTTTATCAATGATTTAAATGAAGGAATTGAGGGTAAACTGATTAAATTTGCTGATGACACAAAGCTAGGAGGGATAGCTAATACTAGAGAAGAGAGAGAGAGGATTCAAAAAGACCTAAATAAACTGGAGCAGTGGGCAGCAACCAACAGAATGTTTTTTAACAGGGAAAAATGCAAAGTACTACATCTGGGCAATAAAAATGAAAAAAGCATATACAGAATGGGAGGAATAGAGCTAAGCAACAGTACATGTGAAAAAGACTTAGGTATACTAATAGATCATAGACTGAACATGAGTCAACAGTGTGATGCAGCAGCAAAAAAGGCAAATACAATTCTGGGATGTATTAACAGAAGCATACAGTCTAGATCACGTGAAGTCATTATCGGTCTTTACTCCTCTTTGGTCAGACCTCATCTGGAATACTGTGTACAGTTTTGGGCACCACATTTTAAAAAAGACATCGACAAACTGGAGCAAGTTCAGAGAAGAGCGACCAGAATGGTGACTGGTCTGCAAACCATGTCCTATGAGGAACGGTTGCAGGATTTGGGAATGTTTAGCTTGCAAAAAAGAAGACTGAGAGGAGACTTAATAGCTGTCTACAAATATGTCAAGGGCTGTCACATTGTAGAAGGATCATCTTTATTCTCATTTGCACAAGGAAAGACTAGAAGCAATGGGATGAAACTAAATGGGAGGAGACACAGATTAGATATTAGAAAAAACTTTTTGACAGTTAGGGTGATTAATGAGTGGAACAGGCTGCCACGAGAGGTGGTGAGTTCCCCTTCAATGGACGTCTTCAAACAGAGGCTGGACAGACATCTGTCTGAGATGATCTAGTGAATCCTGCTTTGAGCAGGGGGTTGGACCAGATGACCCAGGAGGTCCCTTCCAACTCTACCATTCTATGATTCTATGTATGATGCCCCCACACAGTGTAATGCCCCCATTATACCCCTTATGCAGTATGTATGATGCCCCCACACAGTATAATGCCCCCATTATGCCCCTTATGCAGTACCTCTTGAAGCTCATCAAGAGAATGCCAAGAGTGTGCAAAGCAGTCATCAAAGCAAAAGGTGGCTACTTTGAAGAACCTAGAATATAAGACATATTTTCAGTAGTTTCACACTTTTTTGTTAAGTATATAATTCCACATGTGTTAATTCATAGTTTTGCTGCTTTCAGTGTGAATGTACAATTTTCATAGTCATGAAAATACAGAAAAATCTTTAAATGAGAAGGTGTGTCCAAACTTTTGGTCTGTACTGTACATATATAGTTATGATATTTTTTGCCCTTTTGAGGTTGGGGGCCCAAGTACAGCTATTCATGTGGGACCTGTGATTTCTATCTACGTCGATATATGTATGTATGTATATATATATATATATATATATATATAGGATAATGGCGTATAATAAAGTTGTTATGGATGTGACTTAACTAACATTGTGCAGTCAGGTCATTGACAACATTATGACAGCTGACACCCTGTAGTATCGGCCCCGGACGTTTTTGCGACCGATTGGGACCAATGAACCCCTTAAATACCGCTGTCAATCGCGACAGCAGTATTTAAATTGTTACAAGGGAGTCACAAGACCCCCTTTGTAGCCATCGGACCCCCGCGATGAGAATTGCTGGTCCCGATGGTTACCATGGTACCCTGACTTCATGTGATGACCCCAGGGTACAGTGGCCTGTGAGATCTAGCTATAAGCTGACTATTCTCATACACTGCAGTACACAAGTACTGCAGTGTATGAGACCAGTGATAAAAATAAAAATTATACATGTCCCACAGTGAAAAAAGGTGAAATTAAGTATGTAAAAAACACAAAAACACATCACGAAAAGCCGTTTCGCCATTTAAAACGCAGCGATTGTGATGCAACACCGTTTCGCGGACACCGTAAAAATAAAAAAAAAGGACCACAAAAACATCGCTTATTGATCATACTGACTAGCGATCAAAAAGTTATGTAAAAAGAAAAATGGTAAAAATGAAAACACCAAACTGCAAAAAACAAGCCCTAATATAACTAATAGCCCTAATATAGCTCATTCGGCTAAAAAAATAAAAAAGTTTCAACTCTCAGAAAATGGCAATGCCAAAACAAATTCATTTTTGTAAAATATTTTTAGTCTGTAAAAATAGCAAAGCACAAAAAATATAAATCTGGTATTGCTGTAATCGCACCGACCCGACGAACAAATCGGTCTGATCACTTTTACTGTGCAGCGAATGGCGCAAAAAATATAGAAAAAATTACTGTATTACTGGTTTGTGTTCATTTTAGGTCTGAAAAATCAGCATAAAAAGCGATCAAAAAAATATATGCAAAATGGTACCAAAAAAAATCTGCCACTCGACCCGCAAACAATAATCCATCTTACAGCTGTTTGCCCCAAAAAAAAAAAAGTTACGTGTGTTTTAGTCTAATGTGTATGGGGGCTTTAAAATGTAACTCATTGGACGCTGCCTCTGGCCCGGCCTAATAGACTTTCGTACATTACAGGCCCAGACACCATTATTAGGCATTTCAGTATCGTAGTAACTAGGCAGCCACATACTATTGAGCACTTGGGAAGGGCGGCATTGACCGAACTCTGTCAAACCTTATTAGATGCCATGTTTGCTCTTGACAGCAGTAAGTGGTTAGACTGCCAGGGTTGGTGTAGCAGCCGTACCTGTGCCATCCCTGCGGGGTACATCTGTTCTGGTGCTCAAAAGACTTAATTTCCTTTAAAACAAATGTTTAACTTGTTAAAAAGCAACAAAATGTGTCTTGTGCTTTTTGCAGGTTTTTTTTCTTATTACAAGAATTGTTGGTGCCAATTTTATTTTGAAACATTTTAATATCTGAGAAAAAAAGGTCAGTAAAGTCCACTCAGTCTCAGCCTCGCTCAGATCCAGCCAGAGCAGCCTGGTTCATGAATCAGAAAATAGGAGGAATGACCCAGTTTATCAGGCTATAAACTTGAATAACACACAGCTTTTATTGAGCCATTAAAAAATGCTGCTACCACCATAATAAGTCTTAGTGCACACAAGGATCACAGCTGTCTCGACCTGTGCTTTTCGACGTGCAGTCTTAATCATGGTCTGTCTGAACTGTGGACTAGTGAGCATATAAAGGTAAGTTGTAATTAAAGATAATAGTTATCATGTGCTCACTAGTCTCTGAGGTCAGTATGATTAGCATAGACAAAAGGGAAATAAAAAGGTTAGTGACACATATTATTATCCTCTAAAATGAATATCATTGACATGTAGAAAAAATAAAAATATTTGTGATACAAATCTAGAATAAATATAAAAACTAGCGATATACCATGTCCAAGGTGTAAAGAAAACTGTCACTAATATTGTAGCATTAGATCCTGCCTGAGATTGAAAAATCTCAAGAATTAATAATCTGCTGGGATTTTACAACTCTGGAAATGTATGTGAAAAAGGAGATGATACCAAGGGGATTAAGGCTAAAATAAGTGGCCGCAGCCCTGTATGATGAGACATTACAGAGTGGAACTGCATCCTTAGCGATTGTTCATTGAAGTTGATGGGTTAATCCTGAAATATGAGGAGCTGGAACTTACAAAAAGTAAATCAGAAATAAAAAGTATCCAATCCTCATTGGAAACGTTTGTGCACAACAAGGATTTCACTAGCCATAATGACAAACTGAAAGCTAGTTTAGCGAAGATGGAAGATTTTATTATCAACATTAAAAAAACAAAATTCAGGCATGATAGTGAGGATTACTCACAGAACAAAGTGTATGATTGGGATAAAGGTCCATTTTCTATTCTAAAAAAGCTTCCCTACAAACATACAAAACCTGCCAAAGTCAGTTTCAAGGGTATGGAGGTTTCTACAGATTTTTCATCTACCTTTTCTACATCAGATGAACATTCAGATTCCTCAGTAAGCTCGGCAAGTGAAAATCAGCAATTTATGACCAGCAGAAGTGTCCAGCAAAATACAGGATGGGCCATTTATATGGATACACCTAAAATAAATGGGAATGGTTGGTGATATCAACTTCCTGTTTGTGGCACATTAGTATATGGGAGAGGGAAAACTTTTCCAGGTGGTTGGAGACCATGTCAGCCATTTTGAAGTCGGCCATTTTGGATCCAACTTTATTTTTTTTTAATGGGAATAGGGTCATGTGACACATCAAACTTATTGAGAATTTCATAAGAAAAACAATGGTGTGCTTGGTTTTAACGTAACTATTCTTTCCTGAGCTTTTTACAAGTTTATGACCTCTTATAAAATGTTTTCAAAGTGCTGCCCATTGTGTTGGATTGTCAATGCAACCCTCTTCTCCCACTCTTGATACACTGATAGCAACAACGCAGAAGAAATGCTAGCACAGGCTTCCAGTATCCGTTGTTTCAGATGCTGCACATCTCATATCTTCACAGCATAGACAATTGACTTCAGATGACCCCAAAGATAAAAGTCTAAGGGGGTCAGATCGGGAGACCTTGGTGGCCATTCAACTGGCCCACGTCGACCAATCCACTTTCCAGGAAACTGTTCATGTACGAATGCTCAGACCTGACACCCATAATGTGGTGGTGCACCATCTTGTTGGAAAAACTCAGGGAACGTGCCATCTTCAGTTCATAAAGAGGGCAACACATCATCATGTAGCAATTTCAGATATCCAGTGGCAATGAGGTTGACATTGATGAAGAATGGTCCCACTATCTTTGTACCCCCATATACCACACCATACCATCAAGATACGAGATGTGCAGCATCTGAAACAACAGATACTGGAAGCCTGTGCTAGCATTTCTTCTGCGGTGTTGCTATCAGTGTGTGAGGAGTGGGAGAAGAGGGTTGCATTGACAATCCAACACAATGGGCAGCACTTTGAACACATTTTATAAGTGGTCACAAACTTGTAAAAAACTCATGAAAGAATAAAGTTACATTAAAACCAAGCACACCATTGTTTTCCTTATGATATTCTCAATAAGTTTGATGTCACATGACCCTTTTCCCATTGGAAAAAATAAAGTTGGATCCAAAATGGCCAACTTCAAAATGGCCGCCATGGTCACCACCCATCTGGAAAAGTTTTCCCCCTCCCATATACTAATGTGCCACAAACAGGAAGTTATCACCAACTGTTCCCATTTAATTTAGGTGTATCCATATAAATGGCCCACTCTGTACATCTACTAGCATGCCAAAAAACGGAGGAAGGGGGCGCCGCAAACACAAGTGGAAACAGATATACCACCCGGAACAGAAACCACCGCTATTAGAGCTACCGATTTGGAGTTTGTCCAGTTTTGTGTTATCAGAGGAACAATTATCACTTTTAGTAAAAGGCCTAAGTTTTGCTCCTATCAATGAGTTTGATGTATTAGAGCAATTTTGGATGTTAATAGACTGGCGCAGAACCTTACTGTCAAATGTCATTTTGATAGCTCTGATAATGATGTTGAAAATATTACTGATGTTGCAACAGTTAATTCTGATATTACTCCTAACAAATCTTTTTCAGAACAAAAGGTGTTATTACAATTGAAATCATTGGAGAGGGAATCTATGAAGTCTGATACCTCTCTGAATAGTCTGTTTCATAGGGGAAATCCATCCTTTAATCCACTTCAATCATGTTCCATGGTTTTAGACCACTTTCAGGATCTTATTGAAAAGGATTTGGTTTCTCTAAAAAAAATGAAATCATTTATAGGGGAAATAAAAATAACAATCTAACTAGAAAAGAAAAAATTGCGCTGAGGGAACTCAAAACTAATATGAATTTGACAGTGCGTCAAGCAGACAAGTGGGGCACAATAGTGGTATTAAATTCTATTTAGCTCAAGCTCAATGTGATTGATTTAAGAAACAAAAAACAAGAAACACGGATGTGTATTTGGAACTAACCAGAGACCCCACCAATGATTTCAATATGGAATTATATATATTGCTACAAGAAGGTTTGAGTACAGGAGCCTTGGATAAAAAAAACTTGCAGAACAGCTCTTTGTGGAACATCCTTTCATACCTATATATCATTAATTTCCTAAGATCCACAAAAACACATTTCCTCCACCACTCAGACCAATAGTAGCGGGCTTAGGTTCTATGGGAGAGAGACTGGGTGCGTGGATAGATTTCTATCTTCAACCACTAGTGCATGAAATTCCCAGCTACATTAGGGACTCTAAATTTGTGGCTACTGTATTTGAAGATTTTTCTCTAGCAAGAAAATTATCACTGACTATTATGCGATGTTATACACACGTGGTCAAAATTGTTGGTACCCCTCGTTTAATGAAAGAAAAACCCAAAAAGGTCACAGAAATAACTTGAATTTGACAAAAGTAATAATTAATTAAAAATCTTTGAAGTGATTTGAATACCGGGGAGGTCTATATATGTCTTATTTTTTAATAAGGCTTGGCTTATTGTGAAGGCTACATAGGTATTCCTGTGGGGAATATTACTACAGGGGGTTAATTATCCCTGATAAAATGCTGCTATAAGGGAATCTGCAATGCACTTTATTGTCAGGCCCCCAAATTGGGGAGGCCTGTGAGGCCCTATATGCTGTGTCCTGGAGATATATCCTTTAAAATACCAATTAGGATTATTCATTCCTCTGAGTGAGGTGGATGTATCAACTTAATTAGGGGATCTATGGTGCGCCATTGTTATTATAGAGTGTCTTTTTCTATGCTTTGTGGACAAAAGTGTACTATTCCCTTTATGTATTGTGCTATGGTGATCCTGTCTGGATACGTCCAATCTTCTGTTATTAGGTATTTCTGGGTTGTATTAATGGATTTTCAAGACACCCTCACAGAGTGAATAATAGATTGGGGTGATTTATATATACAGGTTCGGATCACATGCCTATATTTTAGGTCTTTTTCTTGTTACTAAGTATTTGTTGTGAGACTCTTAATAGTTTTAAACGCCAATATTAAAGGATATTTTTTTAATGGGTATTTATTGTAAAAAGGTTTCTAGGCTACCCACGTTATTTATCGATTTTTGTAAATTCAGTGTAACATTCTCTACAACTTATAGTCCGCAGTATAACAAAGTGGTGTCCATTATAAAGAAATACATACAATGTTACACCAGGATCCGGGGCTTAATACAATTCTTACCAAGGATATTGGGTTTGTGGCTGTGGTACCACCCTGTCCCCCAGTCTTTTCCTGAGTGAAGAGCATAGGCTTTCTGAATCTACTACCTGGTTAAACCTTAGTGTTTTTTTCAAATGCGGAGCGAGCCGCTGTAAAGCGTGTTCACACACAGTGATAAAGGATACTTTTACCTCACTGCATAATAATCGTATACACAAAATACATGACCTTATTAATTGCTGCACACTCTGGCTTATATACCTTGTTGAATATATTACATGTAAGATCCAATACATTGGTTGTACTACCGGCCCTTTAATACTACGGGTTAGAGGACACATATCTGATGCGGTTAATCCTTTGGCCACAAATATTTCAGCAGCGTCAACACACTTCCGAACGTTCCATAAATGGGAAGTTTCAGCACTGAAATTTCAAGGCATAGAAAGAGTGTATAGACCTATCCGGGGGGGGAGACCATAGACGCAAACTGCTAAATAGGGAATCATATTGGATTTTTATGTTAGAAACCCGAGTACCCTTTGGATTGAATCTCAGGCAGGATCTAATACTACAATATTAATGACAGTTTTGTTTACACCTTGGACATGGTATATCGCTAGTTTTTATATTTATTCTATATTTGAATCACAAATATTTTTATTTTTTCTACATGTCAATGATATTAATTTTAGAGGATAACAATATGTGTGTCACTAACATTTTTATTTCATTTTTGTCTATGCTAATCATACTGACCACAGAGACTAGTGAGCACATGATAACTATTATCTTTAATTACAACCTACCTTTATATGCTCACTAGTCCACAGTTCAGACAGACCATGATTAAGACTGCACGTCGAAACGCATAGGTCGAGACAGCTGTGATCCTTGTGTGTACTAAGACTTATTATGGTGGTAGCAGCATTTTTTAATGGCTCAAAAAAAGCTATATTTTATTCAAGTTTATAGTCTGATAAGCTGGGTCATTCTTCCTATTTTCTGATTTTAATATCTGCCTTTTTTATGGAGTTTTTCTTGTAATATAGGAAAGCCTAAGGCCAGAAATAAACCCCATAAAACACTGTACATGGAAACTTTGGTATCAAATAACTCCTGTCTTTGTGTTCTTACAAACAAGCTTTTATAAATGCCTCAAACTTCTGAGTGTGAATCAGACCTGAGATCTAACGTGATAGAAGATGACAGTCCGGTGAAGACGGGAAACATTCATATAGACGGCCGGTGGTGATGTAGTCAGTGACTGACTCTGGCCAAATACTTTTATAGAGCCATAGTGGAAGATGAAGATTTCGCCTTCATCATGAAGTAGTTATTTCTCCTGTCACGTGTAATCAATATCTTCTGAAGTATTGCTAATGCCGATTCCAGTGTCCGTAAATGAGATGAGAATTAGCAATAAGGAAGATGAGTCTATGAGAAAGGTATTCAGCTGCAGACTCCGAGGAAGAAACTGCTTGTTGTCTGTGGCCTAAAATATATAGGTTTTATTACTAGATGTAAAGAAGAAAACTAGATACTGTAAAACCTAAATCTCCTCAAATGTTTCCCTTATTATCTCCAGTAATTGTATTATTACACAGGGTTTTCATGACGTTACATCGGCTCAACTTCTCATTCAGGTCTCTGCAATATCGGATCCTCTCAGTGAAGATCTTCTATATAAGAGAATTTTCCTGATTTACCCATCAAAAATGAATATAGACACAGACAAGATGGCTGAGAAAATATTACACCTCACCCTAGAGATCCTCTTCCGGGTTACTGGAGAGGTGAGAGATTCTGATGACATCACATTACATCATTCTTATCTATGGGAATAACAGATGGACAGAACTGGAGAGGTGAGGACTCTGGAAATGTCTGGAGTGAGATTTATGAATGTGTCTCTCCATAACCAGGATTACACAGTAGTGAAGAAGACCTCTAGTGAGCGCTGTCCGGACCCTGTGTCTGAGGGATGGGGAAGAACCCTGAGCCCAATCACGGAGCTTCCACCTCACCCCCTGATACATGAGGACATCAATGACCAGAAGATCCTAGATCTCATCTACAAGATGATTGAGCTGTTGACTGGAGAGGTGACACTGCTGGGAATGCTGGTACATTTTATAGTAAAGCTATGAAGGGATTGGGGGGATAACAGTATCATTGTGTGTGTCAGGTTCCTATAAGATGTCAGGATGTCGCTGTCTATTTCTCCATGGAGGAGTGGGAGTATTTAGAAGGACACAAAGATCTGTACAAGGACGTCGTGATGGAGGTTCCCCAGCCCCTCACATCTCCAGGTAATAGACAGGTCTGAATACACAAGGCCTATAATTATCTGTATGTAAAGAATAAATTCAGTCCCTGTATGTGTTTCTTCCAGATCTATCCAGTAAGAGGACAACACCAGACAGATGTCCCCGTCCTCTTCTTCCACAGGACTGTAAACAAGAAGATCCCAATATTCCTCAGGATCATCAGGTAGATGGAGAGAAGGTGTCCTGAGATCTCTCCTGTGATGTGTATACGGCTGTGAAGGTCTTGTGCTCGGTCTTGATTTATCCACCAGAATTATATGGTTTATACTTGTATAATGAGAATGGTGGAGATGGCTGGATTAGAGCTGATCATTAATGATGAGCGAGTGTATTCGTTACTATTCACACACATAGTACGGTATTGGGGTTACTTGTTATATTGCTAGTATTTGTGTACTCGCCTCGCTATATTCAGATGTCCTGCCCTGCAGTTTTGGCGCCTTCCTTGTAGCCACTAAACATGCTGGGCTTCATAACCAATCATAGTAATACCGCAGACATCTTGGTTGTGGCATTACTGTGATTGGCTGGCCGCCCAGCATCATAGGATCTATTTTTCCAGCACACACAGAAGTAGCATTTTGTGCTGCCTTTTTTTTTTTAGCACCGGTCTATTTTCCCTGCTGTTTTAGGGGTCAGAGCCTGCCTTCTGTCCATATTAGTCTACTTAAAAAAGCTTTTTGTGCCCTACACAAAGCAGTAGTCCAAACATTTCCTACTGCCTCCTACAAAGCACGCACCAGGCCATTTTAACCATTATTTTTGGGGTGACAGCCTGCCTTCTGTCCATATTAGTCCACTTAAAAAGTCATTGAGTGCCCTACACAAAGCAGTAGTCCAAACATTTCCTACTTCCTGTTACAAAGCATGCACCAGGCTATTTTAACCACTATTTTGGGATGTCTGCCTGCCTTCTGTCCATATTAATCCACTTAAAAAATCATTGAATCATTGAGTGCCCTACACAAAGCAATAGTCCAAACATTTCCTACTGCCTGCTACAAAGCACGCACAAGGCCATTTTCCCCGCTGTTTTTGGGGTGTCATCCTGCCTTCTGTCCATATTAGTCCTCTTAAAAAATCATTGAGTGCCTTACACAAAGCAGTAGTCCAAACATTTCCTACTACCTGCTACAAAGCATGCACCTGGCCATTTTAACCACCATTTTGGCTGTGACAGCTAGCTTGGCTTGTGCCATCAACATCTGAAAGTCTGTCAACAAAATGCCAAAAAGCCTGTTTTTAAGGGATGTGGACGTGGTGTTTTCAGTGGTGCACAAGAAGGCACTCAGTCTGTGTCAGGTCAGAAGAAGCTTGATTCATCCACCATGTTCCTGGAAAAATTTCCCGGTCTGGAACGTAAATGTGTTTAGAAGCCACAACAGCGAGAGCAGATTCTGTCTTGGATAGCAGACAAGGCCTCTATGCATTTGTCAAGCAGCAACAAATCTTCCACGACCACACAGTCTACTGTGGATACACAGAAGGCTGGCCCATCCAATCCTGAATTTGGTTCTCCTTCCTCCAACCATTATCAGTCACAGGACACATATGACCCCAAGCTTGGCCACTCTGATTATTTGTTTGGTACGTATCCTTTGGTTGACTCTGGACTATCACCGTGCAGCATTGAAGAGGGACAAGAGGAGGTGGCATGCGTTGATGCTCATATATTTGAGGACCTACGACCAGAAGAAAGCCACTTGGCGTAGCGTCATTTTTTGTCTCCAGAGGTGGAGGCTGATGATGATGAGACACAGTTGCTATCAAGTCAGCCTACAATGTCAACTGGGAAGAAGGATGAGATGGAAGACTAGTTGGTCGATGATGAGTCTACTGATCCGACCTGGACCGTTGGCATGCATAGCCATGACAGCAACACAGAGGAAGATGGATATGTAGCACCAGCACAGGCACCAAGGGGTCGTGGTTTGCCCAGAGTGAGAACTGGGTCAACTGTTTACAAGAGCACCCTCGCTGTGCGCCAAGTCAGGGCAAGGGTGTTCAGCTGCTGTGTGGTATTTTTTTTCTGAAATTCCTTCAGAGAAAAACATTGTAGTCTGTAGCATCTGCCATACCAAGTTGAGCAGAGGCCAGGGCAAGGGCAACCAACATACTCACCATCTAAGGCTCAAGTTTGATGCTTGAAAACCTTCTATTCAGGAGACATAAATACCAAACAAAAATCTAGGTTGGGAAGACATCAGCCTACCACCAGGATATAGGAGTGCTGCCGGACTAAGGCACCCTGAAGGAAAAGCCCCCCCAGAGACGGGCCGCCCTCCGGGCACCCAGTCTTTCATACTCCAGAGAACGTACCTTCACCAGGTCACCTAGGATGTTCCTCCAAACTTCATCTACACTGAGGATTTTACTCTGCATCGAAACTAAAACTCATGCGTTCCACGTGAAATACCTGACCACTACACTTACTATGAATAAAATGGTTCGGTCCCTTCTCCCAAGGTCTCCGAATACTCCATAGGCCCACCCGGCATAGGACAGAGTAGCCAGCCGCGACCAACCAATGGAAGGTCCCACCCTGTTGTACACCTCTGTATTAAAGGTTCATGCTTTCCAGCATGTTAGCACAAGCCTCATGGGGGCAATTCCTGTCCTTGGAGCTCCTGTACTTCAAATTGCCCCTTACACACAGTTTACCTTGGAAGCAGCACCAAGTCAAGTCCCAGTACTTCTTGGGGATCCTGCTAGAATTTAATAAACTCAACCCAACCTCCAGATCCCGACTTGGGCAGTACTTGAGGACCAATGGACTCTGAAAATGAGAAAGCAAGGCCCTCCTATTGAGGAGTTTCCTCGGGAGGGACCTCACCTCCTACATTTCCAGACCCCACCAGTGGATCATTTTGAGAACCGAGGTAACATAAGCCAGGAGATGCCCATGCGGTGTGCGAAGATCCTTCAATCTTCCCCCTGTCTCCCATTCCTGTAAGAAAGGCTGAAACCATCCCTTGTAGGATAATACCCACGGAGGAGCCCTTTCCTTCCAGAGGTTTGCCACGTTAACTTTCAAAAAGGTGTTCACTAGGAACACCATGGGGTTCACCATATCCAACCACCCTAGTCTCCTCGTGCAGTAAGTGACCTCCCGCTTGACTAGGTTCAGTCTATTCCCCCATAACATCTGGAAGAACAGACTGTAGACCCGTGTCCAAAGAGGCTCTAGCAAAACACAGACGCAGCCCAGGTATATTAGCAAGGGTAGCAGGAAAGCTTTGCACAGGCCAACCCTTTCCCTCAGGGTCAGAGGCCAACCCTTTCCCTCAGGGTCAAAGACCAACCCTTCCATTGGTCCACTCTTTGGGTGACACCTTTGATTCTGCCTTCCCAGTTTTTCATGGGGCAATCACCCTGGCTGAATTCGGTGCCCAGGACTTTGGCGTGCTCTTGGGGTTCGGGGAGGGTGTCCGGAAGATCAAACTCAGGATCTCCACCTCTCAGCCAGAGACTTTCACCCTTATCCTGGTTGACCTTGGACCCGGATGCCTCCGAGTAGCGCTCCACTTCTGACATCACCTCCATTGCCTCCTCTTGCGAAGAAACAAAGACGGTGACATCGTCCGCGTAGGCCACTACCCTCAGGATAGCCTCTGTCGCCGCCCTGCCAATCCACACCCCTGCCAAGGATCCAAAATCGATCCTTCTGAGAAAGGGATCAAGTGCAAAGGCGTAAAGCAAAGGGCTAAGAAGACAGCCCTGATGGACACCAGATCCTACCCTGAAAGGTTGTCCAATCCATTCATTTACCAGAGGGAAAGTCTCAGCCCCTGCATACAAGGTCTTAAGCCTCTCCACAAACCCTCCAGGCAGACCATACCTCAAGAGTGGACCAGAGGTACTCATGGTTAACCCGATCAAAGGCTTTTGCCTGATCCAGGGTCAGCAAGAACCCCTTCCAAAGGCCTGCCCTGCCTTGCTCCACGGCCTCTCGTACAACAAGAACAACACTAAAAGTGCTACGGCCAGGAACGCAACAGTGCTGAGCCTTCGAAAGGAGCCGGGGTGCAAACTTCACCAGCCTGTTGAAAAGTATCTTAGCCAAAATCTTCCTGTCCACATTGAGAAGTGCTATGGGACGCCAATTCTCAATGCGTGACGGATACTTACCCTTCGACAAAATGATCAAAGCTGACCTCCTTAATGATCTCGGCAGAGTGCCCGAGGAGAGACACTCATTAAACACCTGAGTCAAGAGGGGGACTAAAGAGTCCCTAAAGGTCCTAAAGAACTCGGATGTTAAGCCATCCAGACCTGGCGACTTTTTGGGTTTAAGCCCATCGATTTCCAGTCTCGTGAGCGGTGATAAGGCTATTATCAGCATAACCATCCCGCTGCTGTGTCTCGTGAAACAAACACTGCATAATCTCAAAGAGGAAGCTTTGAGTGCCCAGCATGTTGATATGAAGCAAGATTTCCCAATGGGTGTTACTATCCAGCCCACCCAATATTCTGAGGCAACAATGAGTGATGAGGAGGAAGATGAGGAGGGAGAGGGCTTGTTTTTCTGTGCTACCGAGGGGACTCGTAATGCTACAGAGGGGACACCCAACCCAAGCTTCATGTCTGTGCAGGCTGGATGGGCTGGAGAGGAGGTGGAGGAGGAAGAGGAGGCGAGTCAGCGTGAGGATAGGATGGTTATTTTTTCTACAGTTGGGGACACAGAACATTTACCGTTTTGCAGCTTGGCCTACATGGCACAGTACATGTGTAAGTGTCTGTGGCAAGACCCTCGCGTGATACACATTTTATCCAACAACCTATACTGCTTGGCCACCTTTCTCGATCCACGTTACAAGGAGAAATTTCCTTCTCTCCTTTTGGAGTCACCAAAGAGTTTTACAATGGAATCGTTTAAGAAGGCCGTTGTAGATTAGTTGCTGAAAACATCACCCTCAGACAATGCTGGTGGCAGAGGTACCAGCTCTTTTCAACACCAAGGGATAATGGGGAGAGACACGAACACCAACGGATTTGGGGGGAAAATGTGCACAAATTGGGCAATTTTCAATTTACCAGCACAACAGCAAGGGCTATCTGTGCCTGTAACAATGCCAAGGAGGGATAAGTTGCAGAACATGGTCAAGGGTTACTTAAGTGACCATACTTGGTCCTTTCTGACACTTCAGTTCCCTTTTAATTATTGGGTGTCTAAACTGAAGACTTGGCCCAACCTCTCTTTATATTCCTTGGAGATGCTGGCCTGCCCGGCTGCTACTGTGGTATCTGAGCGTGTTTTCAGTTCCGCTGGGGCAATCATCACTGATAGGCGCACACGCCTCTCCACGGAAAATGCAGAGAGACGTACTGATTAAATTCAACAAGGACTGGATATCTCCACAGTTTGTAATCCCTCCAGATGACAGCAAGCCAACCTAAATTCACCAAAAATGCATATTCTTGCTACTGCTGTTAACGTCACCCCCTTCCCATAAAAACCAGATTCCTTCCTTCGTCAAACATGACTCAGCCCATAGGGCTAATTTTTTCAAACCCTATGCACATTGTGCAGTGGACAAACCAGGACACTATTCCTACTCCAGCCTAACTGCTATTTGTGATTTGAGGCCTTTGTGATGGTGGCTTCCTGCGTCAACCATGACTCAGCCCATAGGGCTAATTTTTACAAACCCTATGCACATTGTGCAGTGGACAAATCTGGAATGTACAGGGGTCCTACCAAACTAATATTTGTCATTGGAGGCCCTTGTCACAGGTTGTGTCACATTGAGACTGAGATATTCAATAGAAATGTACTGTCAGTCACCCTATTTGGCAAAAAATATGCCTAGCTTGTACCTCATTGTGACTGAGATAGAGGATACATATTCAATAGAAATTTACAATGACTGTTGATGACCGACTGATGGCCCTCTGAAAACTTGAATTGAGGGCCACAACTTCTACAGTACTCCATCGTAGATAATGTTTGACAAGGGAAGCCCTTGTCAAGGAATCTCCCTGCACCTATGACACAGCCCCCAGGAGTAATTTTTGGAAATACGATGCACATTCTGCACTTGACCAAGTAGTACAGTATCAAGAAGTCTTCTCTACCTATATAATCTTGGGAATATTGACAATCAAAATCTCTGAGCCATTTGGAGAAGCTTCTCCAATCCATCCTGGAGGGGGGGCACCATATATCCTTTGTCCATTGACTTGCACAAGTGATATATTTGAGCTCGTCATCCAGTTGTCTACTGCAGCTTTATTTTTCCAGTTCACTGAGTTCAGCCATACCAGAGGATCGCAGGCCGCACTCACTTCTACCTTCTAGTACTCCATATCTCGTTGCCTTTTTCTCTATAGTCTCTGCCCTTAAATGAGTTAAATAATAGCGTGAGGGCCCTACAATATGAATAAGTGAGGGCACTCTCAAATGTACACAAGAGGGACCTCCAAAAATCTCTAGAGGAGGGCACTTCAAAATGTATGTTACAGGGACACACGAGGGTTCTCACAAAACTCAGCTTTCCTGCCTACTGCAGAGCCTCTGAACATTTGAATATACAGTGCCTACAAGTAGTATTCAACCCCCTGCAGATTTAGCTGGTTGACACATGCGGAATTAACTTAGCATTGTGACATTTGTACTGTAGATCAGCCTGGAAGTGGGAAATGCACTGCAGCAAATTTTTTTTTTTTGTTTTGTTTTGTTTTTAAAACGTTAAAAGTTAATTCAGAGTGTCATTTATTATTCAACCCCTCAAACCACAAGAATTCTGTTTGGTCCCCCTAAAGTATTAAGAAGTAGATCAGGCACCAAGAATAATGTGCTTCACATGTGTGGATTAAAGATCTCTTTTGCCAGCCTTTTCTGACTATTTAAGACCCTCCCCAAACTTGTGAACAGCACTCAGACATGGTCAACATGGGAAAGACAAAGGAGCATTCCAAGGCCATCAGAGACCAGATCGTGGAGGGTCACAAGGCTGGCAAGGGGTACAAAACCCTTTCCAAGGAGTTGGGCCTACCTGTCTCCACTGTTGGGAGCATCATCCGTAAGTGGAAGGCTTATGGAACTACTGTTAGCCTTCCACGGCCAGGACAGCCTTTGAAAGTGTCCTCCCGTGCCGAGGCCAGGCTTGTCCGAAGAGTCAAGGCTAACCCAAGGACAACAAGGAAGGAGCTCCGGGAAGATCTCATGGCAGTGGGGACATTGGTTTCAGTCAATACCATAAGTAACGTACTCCACCGCAATGGTCTCCGTTCCAGACTGTAGTGCCGGCGTCCCTGCCCTCTGCTAGGCAGGGACGCTGTTCCCCTCACCGCTCTGCTCCGTGCCCGGCGTCCCTCTCCCGCTCTGCTGGCAGCGCGCGCTCCTTCCCGGCCACTGTGCTTAGGGCGCGCGCGCGCGCCCTCCCTCCCTCTTAAAGGGGCCGCGCGCGCCGTCCTAAGGAGTCCCCGGCCAATGGGCGGAGGACTTTACCATATATAAGGCACCTCCTCCAAAATGGAGGTGCCCGAGCAATGTTGTTGCACCGTTCTACTCTGCTTCAGCCCTCAGGTCCCGTTGCCAGTTACCTGCCAGTTACCTGCCAGATTCCTGCCAGCTTGCTGTCCTAATCCTGCCTGATTTCCTGTTACCTGCCTGCCTGCCTGAGGTCCGACGGTCTGCCTTACAACTCCGGTCAGTCTGTCTAAGGACCAACTTGCCCGCTCACCTGGGAGCGCACATCAGCTACCTGCCTGCTTGCCTGAGGTCCGACGGTCTGCCTTACAACTCCGGTCAGTCTGTCTATGGACCAGCTTGCCCGCTCACCTGGGAGCGCTTCTCCGCTACCTGCCTGCTTGCCTGCCCGGAGGCTCCGCTGTCACGTGCTGTGACCACCAGCTATTCCAGACTCTTGCCCGCTCACCTGGGAGCGCTTCTCCGCTACCTGCCTGCTTGCCTGCCCGGAGGCTCCGCTGTCACGTGCTGTGACCACCAGTTATTCCAGACTCTTGCCCGCTCACCTGGGAGCGCTTCTCCGCTACCTGCCTGCTTGCCTACCTGGAGGCTCCGCCGTCACGTGCTGTGACCACCTGCTATTCCAGAGACTCTCGCTTGCTCACCTGGGAGCACACATCCTCCATCTGCCTTGCTAGCCTACCTGGAGGTTCAGCCATCACAGGTCGTACCTACCCTTTACCTAGAGACTGCCCCGGTCACTTGCCGTGACCTCCAGCCCGTTCTTCCAGAGACTGCCCCGGTCACTTGCCGTGACCTCCAGCCCGTTCTTCCAGAGACTGCCCTGATCACTTGCCGTGACCTCCTGCCCGTACACCCAGAGACTGTCCCGGTCACCTGCTGTGACTGCCTGCCTGGTCGCCACCCGCTCCCTTACAAGGACCGCTCCCTTGTATAGTAGCCCAGAGGTTCCGCCTCCCAGACCCGTTACAGTTTGCTCGGGCCATGGAACCCGGTGGCACCCAAGCTCCCTCGCTCTCGGACCTGTGTCATGAACTGTCCCGTCAAAGGTCCCAACAGGAGTCCATCCTGGGTCACCTGCGGAATGTCAATACTCGCCTGGACACTCTGACTGCTCCACCAACAACCTCCGCCAGTGCCATGTCTCGCAATCCGGCAGCTCCGCTGTCCACTAACACCATGATATCCTACTCCGGACCTCGGCTTTCTGCACCTCCTCGCTTCGGAGGCGACTCAGCCCAGGCTCGGGGCTTCATAAATCAGTGCACCCTGCACTTTGAACTATTGTCCCACCAGTTTAACTCCGACCGAGCCAAAATTGCATTCATCATGTCCCATCTCACCGGGGAGGCCCTGGCCTGGCTAAATCCTCTATGGGAGAGAGGAGACCCCCTGGTGTCCAACTTGCCTGCTTTTCTCACGGCTTTCCGGAAAGTCTTCGACGAACCCGGACGGAAGACCTCATCCGCATCATCGTTGCTACGCCTCCGTCAGGAAAGTCTCACCGTGGGCCAATATGCCATACGGTTCCGTACCCTTGCCTCGGAGCTGGCCTGGGATAACGACGCTCTGGTTTCCGTCTTCTGGGAGGGTCTGTCCGGCCGTATTAAAGATGAACTTGCCGGTCGGGACATTCCTACCACTCTCGATGACTTAATAACTCTTGCCACCCGGATTGACCTACGGTTCCAGGAGCGTGCCAGAGAGGTCACCCGTGAGAGGAGGTTACCACGTCTAGCTCCTACTTTTCAGAAACCCATCACTCCATCTGTCTCTAACCAGGTACACCCTCCTGAGCCTATGCAGGTCGACCAGACCAAGATGGTCAAGACCCGTCAGGACTTACGCCGTGCCGAGGGGACCTGCTTCTACTGTGGCAGTAAGGAGCACCGGATCCGTGCCTGCCCGGAGAGGTCGGGAAACGCCTGTGTCTAGGTTCGCTCAGAGAGGTCCACCTAGACAAGAATAAATCCTTTCCATCCCTGCTGTTGTCAGTTTCAATCGTCTACGGGGAGAACCGTTATTTCGAACTAGCCCAACTGGACTCTGGAGCAGCCGGGAATCTTATTTCACAGTCCCTGGTAGAGAAATACCGCATCCCACCAAACCTCTGGCTGTACCCTTGTCTGTTGCTGCTGTGGATGGGGGGCTCTTACCACGCCCCATCCAACTCATCACCGAATCCATTACTCTGCAGGTGGGAATGCTGCATTCTGAAAGTATCTCCTTCCATGTTCTGCCTGGACTCTCTCACGCCCTCTTGCTAGGCCTACCTTGGCTCCAGAAACATGCACCCGTTCTTGACTGGCAGACCGGAGAAGTCCTTCGCTGGGGACAGGGCTGCCATAAGACCTGTCTGGTTCCCGTTCATCCCGTCCGTCCTTCTCCTACCCCAGCTAATCTACCTGGACTTCCGATTCCTTATTGGTCTTATGCTGATGTCTTTAATAAAAAGGAGGCAGAGACACTACCCCCTCATAGACCATACGACTGCCCTATCGACCTGTTACCTGGTACTTCTCCTCCCCGTGGGCGTATTTATCCATTATCCGCTGCTGAGACCCGATCGATGTCCGAATATATTGAGGAGAATCTGGCCAGGGGATTCATCCGGAAATCTACCTCCCCGGCGGGAGCAGGCTTCTTTTTCGTCAAAAAGAAGGACGGCTCTCTCCGTCCCTGTATAGACTATAGAGGCCTTAACCAGATCACGGTGAAGAATAAGTACCCCCTTCCGCTCATTCCGGAGTTATTTGATCGTCTGAGGGGGGCTAGAATCTTCACCAAACTGGACCTCCGTGGGGCGTACAACCTGGTTCGTATCCGTCAGGGGGATGAATGGAAGACGGCATTCAACACCCGGGACGGCCACTATGAATATCTGGTAATGCCCTTTGGCCTCTGTAACGCTCCTGCCGTCTTTCAAGAGTTGGTCAATGACATCTTCCGGGACCTTCTCTACTCCTGCGTAGTGGTGTACCTGGACGACATCTTGGTCTTCTCTCCGGATCTCCAGACTCACCGGAGGGATGTTCGTCAGGTCCTGCTCAGGCTCAGGCAGAACCATCTCTACGCTAAATATGAGAAGTGCCTCTTTGAGCAGACCTCGCTTCCGTTTCTGGGCTACATTATCTCTCAGACCGGCCTACAAATGGATCCTGAGAAACTGTCTGCCATCGAGAAATGGCCCCAGTGGTTGAAGGCTATTCAACGGTTCCTGGGCTTCGCCAACTATTACCGCCTCTTCATCCCGCACTTCTCTTCCCGGACTGCCCCAATTTCCGCGCTCACCCGTAAGGGTACTAATCCCAAAGAGTGGCCGCCCGAAGCAGAGGAGGCCTTTCTTTCCCTAAAACAGGCCTTCTCTTCCGCCCCGGTGCTGCATCGCCCGGACGGCAACAAGCAGTTCTTCCTGGAAGTTGACGCCTCCTCCTCTGGAGCCGGAGCGGTACTTACTCAAAAATCATCTTCCGGGAGAATAGTAACTTGTGGCTTCTTCTCCAAACTCTTCTCCTCTTCTGAGCGCAACTATTCCATAGGAGACCGAGAGTTATTGGCCATCAAGCTGGCGTTGGAGGAGTGGCGTTACCTACTCGAGGGGGCTCTTCATCCGGTAATAATTTACACTGACCACAAGAACTTGGCTTACCTCCAGCATGCCCAGAGACTTAACCCGCGCCAAGCCCGGTGGTCCTTGTTTTTTGCTCGCTTTGATTTTGTTCTTCATTTTCGCCCGGCAGACAAAAACGTCAAAGCAGACGCCTTGTCCCGATCCTTTCTGTGTCCGATCTCGAGGAAGAACCTAAACATATCATCGATCCCGCCAGAGTAATGCAGGTGGCTCCCGTGAGTCTAAATCGTCTCCCTCCCGGTAAGACGTTTGTTTCAGTACCTGATCGGGAGAAGATCCTACACTGGGGCCATTCGTCTAAACTAGCTGGCCACGCCGGTCAGAAAAAGACCCTCCAGCTTATTGCCCGGCACTATTGGTGGCCTACCCTGCACAAGGACATAATAGACTTTGTTTCTGCCTGTGTGTCCTGTGCCCGCAACAAAGTCCCGAGACATCTGCCAGCCGGACGCCTCCTTCCGCTTCCTGTACCTGCTGCCCCCTGGCAGCATATAGCAATGGACTTTATAACTGATCTCCCCGTCTCTGCCGGTTGTACGGTCATTTGGGTGGTCGCTGACCGCTTTTCCAAGATGGCTCACTTTATTCCCCTGCCAGGCCTTCCGTCTGCACCCGAGCTGGCTAAAGACTTTATCCGCCACATCTTCCGTCTTCATGGCCTGCCCCTCCACATCGTGTCGGATCGTGGGGTACAGTTCACCTCACGTTTCTGGAGAGCCACTTGTAAACTACTAGACGTCACCCTGGACTTCTCTTCCGCTTACCACCCACAGTCCAATGGTCAAGTGGAGCGGATCAATCAGAACCTGACCAGTTACCTCCGGCACTTCGTTAATGCCCACCATTCTGACTGGGTGGATCTCCTACCATGGGCCGAGTTCTATTATAATAATCACGAGAGCGAATCCTCCTCCAAATCCCCGTTTTTTGTAGTCTTTGGTCAGCATCCTCGGATTCCTTTTCCTGTCTCCACCTCTGTGGACAACCCGGCTGCGGAATCTCTCGTTAGCAAATTTTCCTCCATATGGGAGAGTACCCGGTCCGCACTCCTTCTGTCATCCGAGCGTATGAAAAGACACGCTGACAAAAAACGCCTGGATCCTCCACAATTTCGTCCAGGAGATAAAGTCTGGCTCTCATCTAAATATGTTCGACTCAAGATACCTTCTTACAAGTTAGGGCCTCGGTTCATCGGTCCTCTGGAGGTCATCAGTCAGATCAACCCGGTGGCCTATAAATTGAAACTCCCGGCCAACTTACGGATCCCTAACTCCTTCCATGTATCTCTCCTCAAACCCGTGGTGCTTAACTCTTTTTCCAAGTCTACAGGTACGCCTCCTGCTCCGGTTTCTGCTGAGGACGAGTTTGAGGTAGAGAACATTCTTGCCACCAAAAGGGTAAGAGGAAAGACCTTTTTTCTGGTAGATTGGAAGGGGTTTGGTCCTGAGGAGAGAACGTGGGAGCCCCGGGAGAGCATCCATGCCCCTCTCATCCTAGCTAAATTTCTATCTGGCCTAAAAAAGGGGGGGCCTAAAGGGGGGGGTACTGTAGTGCCGGCGTCCCTGCCCTCTGCTAGGCAGGGACGCTGTTCCCCTCACCGCTCTGCTCCGTGCCCGGCGTCCCTCTCCCGCTCTGCTGGCAGCGCGCGCTCCTTCCCGGCCACTGTGCTTAGGGCGCGCGCGCGCGCCCTCCCTCCCTCTTAAAGGGGCCGCGCGCGCCGTCCTAAGGAGTCCCCGGCCAATGGGCGGAGGACTTTACCATATATAAGGCACCTCCTCCAAAATGGAGGTGCCCGAGCAATGTTGTTGCACCGTTCTACTCTGCTTCAGCCCTCAGGTCCCGTTGCCAGTTACCTGCCAGTTACCTGCCAGATTCCTGCCAGCTTGCTGTCCTAATCCTGCCTGATTTCCTGTTACCTGCCTGCCTGCCTGAGGTCCGACGGTCTGCCTTACAACTCCGGTCAGTCTGTCTAAGGACCAACTTGCCCGCTCACCTGGGAGCGCACATCAGCTACCTGCCTGCTTGCCTGAGGTCCGACGGTCTGCCTTACAACTCCGGTCAGTCTGTCTATGGACCAGCTTGCCCGCTCACCTGGGAGCGCTTCTCCGCTACCTGCCTGCTTGCCTGCCCGGAGGCTCCGCTGTCACGTGCTGTGACCACCAGCTATTCCAGACTCTTGCCCGCTCACCTGGGAGCGCTTCTCCGCTACCTGCCTGCTTGCCTGCCCGGAGGCTCCGCTGTCACGTGCTGTGACCACCAGTTATTCCAGACTCTTGCCCGCTCACCTGGGAGCGCTTCTCCGCTACCTGCCTGCTTGCCTACCTGGAGGCTCCGCTGTCACATGCTGTGACCACCTGCTATTCCAGAGACTCTCGCTTGCTCACCTGGGAGCACACATCCTCCATCTGCCTTGCTAGCCTACCTGGAGGTTCAGCCATCACAGGTCGTACCTACCCTTTACCTAGAGACTGCCCCGGTCACTTGCCGTGACCTCCAGCCCGTTCTTCCAGAGACTGCCCCGGTCACTTGCCGTGACCTCCAGCCCGTTCTTCCAGAGACTGCCCTGATCACTTGCCGTGACCTCCTGCCCATACACCCAGAGACTGTCCCGGTCACCTGCTGTGACTGCCTGCCTTACAATGACCGCTCCCTTGTATAGTAACCCAGAGGTTCCGCCTCCCAGACCCGTTACACAGACGAGCCCGTAAGGTACCTTTACTTTCAAAGCGTCATGTCAAGGCTCGTCTACAGTTTGCTCATGATCACTTGGAGGACTCTGAGACAGACTGGTTCAAGGTTCTATGGTCTGATGAGACCAAGATCGAGATCTTTGGTGCCAACCACACACGTGACGTTTGGAGACTGGATGGCACTGCATACGACCCCAAGAATACCATCCCTAGAGTCAAGCATGGTGGTGGCAGCATCATGCTGTGGGGCTGTTTCTCTGCCAAGGGGCCTGGCCATCTGGTCCGCATCCATGGGAAGATGGATAGCACGGCCTACCTGGAGATTTTGGCCAAGAACCTCCGCTCCTCCATCAAGGATCTTAAGATGGGTCGTAATTTCATCTTCCAACAAGACAACGACCCAAAGCACACAGCCAAGAAAACCAAGGCCTGGTTCAAGAGGGAAAAAGTCAAGGTGTTGGAGTGGCCTAGTCAGTCTCCTGACCTTAACCCAATTGAAAACTTGTGGAAGGAGCTCAAGAATAAAGTCCACATGAGACACCCAAAGAACCTAGATAACTTGGAGAAGATCTGCATGGAGGAGTGGGCCAAGATAACTCCACAGACCTGTGCCGGCCTGATCAGGTCTTATAAAAGACGATTATTAGCTGTAATTGCAAACAAGGGTTATTCCACAAAATATTAAACATAGGGGTTGTATAATAATTGACCCACACTTTTATGTTTAAAATTTAATAAAATTCAACTGAGCAACATAACTTTTTGGTTTGTAAGATTTATGCTTCTGTTCATAAAACCTACTCTCGTTTGCAGTTTGAAGGCTCTAACTTATTTGCATCTTATCAAACCAGCTAAATCTGCAGGGGGTTGAATACTACTTGTAGGCACTGTAGGGCCGCAGTATCACATGGTGGTGGAGTAGGAGGAAGAGGGTCAACCCAACGCTAAAATGGGCACATTGTAAACTGCTATTGAATATGTATTCCACTATCTGACTGTCAATGATGGAGGGACCACCCAAATGTTTAAGTAACAGCTGTCCCTCCAAAACGCATGTTACAGAGCCACCTGAGGCCTCTCAGGTCAAAGATCAACATACCTACTAGTATGTTCTAGCTGTGCTTGTAAAGTGCTGGGGAATAGAGAACTAAAAATGATGTATGACAGAGGGACCTACAAAATGTATAAGTCAGAGCCCTCCCAATTGTAAAAGGCGAAAAAAAGCCACAACAGTATGTGTGAACAAACACTGAAAGGGATATTTTTTTGGTTTCTCTGGTTTATTTAGCCTTATATACAAGTGATTGTGCAGGAAAAACTGTTTCTTAACCTTTTTGGCCTGTTAAATGCAATTTAGGTTAGGTTTGGAAGTTGTTCTTGTGTGTCTGTAAGAGTGGCGTAATAATGCAACAAACTTATTCCCAGAAACCATATGTGAGTCAGAAATGCATGCAGGCACATTCTCCAGGCTCTTCTATTCTGTTTCATCACTTCCCCATCGATTTCAGCCTTTTCCTAAGGGCCCCAGGCCCCTTAGTAGGGTCCAGCTGAAAATTACTCGCATTTCTTATTGACTTACATTGTAATAATCGCGTATTCGTTCCGAATACCGAGTATAAAGTACTCGTTACGAGTATAGCGATTACGAATATAACGGTACTCGCTCATCACTACTGATCATAGATATGACTTCTCCATCTGTCTGTGACTTGTACAATATTTGTTTCAGGGTGAAGATCTGACCCATATTAATACTACAGAGACATATGTGAGGGGTAACGAGCGGTGTAAAGAGGAGATTCCTACAGATAACCGTCCAGGTGAGTAGTAACCACTAAATGCAGAGAAGTCACAGATTCTTCTCAGTCGCAGGCTGTGGCTGGTTTACCGGTCATGTAGTCCAGCTGTATCACAATCGTGTGATCACCATTTTGCATCTAGACCAAAACATTGTCCTTCACCAAAAACTGTTCAAATGACTTTGGGCATTGAAATCCCTTTTTCAATAGAACTTACAACCTGGAAGATCCACCTACCAACTTAAATTAGAAGATCCTGGTTCTTACCTGCCCAAATCTGTAAACTACCAATCCAAATGACAGCATATGTAGAAAGTGCTGACAAGTTAGAAAATCACAAGTTAGAAAAATATTATGATGGGCCTGTGAGAGAAAGCAGAGGGTAATGATGCTGTTGGCTTCTTAGAATCCTGATATCTTATTGGATGAATATATCTTTTATGATCGACAACATTAAACGTGCAGTGAGGGCCAAGTGTGAATTTCTGTATAATAACAGCAGAGTTTCCCTTTACCCTGACTTTTCAATTTCTTTTTAAACCAAATAACTTCAAATAGATAAAGTATACAAAAAAACATTACACCTGTGCCATGATATATCTCTAATATGTGAGTGGCTGATGGATGGCTGTAAAAAAATTTATTCATGCCTGTAGGAGATATGTTGGCATGACTCGAGCCCTGGTTTCATGGATTCACTCCACGTCATAAATTATATTATCAATTCTAAAGAATTTAGATACAATTTATCCTGAAATGGGGAGCACTAATACTTTCTCTAAATTTAAGGCACCTCAGCTCTGCACTATTATAAAAAGTTCTCATTAAATGTATATTTCTTCTTGAAACTCATTTGACAGAAAATATTGGCCCTTACTATATTTTAAATTGCCAGGAGCTACCAAGAAGCATACTCTAATTATCCCAGAGAGGCTTCTCCACTAGTTACTTTTACTTTTTTTTATCTTTTCATTAGATGTGTTATTGTCTATAGTCAAAGTTTTGCCCATCACCCTTTAACCCCTCTACATGGATCTGTACATACACAAAGACCCCTAGACTTGCACTTGATGTTGCCTGCTGTTCTGTGGTGTGTGATGACAAGAAGAATAGTCAGGTTGCCGGATCAGAACCATGAGGGCAGAGAAAATACAAAATCAGAAGACACAATAGTAGTCAGAAAACTGGCTGGGATCACAAGAAGAAACTAAGAAGAAAATACACAACACGGGAGCTGAACACAGAAGACTTAACCAGCGGAGAACAAGGCTGTATCAGGCAGCTTCTGGCATTATGCATGAGCTTTAGTAGGGTGTGGTGCTTTCTATTTGGTAGGGAGCATATTTGACTTTGGAAGAGCGGATTTTGCTGGATTGGTTTATGGAAGTCATGTTGCTTTTCAAGAGTTTTTGAGCCACTAATGATGTGGAAACCTCTGTTTTTCCATTGGCAGATGATGGACCTGAGTGGAGGCTTGTTTTTTGTGATATGAGTAGAAATTTTTATTGGTATCATTTTCGCATTTTCATATTTGGGAGGCAGAATGAACAAACAGTTGAACATCAAGCTCTACTGGTTCATGCTATGAGGTTTTCTATTAGACTGTGAACTGTCATTGTCTTGGTGAATAATTCAATATTTTTACATAACTTGCCATTTGTACCAACAGTTTAAGTAGAGATGTTCAAAAATATAAATTTCAAGAATATTTTATTCAAATATAATATTTTTTTTTACTTAGATGACTGTACTAGGAGATCAGAGGGACGGCTGACATCTTCAATTTTCAAATCAGATGAGGTTGAGTTCTCACAGGATACAATTGAAGGGAATGCTATTACTCCAAATATACCATCATCCCTTCACAGCAAAGATGTGTCATCTGATCCTTTGAAACAGGTCCTATCTTCTGATTCATTACCGACTACTAAGGAAAATAAAAGTCACAAAATAAGCATTAAAAAACTAACTGCTCCTAAAGCTAAGAAGCCATTTGCACGGTCAGAATATGGAAATAGTTTTCCCCTCAAAAAGTTTTTTCTTAAACATCAAAAAATTGACACAGCAAAGAATAGATTTTCTTGTTTCAAGTGTATGAAATGTTTTAACAAGAAAGCAAATCTTCTTAGTCACCAAAGAACTCACACAGGGGAGAAGCCTTTTTCATGTTCAGAATGTGGGAAATGTTTTAACCGGAAAGCGAATCTTGATAGACATCAGAGAACTCACACAGGAAAGATGCCTTTTTCATGTTCAGAATGTGGGAAATGTTTTAACCAGAAATCAGATCTTGTTAAACATCAGAGAACTCACACAGGGGAGAAACCTTTTTCCTGTTCAGAATGTGGGAAATGTTTTAACCAGAAATCAGATCTTGTTAAACATCAGAGAACTCACACAGCGGAGAAGCCTTTTTCATGTTCAGAATGTGGGAAATGTTTCACAGGGAAATCAAATCTTGTTAAGCACCAGAGAACTCACACAGGAGAAAAGCCTTTTTCATGTTCAGAGTGTGCAAAATGTTTTACATGGAAATCAGATCTTGTTAAACATCAGAGAATTCACACAGGGGAGAAACCTTTTTCATGTTCAGAATGTGGAAAATCTTTTAACCGGAAAGCGCATCTTTATAGACATCAGAGAACTCACACAGGAAAGATGCCTTTTTCATGTTCAGAATGTGGGAAATGTTTTAAGCAGAAATCAGATCTTGTTACACATCAGAGAACTCACGCAGGGGAGAAGCCTTTTTCATGTTCTGAATGTGGAAAATGTTTTAACCGGAAAGTGAATCTTGATAGACATCAGAGAACTCACACAGGAAAGATGCCTTTTTCATGTTCAGAATGTGGGAAATGTTTTAAGCAGAAATCAGATCTTGTTACACATCAGAGAACTCACACAGGGGAGAAGCCTTTTTCATGTTCAGAATGTCGGAAATGTTTTAGCCAGAAATCAAATCTTCTTAGTCACCAGAGAACTCGCACAGGGGAGAAGCCTTTTTCCTGTTCAGAATGTGTGAATTTTTTTAACCGGAAAGCGCATCTTGATAGACATCAAAGAATTCACATAGGGGAGAGGCCTTTTTTATATCCTTAATGTGGAAAATGTTTTACTTGAAAAGACACACTTTTAGCAAGAATAAATCTTGCTATAGACTGGAGGTAGCTTCCTGTGACCGAGAACAGTGACACCGTGTCCTTCCTGATCAGTGAGAGAACTGCTCTCTCCTCAAGCCCCACACTTATCTAACTGATTGGTGCAGAGGAGGAGAGGAAGGTACCGGGACCTGTACAGAGGCTTCATGTCCTGACTGAGTAGCTGAAGAACCTAGCTCATGGACCTTTCAGATCATGTAACACTGTTTTACATATTTTTAAAAGTTGTCAGGTTCCGTTATGAACTGAGCCATTTCTTAATGAGTTTGACCTCCTAAATTCAAATTGGACAATGAGTTTCCCTTTTACTGCTACATATAATTAATGATAAAAGTTTCAGTACTTTGAAACATTATTATTTTTGTAAATATACAGATGCAGAATATTTTGTTATGCCAATTTTCTGATATTTATTTAGAGAAAACTTAGAAACAATTCAAATAACTAAAACCTGTCTAAACCCTATTGCGAATTTTGAACAGTTATAGAAATTGCATTGCACCATAAAATTAATCCTCATTCAGTGACAACTGTTTTTTGCTTGTTTCTTGTACTCCTGTATCGGATCATCTCTTAAAATTATGGAACAGTAATCTGCAAGCATTGATGAAGTTCATTTTCCTTGATATCTTTTCTACATAGCTGCAATATCTTGGTTAGATCTCTCATCATCCTCGTCTCTCACAGTTTGGTGTAAGAAAATTCTAGAATGTAAGAAATTAATCATTAAGGACATGTTACAGCCAAGATCCTTATGTTTTGAGGAGAAATAACACCAACTCTTCATAGTTACTGTATCTGCTCGAGTTTGCCAAAAGTTAGTTACCACAAATGCAAATGTCAACCATACAGACTTTTTGTTGGCCTGGAACAAATGAAGAAACTCCTCATCTTGAAGAAGCTTACGAATCTGTATTCCAATAAAGAATCCTTCTTTTATTTGCTTCACTTAACCTTTGAAAGTTATCAATCAGATGCATGAATGCTTTTACATTTTTATCCATAGCCTTTACAAAGTTCTTCATTAGGCCCAACTTGATAAGATTTTGTTACCACCATTGCCTAGGTGGGTCCTCAACTTCTTGATGCAGGACAGTTTATTCCCTTGCTGAAGTGAATGTCGGAGAGGCCAGTCACTTTTTTTGTACAATATTCCCTTGCACGACTATCCCACTCACACAGAAAGCAGCAGTACTTTTGTGCAACAACTCTAACGACATATGTGAATAAGCAGATGTAGGAGCTCCTGCCGAGAATCTAGCCATTTATCCATACAGGACCTGACGACCATTTTGAAAATCGTCATACATCTACCAGTTAACCTTCTGAGTGTGGAGGTACTTTGCTCCAGGAGAAAAAAATGTCCAGGAAAAGCCACATAAAGACTGCGGGAGAAGCAGGCTTTCAGCTCCAAGATGACACCATGGTCGTCACGCTGGAGACAGATTGAGCAGGGGAGACGAGGAGGAGGGAAGTGGTATATTTCCCTATTTACTCCACATGAATAATTATCAGAAATTATTATACTAATATGTGACAGAAGATATTCTTATAATAGTTACAACTGTCACATTCATGATTATCCACAGTGTCTAAACTGTATAATTAATTATATTCAACTGAATTAGAATGTAGCGGTGACCCACAATGATTTCTTATAATTATTCATGTGGAGTAAATAGGGAAATATACATCTAAAAGGGACAGCACAATATAATTCCCCACCTCCAACTTTGAGGGACATGGGTGGTGGATCTGTATAATTTATTTGGCTGTGACATACAATACAGGACTTATAGGGTCAGAGTTTACAAATTAATATCGACCCCATATGCATCCACTTGGATGTATGTAAGAATTTGATTTTACAATTAAATACCAGTATTTTAATTGAATCAATATTAAAAGTTATATTTTATATCTATTCACACTCTCTTCCCCCTTTCCCCCTCCTTATGATTTATGATCTATTTTGGTGATGTTCACCAGTGTGGATATTGTCCAATAAATCGGACTTTACTGAGTTTAACTGACTCTAATTTAAATAATTGTCTGCACATTATATTAACATGTTTACATAAAAAGAGAACACAATTGTGTGAAACTGCAACTGAAAAAGTTCTATCTTTAGCTAAGGACTGTGAAGACCTGGGGTCTTCCGTTGGCATAATACTATTCAGACAACACAGTGTGAGGGTAAAGCAGTGTGGCAATATTTCATTGGATCACCAAACGGACATTAAACAGAACAGTCCCAGCAAATACCCAAGAGGGTACAACATTGCACAGTCTTGTCCTTCCACTGACTTGCCAGGGATAGAACTGCGATTTTGGGACTTCCAGGGCCAAATACCTCAGCCAGTGGCCCCCGCTTTTGGTGGGCGCCCACAGAGAGGAGGTAGCAGCAAGCTTAGGAAGCTGACAGTCCATAAAGGTACAAGGCCAGGAGACCCAAGGGTCCCACCCTGGCCTCTCCGAGAGTTTCCATGAGTTCTAGGCGACCAGTGGGTGCCACCTGGCAACCCCAAACAACATATCCATGGGGCCAGGTGACTTCATCGTCCCAGCCTGGTCTACCCAAATGTATCCATGGTTTCTCTGATGGTCAATGGAGCAGATCCATATCCTTCCAGTCAGGGCCGTACATCCTTAGGCCGGAATCATGTAGAATTCAAATCTGTGTCTCTCTGGATTGAGCTATGCTACCAAGCTGATGCCCTGAAGACTCTGACAGATTTTCAATTCTCACTGCTACAGAGGCATATGTCCCTTAAATAGTTACAGTTGTCCTTTCACGTACGCATCCACAGGTCAAGGATTAGGGAAGTTAGTATTCCACAGGGTTCATGTCTCATTGTTTGAGCATTTAATCAATTTATATAGTTGATATAGCAGGGGGGCTCTTGTAAATCAACATCTTGATGGCTTTAGTACAATATGCAATTAGCATAGTAACAAACATCATTGTTTAAAAACCAAGAGATATCAACATTCAGCTTTATACAAATAATCGTATGTCCTTCTTGACCAGCCACAAAAATACACGTACAGTACAGACCAAAAGTTTGGACACACCTTCTCATTTAAAGATTTTTCTGTATTTTCATGACTATGAAAATTGTACATTCACACTGAAGGCATCAAAACTATGAATTAGCACATGTGGAATTATATACTTAACAAAAAAGTGTGAAACCACTGAAAATATGTCTTATATTCTAGGTTCTTCAAAGTAGCCACCTTTTGCTTTGATGACTGCTTTGCACACTCTTGCTATTCTCTTGATGAGCTTCAAGAGGTAGTCACCGTAAATGGTCTTCCAACAATCTTGAAGGAGTTCTCATAGATGCTTAGCACTTGTTGGCCCTTTTGCCTTCACTCTGCGGTCCAGCTCACCCCAAACTATCTCGATTGGGTTCAGGTCTGGTGACTGTGGAGGCCAGGTCATCTGGTGTAGCACCCCATCACTCTCCCTCTTGGTCAAATAGCCCTTACACAGCCTGGAGGTGTGTTTGGGGTCATTGTCCTGTTGAAAAATAAATGATGGTCCAGCTAAACGCAAACCGGATGGAATAGCATGCCACTGCAAGATGCTGTGGTAGCCATGCTGGTTCAGTATGCCTTCAATTTTGAATAAATCCCCAACAGTGTCACCAGCAAAGCACCCCCACACCATCACACCTCCTCCGCCATGCAGCTATTTTACCATGAAGTCCTGCTGCACAAAGTCTCCTCTTAACAGTTGTTGTAGAGATGTGTCTGCTGCTAGAACTCTGTGTGGCATTGACCTGGTCTCTAATCTGAGCTGCTGTTAACCTGCAATTTCTGAGGCTGGTGACTCGGATAAACTTATCCTCAGAAGCAGAAGTGACTCTTGGTCTTCCTTTCCTGGGGAGGTCCTCATGTGAGCCAGTTTCTTTGTAGCGCTTGATGGTTTTTGCAACTGCAAATAATATAATGAATAAATCGAAAAAACTGCAACGAGACAGGGATGATTATCGTATTATAAAAAAGAAAGAAACACAAAGTGTACCCTGAGTGATCGAACAAAATCTAAAATTTCTCTACCTATACAACTAAAGAACAAGGCTAATGAATGTATTGATACAAATAAAAAAAAATATTGAAAAAAATGAAAATAATAATATCCAACCGAAGATAACAAATAACAAAATAATTGAGAAAGTCCTACCAAATAGAATTGAACCTTTATCAATTGCAACAGTTGAATCTACAAAAAGTACTGTGAGCAGGAGAACAAATTTGACAAACACTCCTCCTATACAAAATTCAAATACAATACTTCCATCTTCTGAATGGAAAACCTCTACCTTCATTTTGGTTCTTAATGCAAAACAAACATGTAGACAGCATTAGGCTAAATGAAGAAAGGGAAAGTGCTTGTGTAAGTAAAACTAAAACTGAGACAACTAGGGGCAATAAATTTAATAAAAGTCTAATTCCACCTAATGAAATTGAATCTCTTGCTCTAATCGAATTCTCAGATCCCATTTCTACTCCACTACTGGACCTCTCAATATATGACACTACATCAGATATTGTTTCCTCTACTAAAAAAAAACAAGCAATACTGTTATAGTGGACATTACCACAACTGGTACTAAAAGTCTGGTACCTTTTTTACCCCGGGCTGTGTCTCCCAAGAAAGGGCAATTAACCAATACTTCTCCCCCAAACCAGGGGAAAGAAAAAACCTACTAGAGGAACGTGAGAAGGAAGAAAAGAGGGAAAATAAACCTACCCCAAGCCCCAAACAATAATACTCACAAATATTTTTAATCTGTCGGACTACCTTTTATCAAATGATGAGAAATGAATGTTATCAAAAGGACTTTCCTTTTGTCCCACAAACAAACCCAAAGACTTTGATCTTTTTTTCTTCAGGTATTTACGAGGAAAATGACTGATTGATTCAAAAAACATTTTACAATAAAGTGAGAGAACAGCCTGTTTTATCTTCATCACAAACTGATTTACAATTTCATGTGAATGTAAAAACAAAATCCCATTTTTATCCGATAGAGAGTAAGTTACATCACATTAGCACCTTCCATGATATAGTTCTTGATAAATTAAAATAACTTACAATTAAAGGAAGCCCACCACAAAAAATAAAAATAATCTTTCAATATCTGAGAAAAAAAGCCCTACAATCCTTATGTAATAATGACAACTTAGTCATTAGAGCTGCTGATAAAGGTGGGATATAGTAATACAAAACTGCACAGATTATTGCAGAGAAGCATACAGGATAATATCAGACGTGGAATACTATCAGACAATTCCTTCAGACCCTTTACCTAAAGTGATGCTAATAAATAATAGTTTGATCAACAGAGCAATGGAGGAAAATATATTAAATCTAAAAGAAAAAAAGTTTCTCTTAATCAAAAATCCCACTACTCCCTTCTTTTATCACCTTCCAAAAATCCATAATAGTCTTACCAATCCCCCTGGAAGACCTATAATATCAGGCATTGGATCTCTGACGAGCAATCTGTCAGAATATATTGATAAATTAATGCAGGATCATGTGTCAAAATTACCAAACGATCTAAAAGATTCTGCACAACTAATTCCACTTCTACAAGAGATACAATGGGAGCCGAATTATGGTTTTCTCACATTAGATGTATCATCTTTATATTCAAATATATCGGATTGACATGTTTCAAAAATATTTGGCCTTTGTCAGATTGTCCAGTAGACAAATCCTTCATCTACACAGGGCTATCCTTTATTTAAAAAAATAATTATTTTACATTTGAGGGTGAACATTACCATCAGACGCGAGGCACTGCGATGGGTTCAAAGGTCGCACCAACCTACGCAAATCTATTCATAGGGGTATGAGAGGAGATTTGTATTCAAAATAATAAATGGAAAAAGTATATAACTTTATATAAAAGCTTCATTGATGACCCTTTCTTTATATGGGACAATTGTAACAATAACATGCAATCCTTTATTAGGGACATAAATTCTAATAATTGGGGTATTTCCTTCTCACCCCTATATGATTTTGTAAATATAAATTTTTTGGATATAAATGTGTTTATTAAGGAATATTCCATATGTACGAAAACCTTTTTTTAAAAAGTTGACACAAACAGTTATATCCATTATAAAAGCGGACATTATGTGAAGTGGCTGTGAATTGTAGGGTTGACATTGATTTTATCCATACACTAACAAAATCTGTTCAGAGGTCAGCTTAGGGTTTACTTCATACACACACAGATTGCCAAAGGCCAATAGAGATCCCGAATATAGACCTAAAAATAAAACAGAACTTTTATTTCACTTATTAGATATAATGGAAGGACACATACACTAAAAACACACAGTACTGGATATTGTAATTCTTTCAGCGAAGGGTTAAATAACCCATAACTACTAAAGTGCTTGTGCTTCTATATTGATGGTTGTATATCAATTATTAATTATAATTCTTGGGGACCAGTCCTCAATCCAATCTTATTCAGTGCGTTCTAGGATATAAGCATATAGGGAATTATGCTGTACATAACTAGGATATAGGGACTAGGATATAGGGAATTATGCTGTACATAGCTAGGATATAGGGACTAGGATATAGGGAATTATGCTGTACATAGCTAGGATATAGGGACTAGGATATAGGGAATTATGCAGTACATAACTAAGATATAGGGACTAGGATATAGGGAATTATGCTGTACATAGCTAGGATATAGGGACTAGGATATAGGGAATTATGCTGTACATAGCTAGGATATAGGGACTAGGATATAGGGAGTTATGCAGTACATAACTAGGATATAGGGACTAGGATATAGGGAATTATGCTGTACATAACTAGGATATAGGGACTAGGATATAGGGAATTATGCTGTACATAACTAGGATATAGGGACTAGGATATAGGGAATTATGCTGTACATAACTAGGATATAGGGACTAGGATATAGGGAATTATGCTGTACATAACTGGGATATAGGGATTAGGATATAGGGAATTATGCTGTACATAACTGGGATATAGGGACTAGGATATAGGGAATTATGCTGTACATAACTGGGATACAGGGACTAGGATATAGGGAATTATGTTGTACATAACTGGGATACAGGGACTAGGATATAGGGAATTATGCTGTACATAACTGGGATATTGGGACTAGGATATAGGGAATTATGTTGTACATAACTGGGATATAGGGACTAGGATATAGGGAATTATGCTGTACATAACTGGGATATAGGGACTAGGATATAGGGAATTATGCTGTACATAACTAGGATATAGGGACTAGGATATAGGGAATTATGCTGTACATAACTGGGATATTGGGACTAGGATATAGGGAATTATGTTGTACATAACTGGGATATAGGGACTAGGATATAGGGAATTATGCTGTACATAACTGGGATATAGGGACTAGGATATAGGGAATTATGCTGTACATAACTAGGATATAGGGACTAGGATATAGGGAATTATCCTGTACATAACTGGGATATAGGGACTAGGATATAGGGAATTATGCAGTACATAACTGGGATATAGGGACTAGGATATAGGGAATTATGCTGTACATAACTGGGATATAGGGACTAGGATATAGGGAATTATGCTGTACATAACTGGGATATAGTGATTAGGATATAGGGAATTATGCAGTACATAACTGGGATATAGGGACTAGGATATAGGGAATTATGCTGTACATAACTGGGATATAGGGACTAGGATATAGGGAATTATGCAGTACATAACTGGGATATAGGGACTAGGATATAGGGAATTATGCTGTACATAACTGGGATATAGGGACTAGGATATAGGGAATTATGCTGTACATAACTAGGATATAGGGACTAGGATATAGGGAATTATGCTGTACATAACTGGGATATTGGGACTAGGATATAGGGAATTATGTTGTACATAACTGGGATATAGGGACTAGGATATAGGGAATTATGCTGTACATAACTAGGATATAGGGACTAGGATATAGGGAATTATGCTGTACATAACTGGGATATTGGGACTAGGATATAGGGAATTATGTTGTACATAACTGGGATATAGGGACTAGGATATAGGGAATTATGCTGTACATAACTGGGATATAGGGACTAGGATATAGGGAATTATGCTGTACATAACTAGGATATAGGGACTAGGATATAGGGAATTATGCTGTACATAACTGGGATATAGGGACTAGGATATAGGGAATTATGCAGTACATAACTGGGATATAGGGACTAGGATATAGGGAATTATGCTGTACATAACTGGGATATAGTGATTAAGATATAGGGAATTATGCTGTACATAACTGGGATATAGGGACTAGGATATACGGAATTATGCTGTACATAACTAGGATATAGGGACTAGGATATAGGGAATTATGCAGTACATAACTGGGATATAGGGACTAGGATATAGGGAATTATGCTGTACATAACTGGGATATAGGGACTAGGATATAGGGAATTATGCTGTACATAACTAGGATATAGGGACTAGGATATAGGGAATTATGCTGTACATAACTGGGATATAGGGACTAGGATATAGGGAATTATGCTGTACATAACAGGGATATAGGGACTAGGATATAGGGAATTATTCTGTACATAACTGGGATATAGGGACTAGGATATAGGGAATTATGCTGTACATAACTGGGATATAGGGACTAGGATATAGGGAATTATGCTCTACATAACTAGGATATAGGGAATTATGCTGTACATAACTGGGATACAGGGACTAGGATATAGGGAATTATGCTGTACATAACTGGGATATAGGGACTAGGATATAGGGAATTATGCAGTACATAACTAGGATATAAGGACTAGGATATAGGGAATTATGTTGTACATAACTGGGATATAGGGACTAGGATATAGGGAATTATGCAGTACATAACTGGGATATAGGGACTAGGATATAGGGAATTATGTTGTACATAACTGGGATATAGGGACTAGGATATAGGGAATTATGTTGTACATAACTGGGATATAGGGACTAGGATATAGGGAATTATGCAGTACATAACTGGGATATAGGGACTAGGATATAGGGAATTATGCTGTACATAACTAGGATATAGGGACTAGGATATAGGGAATTATGCTGTACATAACTAGGATATAGGGACTAGGATATAGGGAATTATGCTGTACATAACTAGGATATAGGGACTAGGATATAGGGAATTATGCTGTACATAACTGGGATATAGGGATTAGGATATAGGGAATTATGCTGTACATAACTGGGATATAGGGACTAGGATATAGGGAATTATGCTGTACATAACTGGGATATAGGGACTAGGATATAGGGAATTATGCTGTACATAACTGGGATACAGGGACTAGGATATAGGGAATTATGTTGTACATAACTGGGATACAGGGACTAGGATATAGGGAATTATGCTGTACATAACTAGGATACAGGGACTAGGATATAGGGAATTATGCTGTACATAACTGGGATATTGGGACTAGGATATAGGGAATTATGCTGTACATAACTGGGATATGGGGACTAGGATATAGGGAATTATGCTGTACATAACTAGGATATAGGGACTAGGATATAGGGAATTATGCTGTACATAACTGGGATATAGGAACTAGGATATAGGGAATTATGCAGTACATAACTGGGATATAGGGACTAGGATATAGGGAATTATGCTGTACATAACTGGGATATAGTGATTAGGATATAGGGAATTATGCTGTACATAACTGGGATATAGGGACTAGGATATAGGGAATTATGCTGTACATAACTAAGATATAGGGACTAGGATATAGGGAATTATGCAGTACATAACTGGGATATAGGGACTAGGATATAGGGAATTATGCAGTACATAACTGGGATATAGGGACTAGGATATAGGGAATTATGCTGTACATAACTGGGATATAGGGACTAGGATATAGGGAATTATGCTGTACATAACTAGGATATAGGGACTAGGATATAGGGAATTATGCTGTACATAACTGGGATATAGGGACTAGGATATAGGGAATTATGCTGTACATAACAGGGATATAGGGACTAGGATATAGGGAATTATTCTGTACATAACTGGGATATAGGGACTAGGATATAGGGAATTATGCTGTACATAACTGGGATATAGGGACTAGGATATAGGGAATTATGCTGTACATAACTGGGATATAGGGACTAGGATATAGGGAATTATGCTCTACATAACTAGGATATAGGGAATTATGCTGTACATAACTGGGATGCAGGGACTAGGATATAGGGAATTATGCTGTACATAACTGGGATATAGGGACTAGGATATAGGGAATTATGTTGTACATAACTGGGATGCAGGGACTAGGATATAGGGAATTATGCTGTACATAACTGGGATATAGGGACTAGGATATAGGGAATTATGTTGTACATAACTGGGATATAGGGACTAGGATATAGGGAATTATGCTGTACATAACTGGGATATAGGGACTAGGATATAGGGAATTATGCTGTACATAATTAGGATATAGGGACTAGGATATAGGGAATTATGCTGTACATAACTGGGATATAGGGATTAGGATATAGGGAATTATGCTGTACATAACTGGGATATAGGGACTAGGATATAGGGAATTATGCTGTACATAACTGGGATATAGGGACTAGGATATAGGGAATTATGCTGTACATAACTGGGATATAGGGACTAGGATTTAGGGAATTATTCTGTACATAATTAGGATAGGATATAGGGAATTATGCTGTACATAACTGGGATATAGGGACTACAGGGCAGGCGTCAGCACCCGGCGCACCCGGGCAAATGCTGGGGCCCTGAGCAGGCAGAGGGGCCCACTGGCGGTCGCGCACCCCGCCGGGCTATGGGTGGAGGAGAGCGGTGTCAGCGCCCGCCCTTCTCCCCCGCTTGCTCAGGGCCCCGGCAGCTGGATACTTACCTCTCCCCGTGCCTCCGCAGATGAGCTGTCTTCCTGCTCTGCGCTCCCTGTGACGTCTCAGGTCAGAGGGTGCGGTGACGTCTTTACACCGCGCCCTCCCCTGAGCCGTCACAGGGAGCGCTGAGCGGGAAGACACCGACAACGCTGGAGTTCGGAGCCGAGCGGCGGGCAGCAGGCAGCGGGCAGCAGGTAGCAGGTGAGGAGAAGGGAGGTGAGTATTTGATTTTTTTTTTTAATGTATGGAGGCATGGGGCATTATAAAGAGGGGAGGGGGTGGCATCCTGCATGGGGCATTATAAAGAGGAGGGGTGACAGCCTGCATGGGGCATTATAAAGAGGGGGGGGGATTCCTGCATGGGGCATTATAAAGAGGAGGGGTGACAGCCTGCATGGGGCATTATACGGTGGGGAACAGCCTACATGGGGCATTATAAAGAGGGGGGGGGGATTCCTGCTTGGGGCATTATAATGATGAGGGGTGACAGCCTGCATGGGGCATTATAAGGTGGGGACCAGCCTGCATGGGGCATTATAAGGTGGGGAACAGCCTGCATGGGGCATTATAAAGAGAGGGGGGGGACATCCTGCATGGGGCATTATAAAGAGGAGGGGTGACAGCCTGCATGGGGCATTATGTGGGGGGTAACAGCCTGCATGGAGCATTAAAAGGGGGGGGCCTGTATGGGGCATTATGTGGGGGGGAACAGCCTGCATGGAGCATTATAAGGTGGGGGCAGCCTGTATGGGGCATTATGTGGAGGGTAACATCCTGCATGGAGCATTAAAAGGGGGGGCCTGTATGGGGCATTATGTGGGGGGGAACAGCCTGCATGGAGCATTATAAGGGGGGGGAGCCTGTATGGGGCATTATGTGGGGGGTAACAGCCTGCATGCAGTATTATATGGGGGCCAGTATCCTGTATGGAGCGTTATAAGGGGACCGGTATCCTGTATGGAGCGTTATATGGGGGCCAGTATCCTGTATGGAGTTTTATAAGGGGACCAGTATCCTGTAGGGAGCGTTATATGGGGGCCAGTATCCTGTATGGAGCTTTATAAGGGGACCAGTATCCAGTATGGAGCGTTATATGGGGGCCAGTATTCTGTATGGAGCCTTATATGGGGGCCAGTATTCCTTATGGAGCCTTATATGGGGGCCAGTATTCCATATGGAGCCTTATATAGGGGCCAGTATTCCATATGGGGCCTTACATGGGGGCCAGTATTCCGTATGGAGCCTTATATGGGGGCCAGTATTCCGTATGGAGCCTTATATGGGGGCCAGTATTCCGCATGGAGCCTTATATGGGGGTCAGTATTCCGCATGGAGCCTTATATGGGGGTCAGTATTCCGCATGGAGCCTTATATGGGGGTCAGTGTTCCGTATGGGGCCTTATATTGGGGCCAGTATTCCTTATGGGGCCTTATATGGGGGCCAGTATTCCGTATGGGGTTTTATATGGGGGCCAGTATTCCGTATGGGGCCTTATATGGGGGCAAGTATTCCGTATGGGGCCTTATATGGGGGCCAGTATTCCGTATGAAGCGTTATATGGGGGCCAGTATTCCGTATGGGCGTTATATGGGGGCCACTATTCTGTGTGGAGCGATTCACCGGTTTCTGAGCTATTGTGCAATTTACAATAGATATCACTCATGTAATGTATGAAGTGAAATCTTTGCATTGTACTATATATATATATTTCTCCGCCGTATCTCTGCATCATGAATCGTGGTATGTGTTAAAGGGGCCCACTGAGACTCTTTCGCCCGGGGCCCAGAAAAACCTGGAGCCGGCCCTGAGGGACTAGGTTATAGGGAATTATGCTGTACATAACTCGGATATAGGGACTAGGATATAGGGAATTATGCTGTACATAACTGGGATATAGGGACTAGGATATAGGGAATTATGCTGTACATAACTGGGATATAGGGACTAGGATATAGGGAATTATGCTGTACATAGCTAGGATATAGGGACTAGGATATAGGGAATTATGCTGTACATAGCTAGGATATAGGGACTAGGATATAGGGAATTATGCAGTACATAACTGGGATATAGGTACTAGGATATAGGGAATTATGCTGTACATAACTGGGATATAGGGATTAAGATATAGGGAATTATGCTGTACATAACTGGGATATAGGGACTAGGATATAGGGAATTATGCTGTACATAACTGGGATATAGGGACTAGGATATAGGGAATTATGCTGTACATAGCTAGGATATAGGGACTAGGATATAGGGAATTATGCTGTACATAACTGGGACATAGGGACTAGGATATAGGGAATTATGCTGTACATAACTGGGATATAGGGACTAGGATATAGGGAATTATGCTGTACATAACTCGGATATATGGACTAGGATATAGGGAATTATGCTGTACATAACTGGGATATAGGGAATTATGCTGTACATAACTAGGATACAGGGAATTATGCTGTACATAACTGGGATATAGGGACTAGGATATAGGGAATTATGCTGTACATAACTAGGATATAGGGACTAGGATATAGGGAATTATGCTGTACATAACTGGGATATAGGGACTAGGATATAGGGAATTATGCTGTACATAACTGGGATATAGGGACTAGGATATAGGGAATTATGCAGTACATAACTGGGATATAGGGACTAGGATATAGGGAATTATGCTGTACATAACTGGGATATAGGGATTAGGATATAGGGAATTATGCTGTACATAACTGGGATATAGGGACTAGGATATAGGGGATTATGCTGTACATAACTGGGATATAGGGACTAGGATATAGGGAATTATGCAGTACATAACTGGGATATAGGGACTAGGATATAGGGAATTATGCTGTACATAACTGGGATATAGGGACTAGGATATAGGGAATTATGCTGTACATAACTAGGATATAGGGATTAGGATATAGGGAATTATGCTGTACATAACTGGGATATAGGGACTAGGATATAGGGAATTATGCAGTACATAACTGGAATATAGGGACTAGGATATAGGGAATTATGCTGTACATAACTGGGATATAGGGACTAGGATATAGGGAATTATGCAGTACATAACTGGGATATAGGGACTAGGATATAGGGAATTATGCAGTACATAACTGGGATATAGGGACTAGGATATAGGGAATTATGCTGTACATAACTGGGATATAGGGACTAGGATATAGGGAATTATGCTGTACATAACTAGGATATAGGGACTAGGATATAGGGAATTATGCTGTACATAACTAGGATATAGGGACTAGGATATAGGGAATTATGCTGTACATAACTGGGATATAGGGACTAGGATATAGGGAATTATGCTGTACATAACTGGGATATAGGGACTAGGATATAGGGAATTATGCTGTACATAACTGGGATATAGGGACTAGGATATAGGGAATTATGGTGTACATAACTGGGATATAGGGACTAGGATATAGGGAATTATGCTGTACATAACTGGGATATAGGGACTAGGATATAGGGAATTATGCTGCACATAACTGGGATATAGGGACTAGGATATAGGGAATTATGCTGTACATAACTGGGATATAGGGACTAGGATATAGGGAATTATGCTGTACATAACTGGGATATAGGGACTAGGATATAGGGAATTATGCTGTACATAACTGGGATATAGGGACTAGGATATAGGGAATTATGCTGTACATAACTGGGATATAGGGACTAGGATATAGGGAATTATGCTGTACATAACTGGGATATAGGGACTAGGATATAGGGAATTATGCTGTACATAACTGGGATATAGGGACTAGGATATAGGGAATTATGCTGTACATAACTGGGATATAGGGACTAGGATATAGGGAATTATGCTGTACATAACTGGGATATAGGGATTAGGATATAGGGAATTATGCTGTACATAACTGGGATATAGGGACTAGGATATAGGGAATTATGCTGTACATAACTGGGATATAGGGACTAGGATATAGGGAATTATGCTGTACATAACTGGGATATAGGGACTAGGATATAGGAAATTATGCAGTACATAACTGGGATATAGGGACTAGGATATAGGGAATTATGCTGTACATAACTAGGATATAGGGACTAGGATATAGGGAATTATGCTGTACATAACTGGGATATAGGGACTAGGATATAGGGAATTATGCTGTACATAATTGGGATATAGGGACTAGGATATAGGGAATTATGCAGTACATAACTGGGATATAGGGACTAGGATATAGGGAATTATGCAGTACATAACTGGGATATAGGGACTAGGATATAGGGAATTATGCAGTACATAACTAGGATATAGGGACTAGGATATAGGGAATTATGCAGTACATAACTGGGATATAGGGACTAGGATATAGGGAATTATGCAGTACATAACTGGGATATAGGGACTAGGATATAGGGAATTATGCAGTACATAACTGGGATATAGGGACTAGGATATAGGTAATTATGCAGTACATAACTGGGATATAGGGACTAGGATATAGGGAATTATGCTGTACATAACTGGGATATATGGATTAGGATATAGGGAATTATGCTGTTCATAACTGGGATATAGGGACTAGGATATAGGGAATTATGCTGTACATAACTGGTATATAGGGACTAGGATATAAGGAATTATTCTGTACATAACTAGGATATAGGGACTAGGATATAGGGAATTATGCAGTACATAACTGGGATATAGGGACTAGGATATAGGGAATTATTCTGTACATAACTAGGATATAGGGACTTATGCTGTACATAACTGGGATATAGTGACTAGGATATAGGGAATTATGCAGTACATAACTGGGATATAGGGACTAGGTTATAGGGAATTATTCTGTACATAACTGGGATATAGGGACTAGGATATAGGGAATTATGCTGTACATAACTGGGATATAGGGACTAGGATATAGGGAATTATTCTGTACATAACTAGGATATGGGGAATTATGCAGTACATAACTGGGATATAGGGACTAGGTTATAGGGAATTATTCTGTACATAACTGGGATATAGGGACTAGGATATAGGGAATTATGCTGTACATAACTAGGATATAGGGACTAGGATATAGGGAATTATTCTGTACATAACTAGGATATGGGGAATTATGCAGTACATAACTGGGATATAGGGACTAGGTTATAGGGAATTATTCTGTACATAACTAGGATATAGGGACTAGGATATAGGGAATTATGCTGTACATAACTGGGATATAGTGACTAGGATATGGGGAATTATGCAGTACATAACTGGGATAGAGGGACTAGGATATAGGGAATTATGCTGTACATAACTAGGATATAAGGACTAGGATATAGGGAATTATGCTGTACATAACTGGGATATAGTGACTAGGATATGGGGAATTATGCAGTACATAACTGGGATATAGGGACTAGGTTATAGGGAATTATGCTGTACATAACTCGGATATAGGGACTAGGATATAGGGAATTATGCTGTACATAACTGGGATATAGGGACTAGGATATAGGGAATTATGCTCTACATAACTAGGATATAGGGAATTATGCTGTACATAACTAGGATACAGGGACTAGGATATAGGGAATTATGCTGTACATAACTGGGATATAGGGACTAGGATATAGGGAATTATGCTGTACATAACTAGGATATAGGGACTAGGATATAGGGAATTATGCTGTATATAACTAGGATATAGGGACTAGGATATAGGGAATTATGCAGTACATAACTGGGATATAGGGACTAGGATATAGGGAATTATGCTGTACATAACTGGGATATAGGGACTAGGATATAGGGAATTATGCTGTATATAACTGGGATATAGGGACTAGGATATAGGGAATTATGCTGTACATAACTGGGATATAGGGACTAGGATATAGGGAATTATGCTGTACATAACTGGGATATAGGGACTAGGATATAGGGAATTATGCTGTACATAACTGGTATATAGGGACTAGGATATAGGGAATTATGCTGTACATAACTGGGATATAGGGACTAGGATATAGGGAATTATGCTGTACATAACTGGGATATAGGGACTAGGATATAGGGAATTATGCTGTACATAACTGGGATATAGGGACTAGGATATAGGGAATTATGCTGTACATAACTGGGATATAGGGACTAGGATATAGGGAATTATTCTGTACATAACTAGGATATAGGGACTAGGATATAGGGAATTATGCTGTACATAACTGGGATATAGGGACTACAGGGCCGGCGTCAGCACCCGGCGCACCCGGGCAAATGCCGGGGCCCTGAGCAGGCAGAGGGACCCACTGGCGGTCGCGCACCCCGCTGGGCTATGGGCGGAGGAGAGCGGCGCCAGCGCCCGCCCTTTTCCCCCGCTTGCTCAGGGCCCCGGCAGCTGGATACTTACCTCTCCCTGTGCCTCCGCAGATCAGCTGTCTTCCTGCTCTGCGCTCCCTGTGATGTCTCAGGTCAGAGGGTGCGGTGACGTCTTTACACCGCGCCCTCCCCTGAGCCGTCACAGGGAGCGCTGAGCGGGAAGACACCGACAACGCTGGAGTTCGGAGCCGAGCGGCGGGCAGCAGGCAGCGGGCAGCAGGTAGCAGGTGAGGAGAAGGGAGGTGAGTATTTGATTTTTTTTTTTAATGTATGGAGGCATGGGGCATTATAAAGAGGGGAGGGGGTGGCATCCTGCATGGGGCATTATAAAGAGGAGGGGTGACAGCCTGCATGGGGCATTATAAAGAGGGGGGGGGATTCCTGCATGGGGCATTATAAAGAGGAGGGGTGACAGCCTGCATGGGGCATTATAAGGTGGGGAACAGCCTGCATGGGGCATTATAATGATGAGGGGTGACAGCCTGCATGGGGCATTATAAGGTGGGGACCAGCCTGCATGGGGCATTAAAAGGTGGGGAACAGCCTGCATGGGGCATTATAAAGAGAGGGGGGGACATCCTGCATGGGGCATTATAAAGAGGAGGGGTGACAGCCTGCATGGGGCATTATAAAGAGGGGGGGGCATCCTGCATGGAGCATTATAAAGAGGAGGGGTGACAGCCTGCATGGGGCATTATAAAGGGGGGGGCAGCCTGTATGGGGCATTATGTGGGGGGTAACAGCCTGCATGGAGCATTAAAAGGGGGGGGCCTGTATGGGGCATTATGTGGGGGGGAACAGCCTGCATGGAGCATTATAAGGGGGGGGCAGCCTGTATGGGGCATTATGTGGGGGGTAACATCCTGCATGGAGCATTAAAAGGGGGGGCCTGTATGGGGCATTATGTGGGGGGGAACAGCCTGCATGGAGCATTATAAGGGGGGGAGCCTGTATGGGGCATTATGTGGGGGGTAACAGCCTGCATGCAGCATTATATGGGGGTCAGTATCCTGTATGGAGCGTTATAAGGGGACCGGTATCCTTTATGGAGCGTTATATGGGGGCCAGTATCCTGTATGGAGTTTTATAAGGGGACCAGTATCCTGTATGGAGCGTTATATGGGGGCCAGTATCCTGTATGGAGCTTTATGAGGGGACCAGTATCCTGTATGGAGCGTTATATGGGGGCCAGTATTCTGTATGGAGCCTTATATGGGGGCCAGTATTCCGTATGGAGCCTTATATGGAAGCCAGTATTCCGTATGGAGCCTTATATGGGGGCCAGTATTCCATATGGGGGCCAGTATTCCGTATGGAGCCTTATATGGGGGCCAGTATTCCGTATGGAGCCTTATATGGGGGCCAGTATTCCTTATGGAGCCTTATATGGGGGCCAGTATTCCATATGGAGCCTTATATAGGGGCCAGTATTCCATATGGGGCCTTATATGGGGGCCAGTATTCCGTATGGAGCCTTATATGGGGGCCAGTATTCCGTATGGAGCCTTATATGGGGGCCAGTATTCCGCATGGAGCCTTATATGGGGGCCAGTATTCCGCATGGAGCCTTATATGGGGGTCAGTATTCCGCATGGAGCCTTATATGGGGGTCAGTATTCCGTATGGGGCCTTATATGGGGGCCAGTATTCCTTATGGGGCCTTATATGGGGGCCAGTATTCCGTATGGGGCCTTATATGGGGGCCAGTATTCCGTATGGGGTCTTATATGGGGGCCAGTATTCCGTATGGGGCCTTATATGGGGGCAAGTATTCCGTATGGGGCCTTATATGGGGGCCAGTATTCCGTATGAAGCGTTATATGGGGGCCAGTATTCCGTATGGGCGTTATATGGGGGCCACTATTCTGTGTGGAGCGATTCACCGGTTTCTGAGCTATTGTGCAATTTACAATAGATATCACTCATGTAATGTATGAAGTGAAATCTTTGCATTGTAATATATATATATATTTCTCCGCCGTATCTCTGCATCATGAATCGTGGTATGTGTTAAAGGGGCCCACTGAAACTCTGTCGCCCAGGGCCCAGAAAAACCTGGAGCCGGCCCTGAGGGACTAGGTTATAGGGAATTATGCTGTACATAACTCGGATATAGGGACTAGGATATAGGGAATTATGCTGTACATAACTGGGATATAGGGACTAGGATATAGAGAATTATGCTGTACATAACTGGGATATAGGGACTAGGATATAGGGAATTATGCTGTACATAACTAGGATATAGGGACTAGGATATAGGGAATTATGCAGTACATAACTAGGATATAGGGACTAGGATATAGGGAATTATGCTGTACATAACTGGGATATAGGGACTAGGATATAGGGAATTATGCTGTACATAATTGGGATATAGGGACTAGGATATAGGGAATTATGCAGTACATAACTGGGATATAGGGACTAGGATATAGGGAATTATGCTGTACATAACTGGGATATAGGGATTAGGATATAGGGAATTATGCTATACATAACTGGGATATAGGGACTAGGATATAGGGAATTATGCTGTACATAACTGGGATATAGGGACTAGGATATAGGGAATTATGCTGTACATAACTAGGATATAGGGACTAGGATATAGGGAATTATGCTGTACATAACTGGGATATAGGGACTAGGATATAGGGAATTATGCAGTACATAACTGGGATATAGGGACTAGGATATAGGGAATTATGCTGTACATAACTAGGATATAGGGACTAGGATATAGGGAATTATGCTGTACATAACTAGGATACAGGGACTAGGATATAGGGAATTATGCTGTACATAACTGGGATATAGGGACTAGGATATAGGGAATTATGCTGTACATAATTGGGATATAGGGACTAGGATATAGGGAATCATGCAGTACATAACTGGGATATAGGGACTAGGATATATGGAATTATGCTGTACATAACTAGGATATAGGGAATTATGCTGTACATAACTAGGATACAGGGAATTATGCTGTACATAACTAGGATATAGGGACTAGGATATAGGGAATTATGCTGTACATAACTGGGATATAGGGACTAGGATATAGGGAATTGTGCAGTACATAACTGGGATATAGGGACTAGGATATAGGGAATTATGCTGTACATAACTAGGATATAGGGACTAGGATATAGGGAATTATGCTGTACATAACTGGGATATAGGGACTAGGATATAGGGAATTATGCTGTACATAACTAGGATACAGGGACTAGGATATAGGGAATTATGCTGTACATAACTGGGATATAGGGACTAGGATATAGGGAATTATGCTGTACATAATTGGGATATAGGGACTAGGATATAGGGAATTATGCAGTACATAACTGGGATATAGGGACTAGGATATAGGGAATTATGCTGTACATAACTGGGATATAGGGATTAGGATATAGGGAATTATGCTATACATAACTGGGATATAGGGACTAGGATATAGGGAATTATGCTGTACATAACTGGGATATAGGGACTAGGATATAGGGAATTATGCTGTACATAACTAGGATATAGGGACTAGGATATAGGGAATTATGCTGTACATAACTGGGATATAGGGACTAGGATATAGGGAATTATGCAGTACATAACTGGGATATAGGGACTAGGATATAGGGAATTATGCTGTACATAACTAGGATATAGGGACTAGGATATAGGGAATTATGCTGTACATAACTAGGATACAGGGACTAGGATATAGGGAATTATGCTGTACATAACTGGGATATAGGGACTAGGATATAGGGAATTATGCTGTACATAATTGGGATATAGGGACTAGGATATAGGGAATTATGCAGTACATAACTGGGATATAGGGACTAGGATATAGGGAATTATGCTGTACATAACTGGGATATAGGGATTAGGATATAGGGAATTATGCTATACATAACTGGGATATAGGGACTAGGATATAGGGAATTATGCTGTACATAACTGGGATATAGGGACTAGGATATAGGGAATTATGCTGTACATAACTGGGATATAGGGACTAGGATATAGGGAATTATGATGTACATAACTGGGATATAGGGACTAGGATATAGGGAATTATGCTGTACATAACTGGGATATAGGGACTAGGATATAGAGAATTATGCTGTACATAACTGGTATATAGGGACTAGGATATAGGGAATTATGCTGTACATAACTGGGATATAGGGACTAGGATATAGGGAATTATGCTGTACATAACTGGTGTATAGGGACTAGGATATAGGGAATTATGCTGTACATAACTGGGATATAGGGACTAGGATATAGGGAATTATGCTGTACATAACTGGTATATAGGGACTAGGATATAGGGAATTATGCTGTACATAACTGGGATATAGGGACTAGGATATAGGGAATTATGCTGTACATAACTGGGATATAGGGACTAGGATATAGGGAATTATGCTGTACATAACTGGGATATAGGGAATAGGATATAGGGAATTATGCTGTACATAACTGGGATATAGGGACTAGGATATAGGGAATTATGCTGTACATAACTGGGATATAGGGACTAGGATATAGGGAATTATGCTGTACATAACTGGTATATAGGGACTAGGATATAGGGAATTATGCTGTACATAACTGGGATATAGGGACTAGGATATAGGGAATTATGCTGTACATAACTGGGATATAGGGACTAGGATATAGGGAATTATGCTGTACATAACTGGGATATAGGGACTAGGATATAGGGAATTATGCTGTACATAACTGGTATATAGGGACTAGGATATAGGGAATTATGCTGTACATAACTGGGATATAGGGACTAGGATATAGGGAATTATGCTGTACATAACTGGGATATAGGGACTAGGATATAGGGAATTATGCTGTACATAACTGGGATATAGGGATTAGGATATAGGGAATTATGCTGTACATAACTGGGATATAGGGACTAGGATATAGGGAATTATGCTGTACATAACTGGGATATAGGGACTAGGATATAGGGAATTATGCAGTACATAACTGGGATATAGGGACTAGGATATAGGGAATTATGCTGTACATAACTGGGATATAGGGACTAGGATATAGGGAATTATGCTGTACATAACTGGGATATAGGGATGAGGATATAGGGAATTATGCTGTACATAACTGGGATATAGGGACTAGGATATAGGGAATTATGCTGTACATAACTGGGATATAGGGACTAGGATATAGGGAATTATGCTGTACATAACTGGGATATAGGGATTAGGATATAGGGAATTATGCTGTACATAACTGGGATATAGGGACTAGGATATAGGGAATTATGCTGTACATAACTGGGATATAGGGACTAGGATATAGGGAATTATGCAGTACATAACTGGGATATAGGGACTAGGATATAGGGAATTATGCTGTACATAACTGGGATATAGGGACTAGGATATAGGGAATTATGCTGTACATAACTGGGATATAGGGACTAGGATATAGGGAATTATGCAGTACATAACTGGGATATAGGGACTAGGATATAGGGAATTATACTGTACATAACTGGGATATAGGGACTAGGATATAGGGAATTATGCTGTACACAACTGGGATATAGGGACTAGGATATAGGGAATTATGCTGTACATAACTAGGATATAGGGACTAGGATATAGGGAATTATGCTGTACATAACTTGGATATAGGAACTAGGATATAGGGAATTATGCTCTACATAACTAGGATATAGGGACTAGGATATAGGGAATTATGCTGTACATAACTGGGATATAGGGACTAGGATATAGGGAATTATGCTCTACATAACTAGGATATAGGGACTAGGATATAGGGAATTATGCTGTACATAACTGGGATATAGGGACTAGGATATAGGGAATTATGCTGTACATAACTGGGATATAGGGACTAGGATATAGGGAATTATGCTGTACATAACTGGGATATAGGGATTAGGATATAGGGAATTATGCTGTACATAACTGGGATATAGGGACTAGGATATAGGGAATTATGCTGTACATAACTGGGATATAGGGACTAGGATATAGGGAATTATGCTGTACATAACTGGGATATAGGGACTAGGATATAGGGAATTATGCTGTACATAACTGGGATATAGGGACTAGGATATAGGGAATTATGCTGTACATAACTGGGATATAGGGACTAGGATATAGGGAATTATGCTGTACATAACTGGTATATAGGGATTAGGATATAGGGAATTATGCTGTACATAACTGGGATATAGGGATTAGGATATAGGGAATTATGCTGTACATAACTGGGATATAGGGACTAGGATATAGGGAATTATGCTGTACATAACTGGGATATAGGGACTAGGATATAGGGAATTATGCAGTACATAACTGGGATATATGGACTAGGATATAGGGAATTATGCTGTACATAACTGGGATATAGGGACTAGGATATAGGGAATTATGCAGTACATAACTGGGATATAGGGAATTATGCTGTACATAACTGGGATATAGGGACTAGGATATAGGGAATTATGCTGTACATAACTGGGATATAGGGACTAGGATATAGGGACTTATGCTGTACATAACTGGGATATAGGGACTAGGATATAGGGAATTATGCAGTACATAACTGGGATATAGGGACTAGGATATAGGGAATTATGCTGTACATAACTGGGATATAGGGACTAGGATATAGGGAATTATGCTGTACATAACTGGGATATAGGGACTAGGATATAGGGAATTATGCAGTACATAACTGGGATATAGGCACTAGGATATAGGGAATTATGCAGTACATAACTGGGATATAGGGACTAGGATATAGGGAATTATGCTGTACATAACTGGGATATAGGGACTAGGATATAGGGACTTATGCTGTACATAACTGGGATATAGGGACTAGGATATAGGGAATTATGCTGTACATAACTAGGATATAGGGACTAGGATATAGGGAATTATGCTGTACATAACTGGGATATAGGGACTAGGATAAAGGGAATTATGCTGTACATAACTGGGATATAGGGACTAGGATATAGGGAATTATGCTGTACATAACTAGGATGTAGGGACTAGGATATAGGGAATTATGCTGTACATAACTAGGATGTAGGGACTAGGATATAGGGAATTATGCAGTACATAACTGGGATATAGGGACTAGGATATAGGGACTTATGCTGTACATAACTGGGATATAGGGACTAGGATATAGGGAATTATGCTGTACATAACTGGGATATAGGGACTAGGATATAGGGAATTATGCTGTACATAACTAGGATATAGGGACTAGGATATAGGGAATTATGCTGTACATAACTGGGATATAGGGACTAGGATATAGGGAATTATGCTGTACATAAGTAGGATGTAGGGACTAGGATATAGGGAATTATGCTGTACATAACTAGGATGTAGGGACTAGGATATAGGGAATTATGCAGTAC